>NC_132814.1:7907335-8211668 GCF_048594095.1 Paramormyrops kingsleyae | reverse complement strand
AGCGATGGCTAATTGCTATTAGCGATGGCTTCAGAATAGCGATGGCTTCATGAACCGTTTGCTTGCTTTAGCTACACTAAGCATTTCTGATGACAAGGCCACCGCTACCTTCCACCTGGCAAGTCAGTCGCATACCTGTTGAATCCTGATTGGTCAGTCAGCAGCCCGTTGACCACCACGTCTTTCCAGAAGAGGTCAAAAGTGTTCTCCCGCAGAGACACCTGGAGCACATCCAGGGCCACTGGGGGGAGCTGCTTCTCTTTCTTCATAGAGCGGCCAGCCACCTTCAAAACTTCGACCAGCCTTTGGAGAAGGACGGAAAGAAAAAAACAAACAGTGTAAGACAGAGAACAAATCATCACTAAATGAAAAACAGCTCAGTCTACAGAACATGAACTTTGGGATTGAGCTTTCACAGACAGCTGTCCCTCCAGGATAGCGAGACCTTACTTTGGGACGGTGTCCTTCGTAATTATGGTCGATGTTCCTAGCAACTTCTTAAGCTTCTTGGGCTTGAACAAACCGGGAAACCTCTGCATGGCCACCAGGAGGAGCTGTAGCTGCTCTGGGGTGCTATACGCTGAAGAAAGGTCACTCTGCAGAGCGCCCAGGAGTACCTCATCAAACACCTCCTCGCTGGTCTGCAGAAAAGACATTTAAAGGTCTTTTAAAGAAATAATTATCAAAAAATCATTATCTTAACTATGAATTACCCAACCAGGCCATATGCTGTCTGGGATTGGCTGCAGAGCACACCTGTAACCTAGTACTGGATATATATTTGAGAAATGGATGGAGAGATTAATCAACTGATCGATGGATAATCCGACTACGCAGAAGCCAGTTAATTTATTGAAGCAAAATTAAATGGTCTGGTTTATCTCTAAGTATATATTCTTATAGGACAGGGTAGATTAACCTTTCCCAATCAAGACATAGACTTTGGATAACACAACAGTGCTTTCCTTTGAGTCTGAAATACTCTGAACACTTATACTGACTCTACAACAAGTGGCTTACCTCAGATAAGATGTCAACCATGGTTTTCTTGGGCAAATCCTTCAGGTGTTCTCTGTATCGGGCCAGTTGCTGAAGCAACTGGATACACTGGAGCAGGATCTGGGGCTCCTTGGAGAATCAGAATCAGGTTTATCGGTCCAGTATGATCACACACAGGGAATTTGTCGCTGGTCGTCAATGGCTCTCTTACACAATTAAGACAAGACAATCAAGACTACGATAAATACAACGTGCATGTGAGCGTGATGAATGAACATCAAACAACACGGATAAAAGAAAAAGCAGGCAGGAGAAAACCTGCATGGCCCTCACCTTCGGAAGGCGGGCTGACTGGGACAAGGCCAGCACGCCGAAGAAGGAGCCAAACACAGCATTTCTGAACAGCTTCTGTAGGGTGAAACATGAAGTTGCAGTTCAGAAACACCACACACCCGCAAAACGAAATACAAGAGACTGACAGCATAAGGGCAGTATTACTCAAATTAAGCATAGATCACAATTTTGGCACCGGCAAACGAGAACTCGCATCTATCCGATCACTCACCGTCTTTGTTTTCTGTAGGTCATGTGTTTCTTTGACTTGGTCCAGTACGGACTGCAGTGGGACATCCTCAAACACGGACAGGACCTACAGGCAGACACGATGGGGGAAAAAAACACGAGTTGAGCATTTGGCCTAAACAGTTAATGAAGCACACTTGTGACTGAAAGGTTGCTGGTTTGAATCCCTGAACAGCAAGGTACCACTGAAGTACCCTGTGCTGTGGTGTGACAATTAATCACTTTCACTTTGATATGTTTAGCAGTTGTAGGTCATACACTCTGATACATAAGTCTGGTCTCATGGGGTGGTCGTTACACTTATTTTGCGAATGCAAATTTCCTTATCTACAGTACAGCATAGAATTTTTCAATGGGACATGTCACATTTTACACCAAACATAACTTCCTGTAAAGTGTACCATTATATAAACTTCCTGACTGTGGGCAGTGGTGCTATATCACAATGTCACATATGAGTTAAATGCAGAGGACAGATTTCATTGTTGTGGTGTGTCAGCAATGACCACTGATCTAAAAATTACTAGGTTTTGCCGAACGTTTGGATTCGCTTACTGCTTAAGTACATAACTGCAAAAGCATTGTTACTGCACCTTACCTGGGCCAGAGCCAAACTGAAACCAGGCCGGGCTATTTCTTGCGTGTGTGCCAAGCCTCCCACCAGCCTTTTCAATGTATATTTCAGCTCATCTGGCTGCTCAAACACACATAAACACACGTGACATAAAAAGCATCATTAACGCGCAGCAAATCACAACATTCTGAATGCAACAACAGTTATTCATAATGAAATAATTATAAATACACACTGATCACATCACAGTTTACAGACATGCGTAAATGTTAATCTGGGAGACTGACTGAGTCACGTGCCGAAATAAACAGGACCTTCATTATAGAGAGAAATTATGGTCATTATGTCACCAAAAGGCTCATTTTTAAGACTGTCTTTATTTCAAATACCGTATTGAAAGTGGCATCGACACAAAACAATTTACTAGGTAAATATGGGAGAAAATTTATTGCCCATCTAGAGCTCAGATTTTGTGCTCGTACCTTTTTGCTTTTTTTCAAATGCTGAACTAAGCAGTCGATCGCTTTCAGCCGCACTTCTTGATCCGGCTTTGCGATGTCCCAGAAGAAGTCGAGAAACTCCCTGTTTTGCTTCAGGATCCCCTTAGCATCGCTAACTTTGGGTTTAGGTTGCTGGTTTTCTATCTCGCCCATGTCTGATCTCGTCGCAGTGGCCATGCCATGTGAGAGTACACCCATGCTGGAGGGGCAAAACCCGCCCTTTCCGGGACAAGCGGAAGTATTCTCTCATCCCGCCCCCTTTGGATGGATGCTAGTCCTGGATGGATAGTCCTTTGAACAGACATGAAAGTTTTAGCTCGTATATATATATGGTTCATGCGTTTTAAGGTAGAAGAATAAATGCTACACAAGTAATTATTTAAGCTAATACTCTCATGTGTTTTTTTTTTTTTGCTATTTAATGTATACGTGTTGAATGCAGATTACTTCATTTTTTATTTAGTTTACTTGTTGTATTGTATTACTTCGTATAGCTTAAAGCGTTCACATTGTCCTTAATGTTGTTGTGGGTATTACAATCTTTCACTTTAGATGTGACAAAGTTTTTTTCTGGCCCACGTGAAATGTGCCACTATATACATTTGTGTGTGTCCCGGGTGATTTTCTTTCTATCATTTATTTAATTATCTCTCGATAAATATTTATAATTACGTTATATATATTCTAATTAGTTATATTCCAGTTACTGTGACATAAGGTTGCTTACTGCTTACAGGCAAACGTTATAGTAGACGCCAGTACCAGACAGATCACCACCACTAGTAAATTCAGACACAACTAGCTGACAGAGACATTTTTGATTTTGGATATTTTTGTAATGGTACGTTGCATGCATGTTATGGCGTGTGCAATTGTTCATATCTATAAAACAACGTACAGCACTAAATATTAAAAATCTAAATATTAAAAATATACAGCATTTGATTAAATGATTTTAAATTCTTGCCCGGTTTTTCTTCAGTTCTTTTCAGGCAGTATGAGGACAGCCATAATTTACTCTATTTGGGTCCTTAAGCGGGCTCCTCTCCTGCACACACTGCAATGGCGGATTACGATACCTACGATGACCGAGATCGGGCTTACGGCAGTTTTGGAGGAGGGAGAGGGTAAGAAAGCAGCACGTCGACTTTTGCAGATTCCCGATGCAATGGCATATAAGTGCACCGGTATTAGCCGTCAAGGTGCCCGGCTGCTGGCGATATGAATGTATATGGTAGGCCCGTGCATTGTGATGGGAAACCCGGCGATAAGGTGTAGGATGGCCGTGTGCGATGAATGGGATGCATGTATTTGGGAGTGTGGGAATCGCAGACAGTGTCCTGCGTTAGCGGCATCCTTTGCTGTTGGATTTTGAAGGCTTTTTCTGTCGGGTCGCTGCATGAACACGCCGAAGCAGCCGCGCAGCTAAAGTACCAAATGTCGTATTTGTCAGCAGGACGTTTGGCGCGGAAGGTGAACCGATTCACAGGTGAATATGAGGCACATCTGTCCGAAAGAGGCGGATTAACGCTGAGCTCAGCCTGCTTATACCGTTTCGGAAGACCGGCTTGATCTGGCCTTTTTGCTTTTTGGTGACATACTAGTTTCCAGTCTGTTTGGGTGGTTCGGCCCTGTCATTTCAACACCGAAATTAAATATATTTCTTTCTGGCATAATGTTGTGTACTGTGAGGCATGTGTTAATGTTAGTATTACAGACGTCTTCATCTTGTCAGCTTTCGACTGTCTTTATGTAAAACTGCTGTCCGAAGGTATAACTGTGTAGCGTGTGCGACTTTAATCATAATAGGGCTGCGCTACAAGACATCGGCCCGGGGCATTTTGGCACCGTCTTACGTGTTTAATAGCTTTAGTGGCGTGTTTTCTGGGTGTTTGGTTTTGTGTTTTCATGGACTAAAAGTGACATTCCGTTTAGTCATACTTGACCCGTAAAACAAGAGCTGCTCGCTTAAAACGCGTCCTGAATGTGCGTAGAAATATTTATGAATAAGTGTGGGTGTGTGAAATGTATGTGTTTAGAGTTCATTTAAATGTTTGCTGAACAAAAGTGGCCATTGGCAAACAACAAGTAACTCAATCTGATTTGCAGATCTGGCATAGTCAACCTCGATTGTTCGATGTATTTACTGTATTATAATTCTGAAAAGCGGCTGCTGACCCAACCACGTATATAAAGCTAAAACTGTAATGCATGTTGCTTTTGAAATGCTAGTGCAAGTGAAGTAGTGCACTTGTCTGGTTTTTAATAATGCAAGTTCCCATTCTGTGTTTGCAGCAAGACTGATAAAGGATGCCACTTTCAGTCTGGATGTTTATGTCTAAACTTATGTATTTACAAAGCAGTCATGTAATATTTCATTACTACTCCGGTCTGACAATACTTAAGCTGAAATGTTTCAATAAATAACAAGTGCTGTGGCTTCTAGCAACCAACCACCACCACCACCACCACCACCACCTTTTTAAATAAACATTTTTGGATAAACTTCACACACCAAACCCAAAGATGTTTTGAACATGAAGAATGCATGATATGTTGTGATGTGTTGTCTATTTAAAGAAAGACAGAAAAACTTAAGCTGGGGTTAACAAGATTTTTGGGGGAACTTTCATATAAATATATTTTTCCAGCCATTATCCCCTCCCAGAAAGCACTTGGAGCAAAAGAAATGAGTCTAGATGGGAATGGAAAATGACACAGACTTCAAAAATAAAAATAGATCGATCTTGCTTAGAGATGCTTCTGGTGGTTTGTGAAGCAGGGCTCCGCTGCAGACTTGGACCGAAGAGAATGGTGCTTTTGTTTTAATTAAACGAAAGCCTGGCATCCCAGCTGTCCACTGCTGGGTCCCGTTAAAACTGCAGGGAGGTTACACCAAGGTAACGAGCCGGCTTCCTGCACGGGGGCTCACTGCCGCATCCTTCAGCTCTCGGCACGGAGGGAAGCTGCCGACATGTTGGGCAGAAAAGGTCCTGGGCCTCTGATTATCGCGCTGTGGCTTCTTAACTGGTTTTGATATGCTGGACCGCTCTGCCTTTTCTGCACTAATTATCTGAACTGTCCCTCATCAGATATGCTGGTAAGTATTTGTTACTGTTCTACAAGACCTGTCACTCCACGTTTATTTTAAGAACACATCCTAACCTGTACATGGCAAAACTGACTGATGCAGTTAGTGGGGGGGGGGAGGGGATCACTCCAGTGAGTTTTCTTTGTAGGCCAAAGCTTATGTGTCTGAACACTGCACACTGCTTAACTTGCATCTACGGCAGTTAGTGGTTCTCTCAGCTTTATTTTTACTCCTGATATTTTTGGTGTCTGAAAATCTCTGATTTACAGAAGGCTTTCCTTCCTTTTTTTTTTTGCTTGGCCGTACATTGTGAGAAACTCGTATCCTCCTGCTGTTTGCGCTTTTGTCAACCAGTGACCGTTTTTAAAAGTCTGTCTGATCTGTACTGATGCTTCTTGTAGACGAAACGAAAATATTGGTTGCACTGTGCTATTCTGTTAAGTTTATGTCAGAGGAGAGAAACAAAGGGAAAAGAGAGAGAAAAAAGCTTAAAAGCCATTGGTTTGCTGCATTTTGTACTCAATACAACAGAAATAATCTACTGAATAGAATATTTCGGTGGGAAAATGCGTCATGAAACGCTCAATGCACAACAGCAGCAGGGTCAGATGTACAGACAAAATAGTGGTTGACCACATGCCTTATGTTTCCCTTTGTAAATGTGTTATTTGGTGTTTATTTTTTAAAGCAGCATTTAACTTGATGTTTTTTTTTCCTCTTAAGCACTACTTCACTTTGTAACTGTTTCCTTTTAAAATAAAGCATCAATGTTATTGTTGTAAATTGCATTTCCCAAGCATTTGTCAGTAATACAGTCTTGCAGCATCTGTCGATCTAAGTGGTGGGCCTACATTTTGTGCTGGTGCCTCTAAAATTTCCAGTAAGGAGCACCAGTGCTACAAGTTGAAAAAGCTGGTCAGGAGCCCTGAATTGGCCGTACAGCATGTAGCCTGACTGCCGCACAGGGAGAGCGCAGACTGCATCAGAGAACATGCAAACTTGTAAACTGGATTTGAACCATTAACTCTGGAGGTGTGAGACAACAGTGTTACCCATTGAGCCACTTAGTACATTTCAAGTATTTAAGGTCCAGTTTATTTGCAGCAGAGTAATTGTGAGAATGTGGCTCATCAGTGGCGTGCACAGACATTTTGGGGGGCAAGTGCTCCAGGGGGAAAAAAGGGCACTTTTTGCATATGTGGAAAACCTTTTCTTTTTATAATAAAAAAAACGCACAGGTTAAATGCAATTTGACTTTTATTTCAAAACATTCTCTAAAAATCAAAAATCACACCACAAAAAGATAAAATCTGTATCCAGTAGTTGACGTTAGTTATGGAAAGGCTAATCCACAAAAACGGAGAAACGTCCATAATTCTATTATTCATAATCATGTCAAGGTTTTAGGTTTTTCTGCAGTTCCATCTCTAAAAAGTGTGATGTCTTCCCGTCACTGACTTCAGTTTGAAAACTTTGTATTTATTCACAGATTTCCGTGAGATCATCCTAAAATTTGTAACGAAAAATGGGCTCAAAAGAGCCCTCTGCCTAACGGCATGTAGCCTATAGCATAACGTGATATTTTCAATAGTGTATGCAAAAAGGTCGGAATTGATGGAGAGTGGGGTTGCCTAAATGGTTTAGGTTACATTTTAAATGTCGTTTTTTTGTTTATCCATATGGATGGATGGAGGGGGCAAGCTGGCAAAGTTTGTCATGTGCAGTTTCTGACAGGCTACTTCACAACAAAACAATTGCAGGTTGGTCTTAGAGGGCAAACAGAATAATTTCACTCGATTCATGGGTTACCTGACTGGTTGGGAAGGGAAAGAGCTGCCGTGTTGTCCGCCGTGGCTCCCAGTCGCTATAGTTAGCCTACTATGCCTACTCCAAGTAGTCCTATGTCATGCCGCTGCTACACGCCTCACAACAAATGAACTGCAAGCGTGTTCACGTGACACGGTGACAGTGAAAAAGCGACAGGGTTCGGGTGTCTTTGAAGAAGGGGCACAAATCAAGCCATTATTTTCACACCTTTTTAAATCGCGCAGCTTTAAAAAAAAAAAAATCACGTCTTTCAAAAGGGCACTTTTTTGGACTGAGGGCAAAAGGGCAAGTGCTTCAGCACCACCTCGTCTCTATCTGTGCACGCCAGTGTGGCTCATCTTTCTCAGGTAAACATGAAGCACTGCAAGTCTGTAGCTTTGCACCCCTATTAATAACATCCTGTACGGTACTCATCCTGTACGGTACTCATCCTGTACGGTACTCGTATTCATCCTTATGACAGTGTGCAAAGTATCAACGATACCATCAATGACCAAAATAAACGGGACCAAGTAGTTCAAAATTAATGGTAAAAACTAGGGATGAGCGAGTACAGCATTATCTGTATCTGTATCCGTATCTGTTAACCATATGAATTATCTGTATCTGTATCTGTACTCGGAATGGGCGGGGCCTAACCCGAAAGTGGGCGGAGTTTGACCTGGAAGTGGGTCGGGTTGTCTTTAAATGGGTGGGGCTTTAACCGGTATGTTATTTTAAGCATGCAATTGATATGGGTTGATCAGAAATTGTTATATTTATTGCTGATTAGAAAACTATTTACATGACAGCATCAGCATTGAGCTTCAGATCAGTGGTTTTGATCACGATAACAAACGAACTATATACAGAACAAGTTTTGCAACAATGAATACAACACATGCGGTTGCAATTATGAAGTAAAATGTAATGAACAAGAGTTTTCATCTCAACATAACTTTCTTTTTTTAACTTTTAATTTTTTTATGATCAGTGTGATTTCTTTTTTTTTGGTTCTTTTTTATTTTTTTTATTTCCACACCAGGTATGTGTGAGTGTGTGTGAGTGAGTGAGTGAGTGAGTGAGTAAGAGAGAGACAGAGAGAAAGAGAAAGAGAGAGGGGGGGGAGTGTGTGTGTGTGTGTGTGTTTGTGTGTGTAGCTTAATTTGTAATATTAATTATACCACAACTACCTTTATTTTTTTTTATAAAATACAGCAAGAAAGTGTCAGACACTCAGTGCGTGAAGTAAAAAAAAACTGGCTAGAGCCAGCTGACGGTTTAAAAAAGAAAAAAAAAACTCCGACAGGCAGAGACGCGAGTCGCATTCTACAAACAAACCTGAAGCTGAAGAAACCCTACATGTTAACGGAAAAAAACCCGCGATCCTGAGTGACTGAGGGAGCGACAGAGAGAGAGAGAGCGCTGTTCTCTTCTCTTCTCAGTGTTCTGTGTGTGAGTGAGCAGAGCGGGACACAGCAACACAATAAATCTGTATGTGTGTAGGGGAGGGGCGCTGTGACTAGTCTATCACAGAACGCAGACACAGTCAGCTACCCAATGAGAATTTTTATTCAATCCGAGCACAGATATTGACTTGTATTACTCGTATGATACTCGTACTCGTCAAAAGTGCTTTATCCGTACCGGATACTCGTTTCAGCCGAGTATCCGGCTCAACTCTAGTAAAAACCAAAGCATGACAGACAAGAAATCTCTGCTCTTCTAAAATATAGAGTGGAAGTACGAAATTAGTTCACGTCGCACAAGAAATCTAATCAAACACCTAAAAACTGAGCCTAAACGTACAACAGAATCGCCACCAGCAGCATTCTGCAGCAACCCACCATGCGGCAAACACTAGCCTGGAAAGAGAGGATGTCAGAACATAACCTTTGTTCAGGGAAAATTAACAGAAGCTCTTGGATAGTATGACAGAGAGCTTTATAAGGTACATGATGTATGAAAATCGTGTTCGACCATGTTTTTAAATCCCCTGTAGAACTCAACTTAAAAAATGATGATCAGCGACCCCCCCACTTAAGCTAGTGGTAACACAAGCTAGTTTAGCAGATTCTGTTTATTGTTTGTCATGCTTTTATGGTGCTGTGCATGTGTGTGGGTGTCATATTTTTGATTATCCCGATATTTTAGAATATATATATATACACTCACCTAAAGGATTATTAGGAACACCATACTAATACAGTGTTTGACCCCCTTTCACCTTCAGAACTGCCTTAATTCTATGTGGCATTGATTCAACAAGGTGCTGAAAGCATTCTTTAGAAATGTTGGCCCATATTGATAGGATAGCATCTTGCAGTTGATGGAGATTTGTGGGATGCACATCCAGGGCACGAAGCTCCCGTTCCACCACATCCCAAAGATGCTCTATTGGGTTGAGATCTGGTGACTGTGGGGGCCATTTTAGTACAGTGAACTCATTGTCATGTTCAAGAAACCAATTTGAAATGATTCGAGCTTTGTGACATGGTGCATTATCCTGCTGGAAGTAGCCATCAGAGGATGGGTACATGGTGGTCATAAAGGGATGGACATGGTCAGAAACAATGCTCAGGTAGGCCGTGGCATTTAAACGATGCCCAATTGGCACTAAGGTGCCTAAAGTGTGCCAAGAAAACATCCCCCACACCGTTACACCACCACCACCAGCCTGCACAGTGGTAACAAGGCATGATGGATCCATGTTCTCATTCTGTTTACGGCGAATTCTGACTCTACCATTTGAATGTCTCAACAGAAATCGAGACTCATCAGACCAGGCAACATTTTTCCAGTCTTCAACTGTCCAATTTTGGTGAGCTCGTGCAAATTGTAGCCTCTTTTTCCTATTTGTAGTGGAGATGAGTGGTACCCTGTGGGGTCTTCTGCTGTTGTAGCCCATCCGCCTCAAGGTTGTGCGTGTTGTGGCTTCACAAATGCTTTGCTGCATACCTCGGTTGTAACGAGTGGTTATTTCAGTCAAAGTTGCTCTTCTATCAGCTTGAATCAGTCGGCCCATTCTCCTCTGACCTCTAGCATCAACAAGGCATTTTCGCCCACAGGACTGCCGCATACTGGATGTTTTTCCCTTTGCACACCATTCTTTGTAAACCCTAGAAATGGTTGTGCGTGAAAATCCCAGTAACTGAGCAGATTGTGAAATACTCAGACCGGCCCGTCTGGCACCAACAACCATGCCACGCTCAAAATTGCTTAAATCACCTTTCTTTCCCATTCTGACATTCAGTTTGGAGTTCAGGAGATTGTCTTGACCAGGACCACACCCCTAAATGCATTGAAGCAACTGCCATGTGATTGGTTGATTAGATAATTGCATTAATGAGAAATTGAACAGGTGTTCCTAATAATCCTTTAGGTGAGTGTATATTTTTAAATTATTTTATTGTTTAATATACATCACCCATCCCTAAGGGGTATCTGTGAAAACCAGAAAGCCAGCACCGGTACTCATCTCGTACTCGGTCTTTACCTAAGAGTTTGCTCTTCAGACTGCAGGCAAAGCCTTCAGAGGCACATTTCACACCTCTGACCCAACAGCATCCGTGGCGCCCTGGTCCACGTTGATGGTTTTTGAGTGTGGTTGTGCCATGGCCGTCGTCTCCTCTGACGGAAGTCCTTTCCGAATAGAAGACCCCGAGGTGGCGGCGGCTCAGGAGGCCCCCGCAAGCAGAAGGAGCTGCCCTCCGAGGCGCCTTACACCGCGTACGTGGGAAACCTGCCTTTCAACACCGTGCAGGGTGACATCGACGTCATCTTCAAAGACCTCAGCGTCAGAAGCGTCCGACTGGTTAGGGATAAAGAAACGGACAAGTTCAAAGGTACAGCTCTACCTGTGTCCATATTCTCTTTCACAGAACTCGCATCAAGATTTCACTTTTGTTTTTGTTTTTTTTTTTTGCTAATGAAATTTCTAAGGTCCAATGTGCTCCAACATTGCTGACCCTTGTACCTGGGCATTAATCTGAATCTCAGCCTAGCTGTCCAAGAGCTTCTTAACTCCCCAACAGCAGGCATATTGGTAATGTGCTATTTGCTTTGGACAAACCCATCTGCTAAATGTGTGTAAAATGTACATGTGTAGTATCTGACTTTGTTACAGTGCATAGGTGTCTGTAAGTCGTCTTGGTCTCGATTTGGCCACGTTGCTTTTGGGAAACGGGCCTCGGTTGAGGGTGAAACATGTAGCCAGCAGTTTGAAACCTTCTGTTCGCCTCAGGTTTTTGCTACGTGGAGTTTGACGACCTGGAATCCCTGAAGGAAGCCTTGACGTATGACGGCGCCGTAAGTTTATCCCGAGCCGGGTTTGGGAATGGCGGCCTGCCGGAGGAGTGATCGATCGGGCAGCAGGAGATAGTCTCTCCCCTCTGCGTCTCTCTCGGCCAGCTCCTGGGAGACCGGACGCTGCGTGTGGACATCGCGGAGGGCCGCCGGCAAGAGAAAGGCGGCGGGGGCTTCGGCTTCCGGAAACAGGACGATAGAGGTGCTCTCCCTTTCGTTAGCCGTGTCTGTGGTTCCATTCTGAGGGCCCTTCTCTCATCGGCTCCAATCGCTCTCATTCCTGTGAGCCCTGTGCTGTACAGTCCCTGATTGACCTACGTTCTCAAAAACTTAAAATGCACAATACAGCTTAGAAAAAATTGAGACCACTCCTACATAAAAAAAAAAAAATCTGCATTTTTAAATCCCGGTTTAATCGTGGTTCTGCTGACAGAGGCTACGCTGAGCAGCAGGCTGCTCCCAGGCTCAGAGTGTCTAAGACAGCAGCTCACAAGAACAAGGTGAAGCAGGAGACACTGGGAACGACCAGAAACCAGCCAGGTAGAGGGCAGAAGTGACTCTCTAATGCCAGAGATGAGCGTTGACTTATCTGACAGTTTCTCACGAATCGTAGGATGACCTCAAGTAACCTTCAAAAGGAATGGGGAACAGGTGCAGGTGTGAGGTGCACTGCTAGGACAGTTCGTATCAGGCTCCTAGAAGCAGGACTGGAGACCCATAAAGCAAAGAAGAAGCCCTTCATTAATAAGAAATAGGGAAGAACCAGGCTGGAGTTTGCAAAATATATATATATTATTCACAGATGCACACCCATAAATTGAAAAATGAGTGAAACAAAAAATTGTGCTATGGTCTCTTAATTCTTTCCGGTTTCTGTTGTATTAAGGGTAAATTTCTGCATCTTAAGCTGATTTTCCTTCACAGAAGTAATGACTATTAAGTTTCTTCCAGGTTTTTCTTTCTCCTCTGCCTCATACTTCATTACTCATCCTCATAGCGCTGCCCTCCCACATCACCCTGACTCAGCATTTTTAGTGCATGCTTATTTAAACATGCTGTAAGACGGACCACACTGAGTGAAAATTCCTCTGCATCCGTCTGCCTTCTTAAATCCCATCTCCTGGAACATGTTCTTCCAGCCTACTGAGCCAGCGCCGACTGCGAAAGGCTGAAGGAGGGGTTGGGGGTGGAGCTGGAGGCAGCACTTCTCCTCAACCCCCCCCCCCCCCCCCCCCCGCCGCAGCCCCCTCCTTGTCAGTAATCAGGCCATGTCGCTTTCAGGCTCTCGCGGCCCCAGAGGAGGGGGACGGGATTCCCGAGATGACTTCGACCAATCAGCAGGTGCGCAGTAAATATCTGGCCCCGCCCCCCCCCCCACCCCCGCACGCAGTCTGCCCAAAAGCCTGAAAGTCCTCGGTTTGGGATCCGGTGGCTTACGGCACTGATTCGGACCCTCACTCCCTGATCCTGCCGGTCTTCAAAACAACCCTTAATTTTGTTTAGGGAGGGTACGGCAGTGTGCCCCCCCCCCCCCCCCATGATTACATCCCATACCCATTCTCACTGACAGTGGAGAGACTACAAGTTGCTCCAAGGTACTTCTACCTTTCATCGCACTTCTCTCCCTTCCAGGTTTTAGAGACGACGACTTCATGGGTGGGCGGAGTCGAGGGGGCGGTCGTCCTGGTGACAGGAGGGGCCCCGGTTCCGGAGGGATGGGTCGCTACAGAGACGGACCTCCTCGCGGCGGTTCTGCGGACTTCAGGGAACCTTCTGAAGGTGTCTCACCTTTTTCATTTTCTTCCAAAAAGATGCTTTTGCACCGTCAGGAGAAAAAGTATAAATTTGTATCTTTGAGGGTACAATTTCTTGTCACTGGAACTGTACCCTCAAGGGCCTGCCAATTGTACCCTAGCTGTAGGTAAAGTTACAGAAATGGATTCTGAGACAAAAATTTGTACCATTGGGTTACATTACTATTGTTTATACTTTGGAGAACAAAGCTGTACCCTTTTTCTGACAGTGTAGTTCAGGGCTCTCTCTTCCCCAGCTGATTGGGCCGCCAGTGTAGTTCAGGGCTCTGATTGGGCCGTCAGTGTAGTTCAGGGCTCTGATTGGGCCGTCAGTGTAGTTCAGGGCTCTGATTGGGCCGTCAGCCGTTCAGCCAGTGAACCTTGAGGAGCTTGGCTCGCGCAGGTCTGCTCTTCCTGCACAATGAGAAGCTGGTTTTAATGAGCACTTGACCTGTTTCAAGCTTCAGAGCCCCTTTAGCTTATGGTCTGCTCCTTAACTTTTAATAAACTGTTAATTTCAATAGCAACATTTTTCCCCACACAAATTTAGACATGTGTTAGTCATGTCTTGCTCCTGGCTTTTACAAAACAGCCTGTAAATCACTCGCAAATATAAAACAGTTTAGTAAGCAAACTCTGAGATGAGCTATGAATAATTATTTACAAGTTCTTGAGTAAATACTTTGTGGGGCAGGAATGAGATGTAATATTTGTAATATTAAATTTGATTGTTAGTGAATCTTTGTGTACTAATACTCTAACAAATGATTAGTAACAGTTTAAGGGCTGCTCTTTAACTATTAATAAAGTAAAGTGTTACTCAAGCATTCTCCAAGTCAGACGCATATTCTGCCATTGAGTTTGTTAAGCCCTCGGTGGATTTTGGTTCCCCCGCCACAGTCCTAACACTGCCTTTGTCTCCCAGAGGAACGAGCCCAGAGGCCGCGGCTACAGCTGAAGCCTCGCACCGTGGACGCCCCCCTGAACCAGGTCGCCAACCCCCACTCCGCCATATTCGGCGGCGCCAAGCCGCGGGAAGAAGTCATAGTCAAAGAGAAAGACTGAGCTGGACTTTGGACGGGCCCCCTTCCACCTGGGGGGGGGGCGTCGTAAGAGGAGGGCATGGGACTGTAGTGAACTTTTACATGCCAATGGGGAAGATGCCGTCACCACGGTTACGGTTCCCACCAGTTAGATGAGCCATGACCCTCCTCCCTGCCACCTGAGCAAGATTATATATATTCAGCTGCAAGTAAACAGAGACACACAGACACACGCAGACAAACACGCGCACACACGCAAACACGCTCTCAGATCAAGCAGCTCGTGAATGCATGTCAGCCGTTTAAAAAGTGGTTTTTATTGTACACCTCTGCTTTCCTGTTCTTCGTGCCTGCTTTGTACAGTAGCTCTCTCTCTCTCTCTCACTTGCTCCCTCCCTCCTTTGGATGGACAGATTAGTGTCAGCCACTGGACAGTAAACGAAAGTCGGTTGCTTGAAATTTTAAAGGGGGACCCACTGCAGTTCACCTCCAAAGTTTGCCCCTAAAAACAACAGACTGAGCTGTATGTTCTGACTGTTTTTTTTATGTTTGTTTCTGCAGTCTGGCTCTCGCCACTCTGCGCCACGTCTGAACACAAAGCTTTGAATCTCCAGGTGTCGCAGTCACACCATCAAAACAATGCATGTAATTTGTGCACTTTTTGTTCTATTGTTATTTTTCTTTCCTCTGCTTGCGGTCTTGCAGCCAGACTAAAACAGCTCACTGTCTAAGATGGGAGTATCCGCTGTCTCCTGGAATATCCAGTTTGTGGATATGCTGTCCTTAGTCCTGGAGATTCACTTGTTTTTAATTCGTAGTGATTTTTTTTGTTCTCTGAAGAACTAATAAATGCATATTGTTGCATTATTCGGGGAATCTAGGTTCAGTCCGCTGACTCTGTGCATCGATCTATCAAAGGTTCCATCAGGGTGGTGGTCATTTCTCCTACATGGTGCATGTCTTCTACATCCAGGGTTTCACACCTTGTTTCCAGTATTGATTTCTGTTGCTTTTGGCTGAGGCTCCTGCTTTTTCCAAAGGTGACGTTTCCCCTGTTAAATACGCACCAGCTATCTATGTTCATTCTTTTACAGTGCAGGAGACTGATGACCTCCCTCACCGCCCCACGTAAATCCGAAATGACACTTAAATGGCCAGCAGCCGATCTTTGGCTTCTCTTCACCTGTAATTACAAAGGGTCTTCACCCCCAGTCGATTTATTTGACCTGCATCCAGTCTGTACCTTCCTGCAATGACGACGTGACGTGACAGCCAGTCTAAGGGGGCTTGACTTCCTGCACAGCAGGTTTGAGTTTCGTGTGACGGCAACGTCTGCAGTCATCCGCAGATTTGTGTTATTCTCCATAAGTGGCAGTGGCGATGTGATTCGTGGCATCCAGTCCTTCTAAACTCAGTAAAATGTACTGACTTTATCATATATAAAGCTTATGGAAGGTTACCAAAAAGCAGCATTACATTTTAGCCATCCTCTACTGAGTAAACAACAAATGGCCATAGTCTGCTTAGATCCAGGAAGCCTGAGAATATGTATCACAGACATTAACGTTTTAAGAAACTTAGCTAAGTGTTCGGTGTGGTTGTTCTTGTAGGAACCTTCGTTTTCCCCTAAATTGTTATTGCAATAAGATGTGATCTTATTGATGTTCGTCAAAATCTAGTTTTTGACCAGGTATGGAGGTAGATGGTAGGCGTACATTGACCTTCAGGTCTTACAAAGCAAGCACTTAACAATGTGTGCCCCCACTTAGTGACGTTACGTAATTGTAAGTCAGTCTCTGAAGTTGCTTCTAGTGCCTTGAATGAGGTGGCGTGCACCTAAGACTTGACGCCCGTTTTTTTTTTTTTTCTTCCTGTGAAGTTCGGAAATTGACGTGTCTCTGATGTGACCGCTTTCGGACTACAAACCAGGAAAGCTTTACGTAAACTCGATGCACCCCGCGGTGACTAACCAGAGCGTAGCTGTTAAACTTAATACCGGAAATTTGCAATGTTTCTCCATTGGCTTTACCTCCAAATCGCTCAGTTGCTGCTAGCTTTCAAAAAAACAAAAAAAAGCTTGTCATGTATTCATAACATGGTGCTTTGTTACTGGTGTCGCTCTGACGAGGCTGAACTGCATGATAAATTCGGGGGAGCAGGTTCTAGATTGCAATCAGACAAGCCTCTCACCTTCACTGCTCAGAACTGGAAGGACCCAGGAGCAAAAGATTGTGTCTGTTTTCGCCCAGGTTGTTGCGATTGGCTTATGTAGCATGTCAGCTGCCCTATTTGTATGATTAGAAACGCAGCAATTTCATCCTGCATCAATAAGAACAATTTGGTAGGTAGATCTTGCAGTCTGTTAGTTGTTCCGCCAGCCCAAACTCCCCCTGAATGTTTGAAGGTGTGTATTGGCAGCCAGAGTGGATTCTTTATGTAGTATTTCTGTTTGCCGACCCCCAGGTTCGCAATTTTTGTTTTTATCAGCAGGTTGAGCTTTTACATGAGAATCTCATCAACTGAGATTTTGCTTTATAAGAAACATTTAAAGAGGAAATAGAAAAAGAAAAAAATGTTTGCTATTTTGTGAATCCTGAATGAGTTACATAACCAATGTTTTCTTTGTTGCTGTTCTAAGCAAAATTGCTAATGTGTTTGGTTTAACTTGCCAAATTCTCCTTTGTTAATTTTTCTTTAATATGTCATCTCTCTACTTTGTATCCATTTGTAAAATTTAAAACTGCTTTGTAGTCCTTGTAAATTCTTGAAGTGATTTGATCATGTATGTGGACAGTCGGTGGAGTAGATAGGCGTTTACTGGGTGTCCTACATACATGTATGCTAAAGTTTTGCACAGCTGGATGTGAAACAGGGTATGTGCTATGAAAGTTTGCCTTTTCAAACCTATGTAATGTGTGAAGGAGGACTGAAACTGGTTTTAAAGTCTAGAGCATGATGAATTCAGTAATTGTATAGTCCGTACACATTTAGTTTCTATCAGATTGATAGTCTTGTTTTTAAGAACAAAAATTCTGATAATTCTCGAGTCTTAAAACTACTGTGTTGATTACATGGAATATGTCAATAAATCTTGGCTCTGTACTCTTAAAGATTTAACAGGAATGTGCTGCAGATGTTTCCCCGTTGATTATGTGCACAGATTGGGACACCCTTAGGGTTTGTTGGAGTGGCGTTCCTGTGAATAGCCGCTGTGTTTAGCATTAAGCTTAATTTCTGGACAGTTGGGTTTGTGAAGATGAACTCCTGTGTTTGTAAGTGCACAGTCACATTCAAAGTCACAGATGTGGAGTCACAGCTTTCTAGATCGCCAATATATTATTTTTTTGCAAAACTGAGGCATTCCCAATAGTTACGCTGAGGTTAAAACTAAAGTTTAGGTTGCTTGTTTTTGAGCTCTTCCTCTCTACACCCCCCAATTCAAAAATGCATGAAAAGCAAATTTTATATGCGAAAAACTGTGATCTTTTATTTGTGCAATAATGAAGTACCTAGTTGATTTACAATGTATTTTGTTGGTGTCTGATAGATACTAAAAAATGGTGCTCCCAGTCTCTCCCAGAAGCCATCTGAACAATACAAAGAACCCAATTTGTCAACCATAGAGACATCTTGGAGGAATCATTCCCTGATGCCTTCAGATGTGGTCCAGTGGAACTCCGGAAATCGTCTGTTAGCGTCAAAAACACAGATTTCGAGAGACACGTTTTTCTTAACTCACAAAAGTGACTGATGCAGGTGTCTGAGCGGGGTGCTAAGGTTGAGCTGCTGCTAATTACTCGACCAGAAGACTGAGTCATGATAGCATCCTGCTTATTGACGCCATTGCAGGGCAGATGCTGTCATCCGACTGAATCTGTGAGAGCAGGAGGGTATGAACCATCCATTAAACCTATATTACACAGATGTAATAATAAATACTATTTAACATGGGTGGAGTGAGGTGTGAAAGTGTATTTTAAAATAAACACCTAATTATTTGAAATGACATCAGTCAATGCCGAATAGCAGGCTTTCTTATTTTAGGTAACTGTCTGTGACCACATTGACCAGCTGGGTCTGTTCAGCATTTTAACTGATTTCAGCCAAACTGGTATTTGCTACCAATCAGTTAAATATGAGCAGAATTATTTAAGAGCTCGTTGCAAGATAACTTGTGTCTTGTAAGCAATGTAATGAAGGGGAAGAGCATGTAACATGGCATGCAGAACTACAGCTGTGACTTACTTCAAAGTTTAAGAATGAGATGACACCTTTCTTAAAGAGGTCTTAACGGAAGCTTAAAGGAATCATTAAAAGCAAAGTTCTGCCTGCAGAGCATTACAATAATTTTGAAGTAAATGACTATTGAAACATTGGCAATTTCAAAGTAAACATCTCTTTTCATCTTAGTCTAAGAATGTATGCCTGAGCGCATGCTAATATGACTTATCTCAGTTCTGTTCTGGTAGTAATCTATAAATAGGTTTTGTTTTGAGAACTGATGCGTTTCACTGAGTTTTACGCACGTATATGCATGACTGTAATGTGCGTGGTGGGCCAGTACTGAATGCTTTGAAATGTATTGTCTCAAAAGTAATCACGCCTGCAAATGTTTTCAGATGTTACTGGATTAGACCTGGTACAGACACATCGTTAGTAGTGCGTGTATATATATTTAATTAAAAAATGTGTGTGTGTATTTCAGATCTGCATTTTTAAATTCTGGTGTAATCCTGGATCTGCTGGGGGAAGGCTACACTATGTGGCTGGTTTCTTCCAGGCTCAAAGTTTCTAAGACAGCAGTACACAAAAACAAGGTGAAACAGGAGACACTGGGAATGACCAAAAACCAGCCGGGTAGAGGGCGGAAGAGACGTTCTGATAGTAGAAATGACAGTCGACATCAGTTTCCCACGAATCGTAGGATGACCTCAAGTGATCTTCAAAAGGAATGGGGAACATTAAGTGCAGGTGTGAATTGCACTGCTAGGACAGTTCGTATCAGGCTCCTAGAAGCAGGACTGAAGACCCATAAAGCGAGGAAGAAGCCCTTCATTAATGAAATATGGAGAAGAACCAAGCTGCAGTTTTTAAAAAAAAATAAAAAATCGAGGAATGAGTGAAAGAAAAAACTGCTGTGGTCTCTTTTACAGAGCTGTATGTAAAGCAAAAATTAATTATTTGTGGGAAATGCTTTGTAGAAAACCATTGGAGGCAGGATTCTAATCATCTGAGATAGGTTCCAAACCCCCCGCAACCCTGAATATAAGCAGTTTCAGAAGATGGATGGATGGATGGATGGAACAATGGCTAACCACTGAAAGATGCTTTGTACATGAGTACTCAGATGCTACACCTATATACTTGTGTAACCTGACTATTATTTGAACACTAAGCGTTAGACTCGTTGTTTTCTAAAACAAATAACTTTGATGTATCTTTAATTTGATTTTACATTATTGGTGTGATTGTGTATAATTAACTAAAAGCTAATGTTTTCAAAGCAAAAAGGGATAGATGTTAGAACATATCGCCCTTCGATACACAACTAGAAAATGCGTGTGTCTGTCAATCCTACGTCTGGTGTGCTTAAATTACAATGAAGTTTAGGTTAACGATTGTGGTACTTGTGCTTTTGTTGTCCAGCGCCCAGTTTGCGGATGTGGTAAGAGGCTCAGAGTGAAACAGGAAGCTGTGAGGCTCAGCCTACATCATTTGCCTTCGATCTGTTAAGATGCTGCTATAGACACCCCTGGGGAGAGTCTGTGGAAACTGCACTGAAGGTACTGAAATTCTCTTCTAAATCCCTTAATACCTGTGGGACTTCATGCATTCATATATTAACATTTTAACTCTAGGGAGTTTCACATTGCTCATAATAAAAATGTAGGTATAGCAACTACTTGTTATGCTTTTAAGTGAAAAAAATGATTTACTATGAACATCTATTTTCTAAGGCAATACTAATATAAGGAAACGGGACAAAGCTATTGCCATTTTGATGAAGATTTGTATTGTCAAGGGGACGTTTTGGAAACAGCATTTCATTTTTATTTTGATTTTATTTGGGAGAAACATTCTCACTACCAATTATCTGTAGGACACAATGATGTTAAATACCTTAAAACATTGTCATCTCAAACTCAAGCAAAATCTGTTGACCGTTTTAATTTTAATCAAAATGTTGATGTTTAGACTGTTTCCATTTATGTAACATAAAAAGGAGGTCTTGATGTACTTTAAAACCGCAGCTAATGGATTTCAGAGATGTTGGCGATACATATAATTCAAAATGAATGAGCTATGTTCTCAAAAAAAAAATATATATATATATGTGTGTGTGTATTAAATATGTATCAAACCACTTTTTCTGTTATTGCATAATACGTAATTTTGAAACACATTACAACCTAACTTCTGTATTATGTTCTTTTTATTACATTACACGTCCTGTTTAAGTTTGACTGCAACCTGTTTAAAACAATCATGACAGCTCTGTAAGTTTCGATCAAGGGTGGTGTGGGTGGGAGTCCTTCTCTCTCACCATCGCTCCTAAGCCCTAACTACAATCTGCAGAATTATCGCACGTTAGGTTTCCTGAGAGAACTGTTTACAAGTCTTCTGGCAATGGTATTAAATCAACCGATGGGACTTTAAAAATGCTGGAGTTTGTTTTTCCCCCCACAAAAAAGTTAAGGTTTTGGTTTTTAAAAAATTAATATCCCCCCGCAAGCATGAAGACAGATGCTAGCTTGGGAGACGCAGTTGTGGCCATCGCGTTGTTCACATCAATAGGAGCCATACTTGTCGGCTGTCTCAGCTGCCGAAAGAAAGACAGTGAGTAATTACTTTACCTTTGTCCAATTAATGAAAAAGTGTCGGATCTTACCGCTGCACAATGACTAACGGCTTTTAAAAACACTATTAGTAATAAATCCACTTAAATGGGTATTATGTGATACAAATACAGACGCTCCTCTATACTTACGAATGAGATCCGTTCCGAACGGCCGTTCGTAACTTGAAATGTTCGTAAGTCGTTATTCAACATCATTTTAAGGGTATAACCAAGTACAAAGAACTAGTATGCTGGAAGTACGCATGCTATGCTGCTGCGCGGCGGGAGTAGCGGGCAGAAGTCGTACTAGGCAGAATTGGCGCACAGAAGAAAAAATATATATGTTGCGGACGGGAAACGGGAGCCCAATGAACACAATTTGGACTTACAGTCCTCTTCGTTCGTATTTCTGAAAGTTCGTAAGTTGAACGTTCGTAAGTAGAGGAGCGTCTGTACACATAATTCATCGATGCTGCATATTATTCAGTGCACTGACTGTATCGTTTTTCTTTGCAAGAAATTGTACAGACAAAAAACTCCTTTTATGAACATCAGCAATTGTAAGTAAACCGTATCAATATCATATACTGCTAAGTGTGTATGTATACAGTATATATGCTGTACGTTTACATATACTAATATAGGCCTATGTAATACTGCATTTGATATAAAGGTTTTTTTTTGGTCGAACGTTTTATAGCACCCCCATTTTTCCAGTTTTATTGGAATTTAAGCTCAAGTTCAAGTCCATAGAAGATCTGAGATGGTACAAAGGTAAACATGCAGAGGAAAAAAAAGTTTAGGTTTAATACACTGTCCTACACCATCAAAAGACACTTGGGAAATGGTGGAAACTCCGACAGGAAGAGGTTGGCGACTTGCACTACATAACTGGCACCCTGACCAAAAGTGGCGACGACCAGTTTGCAGCGCCACGCAACACCCTCTACTCTATATCTCGTAAATCAGGGGTTGATCCAACAGTGAGATAACCTAAAACCTACCTCAGGCAATGTCAGAGCTACTTTAGAAGAAGAGAACAAGACGGTGGGCTTGAAATCATGGTCTCCAGACCTAACGGATGAAAGCAGAGCAATTAGAAATAAAAATATAAAATTGAGAAACTAAGTCTTAATGTGTACGAGGAATAAATGTAAATGTGAAACATGTGTTAACTCATTACTGTACAGTAATGAGTTATTACAAACGCCGCAAGTACAAAATAAGCAGGAGAAACTGACTGTGCACTGAGGGACTGTGAGTATCGTCACAGTTTGCAGGCAGCCTACACTCATAGAAAAAAGGGTAAAAATTTGTACCTTTGCTTGTCACTGGGGTTGTACCCTTGTAATTGTATACCTTTTAAGGTACAGAAATGGACAGAAAGGAACATCCCAAAGGTACAAACAGCACTAATGTACTATCGATGGTAAAGAAATGTTCCTCAGAGTCTGTTTCTGTACCTTAGAAGGTACCTACAGTTAAGGCCACAATTGGCTCAGTGCTGAGAAGAACTTTTAGAGAAAATTTCGAAATCCGGGTAACACCTTACATAGTATCACTTTACAAAAAGACTGCCCTTACAAAGGGGTTATGAATGGTTTATAATCTGGTTATTAATTAGGTTGCAACACTTTGCAAATCATTAATAAACAATTCTAAACAGGTTATAAGTTTTCTTTTTATTAATTGGTTGGTGCCATTTGTAAGTGGCAAAGGCAGCCTTATTGTAAAATGGTACCCATTTTACTTGAGGGAGCAGAAGTAACTTAGTAACCTTACTAAGTAACTACTCAAGTACAAATCATAAATACAGTAACTGCATAAAATACACGAACCGTTATGATTGATTAGTCATGAACGAACATGGGATCAGTACGTTACTAACACTTAGGAGTGTTACCGAGTTCCATTATACAAAGAATGTGCCGCTTATGTGTTCGGCTGTTGTATCTGTAGAGGTTGGCTACTTCGATGAGCCAGAAACGCAGGCCTAAATGAAATTGTGTTAAATGACACGATTCCATGATTTCATTAAAAACAGGAGAAACGGAAGTGTTCTAAAACATTTGACCAGTAGAATTACATGTTTATACATGACTGCTCTGAACTGTGGTTTATATATTTTATAATTATATTATCTTTTGCTTTCTATGTTTGGGTACAGTATGTAATGTTTGCGAAAAAACTATTTATTTAAAAGATATTTATATTTTTAGTAACAATGGGGGTCGGAGGATAACGGTTACACAATCCAAAAGAGGTGAGAGGAAACTTGTGCCGCAAATTCAGACAAGACAAATATTCTCATCAGTCACCCGTTTGCAAGAAGATGGCAGTTGCTTAAAAATGTTTATGTAAATGATAAAATTGCGGTAGTTCATTACGTGGATTACCCTGTTTACGTGTAAACATCTTTTTAGCTATTTTATAAACTTGGGCTTGAAAGTGACTGGGCAACAGTGTATAAAAGAAAGACGAGGAAAAGACTGCCGTAATATATGTATATCATTCGCACATATTTTTCATGTAAACATCTCATCGCCGCAGTTATGTTATGCCACGACACAACCCTAAAAAACAGTGTTAGGGTTACTTTTGGATCTGTTTTTCTTTCCATTTCTAGTGACGCGCTTTAACAGGCTTTGCGAGTCTTCGCACGCAGAGTAAGTGTGCGCCGTCTGAATGTACGACCGTTGAGGTCTTTTACTCGTTCCTTTAAAAAACATCAAATTTAACCTTATAAAATCTTTGAAACAAATTTGGCGCATATGCAGTATTTCACAGAGATTATGAATGTCTATAACTGCCAGCTTTCTGCTATTGTTTTTACGAAATCATTTTTGTTGTAGGATAGGTTCTAATGCGAATGACCACCCCTCTGTGGGTAAGTCAATGGAGATTCTGTGGGATTGGGCCCAGTTGGTGGCTATCATGGGGAAGAGTTGGTTCAAACCATGGGTTCTGTAGTATTTCTCTGTATAAGAGTAAGAACAAGGGAACCAACTGGTGTCCCGAACTTGTGGAAACTCCTTCAGGACAGTTGGAGAAGCATTCCAGGTGGCTACATCTGGAAGCTGGTTAAAAGAATACCAAGAATCTGCAATGCTGTCGTGCTTAGTTGTTGCTATATTTACTTCATTGTCTCTAGGTCTGTAAGATGAATACCATTGCTAAAATAGAGACAAATGCATTAAAAGCAGGTGTGTCCAGACTTTTCACTGGCACTGTAGTTACATGTAATATACATAATCGATAATATAAATTATGTATTATTGATATTTCCAATAATGTTTTTTTTCCAAAGGTACTGCTGAAAACCAGTCCAACTATGAAAATGTCTTAAGTAAGTTTCGTGAATTTGCAATCTCTGAATTTATATATTTTTGAATGTTTCACTGATCCATTGTCAAGTTTATCATGGTTATTATGTACAACTAACTCTGAAATATACCTTTTTTTTAGTTGATAATGGTATCTCTGAACCCGCATATGTGTAAGTATTTTATTAATTTTATTCTTTATATATTGTAGCATTCCACTGACAGGGAATGCATGTGCTTTTAGGACTGGTCCACTGCCACCACCGTTTCAAGCTTTGCAGACGCATTATGTGGGTAACAAACCAAGTGGAACAGACTCAACAGATCAAATTTTGAGACAGAAACTGAAGCAGCACTGCTGAGTGATAGCAAAGAAAAGGGCAGTTTTGACACTTGACCTTGTTAGTACAAGAACTCAAAAAGTATTTGAAGGATCTTTCTCAAACTTTGCTGACGCATTCTGTATGGAGTAAATTTTTCCTTCCATTGCAGTCCGTCAACCAGTAAATCTTATCATGGGGATATTGGGGGTCTTAAAGAAGACCCATAGGTAGGGGAATTTAATCATGTTCTAATCCTGGTCAGTGGTGGCAGATAAAAGGACAGGCACAGATCTCGTGTGCCTGATTACGTTGTCACACAAAGTCTGGCTTTTAATAAAGATTTTTTTTTGAGAATTGGGGAGCATGTAGGGTAGGATTGGTTGGCAGATTTTACCATGGGGGACCCTCCCACTGAGATTTCAAAATACTGGAATAGCGTTGCTTTTGAAAATACTGTTAAAATACCAAAATATCGTATACTGCGGTATAATGAATGGACATTTTGAGGGTATGAAAAATTAGACAGCGTCCAAACCTAGTATAGGGGGGTTAGAGGTTGAAAGGTGTGGTAGGGGTTGTGAATATAAGGGGGAGGGGGTGACGGGCTATCCAGGAAGTGCATTCATTGTTGTTATGACAGCATTTAGTTGTAACTTGTTTTTGTAGGGATATTAACTGAAATGAAAACGGGCAAGGACTCTTAAAATCAGCTTTACTGCATTTGTTTTCATCTTTAATTTGGGAACCAAATTTGGGGAATTAAAAAAGATTGCAGTAAAAAAAGCACAGATGATCATACTGTTTTTCTTGTGACTTTGGCTCCCTTTCTCAGCAGCCTGTTTTGTTCCATTGCCTACAGATTACAACAGAGCAATTGTGAGCTATTTTCAGTGGACAGTCTGGTCACATTTTTTCCAGTTTGCACGTGGGAGAGGTCCATGTAATGTAGATGCATTTCACATTTTGAAATGCCAAAACGTAAAATTTCTGAACAGTTATAGGTTTAATTTTTATGGTATAATTTTACAGGCGCCCCATCGGAGAAGGGGAATTAGCCGAAACATCAGTGTACCTAAATTCTTCAGAAACAGACCAAGATATCCCAGGTTGGTGAACTTTGAGTACATCATTTTGCAGCACACTGGCTTAGGCACCTTGATCTTCTTAGTTGCTTTGTTCAGCTTTTGGCCTGCGCTCATTTTCATCTTGCATAGCAAGAGAAAGAAAAATGTATGTTGTCTTAATGATAATTATCCACAAAAAATAGCTGATGGCATTTGTATAGAACGTAGCGGTTTTTCCTTTGACTTTCTCTTCATATTAAATAAAACATTTTCATTAAATAAATGTAGTTGAGGCATTTGGCCAGACACATACAACAGTATGCTTTTCTCAACATAAATGATCTCCTTTTCAGATTATGAAAATGTATTTATAGACCCCACAGCATGCCAACAGTCAGGTAAATTACTTTCAATGTGTAAAAATTTATCAAT
Source organism: Paramormyrops kingsleyae (assembly GCF_048594095.1). Taxonomy (NCBI): domain Eukaryota; kingdom Metazoa; phylum Chordata; class Actinopteri; order Osteoglossiformes; family Mormyridae; genus Paramormyrops; species Paramormyrops kingsleyae. The sequence goes on along the minus strand of NC_132814.1, from coordinate 8,184,995 downwards.
TGAATACAGTTAAACACTCTCTCCATACTCCAGCCAGCTTTGAATTAAGAGAAAATTACTGCAAAGTATCTCCTGTTTCTAAATCGTTCAGTTTAAAACAATTATAATTTCATAACTTTGGTGACAAAATGGAAATCTAAAACAACTTCAAATGCATGTTGCAAAATGAAATGAAAATTAAGAGCAGTTTACAGTAATTGCTGTACCTTTATCACAAAGACTGCAAATTACTTATCAGAATAATTACTAATTTCTGACTAATTTCTATGTACTCTATATGGCCAAAAGTATGTGGACACCAGCTTGTCCAACATCTCACTCTGAATCAAAGGGTATTAATATGAAGCCGGCTAACCCTCAGTTGCTATAATAGCCTGTACTCTTCTGGGATGGTTTTCCATTAGATGCTGGAACATTGCTGGTGGGATTTGCTGCCATTCAGGTTTGGTATTGATGTTGGGTGATCAGGTCTCTCTCTGTGAGCTTGTGTGGCCCCCACCTCACAGCTGAACTTGCTCCCAGATGTTTCCACTTCACTACATGTGACCAGGGCAGCTCTATAAGGGCAGACATTGGCAAACTGACTTTTTGGAAAGATGATATGGTGCCAAGTGGAAAGTCAATAATCTCTTCTGCAGAACCACCCGTTCTGCTGCTAACGTTTGTTGACAGTGTTTGCATGACTGTGTGCTTAATTATACACCTGTCAGCTATGGATGTGAGTTTAGGCAATTCCTCTGCATAGTTGGTGCCCGCATACTTTTGCCCATATATTGTGTCCCTGAAATATCAGTGTAAATTAGTAATTTAAACAAGGCATGTGCAATCTATCACAACTCTACACTATACCTGGCTGAGTGGGCTAAGCCTGTGTGCCTGTAATCAGAAGGTCGCCGGTTCAAACCCAGCTTCAGCACGTCTGTGGGGTCCTTGAGCAAGGCCCTTAACCCTCAGCTCCCTGGGCGCCACTACGAGTGGCTGCCCTTCGCGGACAGCTTACTCTACGAAAAAGAGCAAGTTGAGGGAGGCATAAAAACAATTTCCCCAAGGGGATCAATAAAGTATCAATTATTATTATTTAGCTGTGCATAGTACAGTTCTGAGTTATCTGCATTTCCTGTGTGATTAACCCAAAAAAGCTGTGCACATCCTAATGGTCGGTGGTGGCCATTAGGTGTCAAGGTAGTGTGATAACCACAGCCTTACTGTCCTGTCTTGCCTCTATTTTTGTCTAGTAATCTAATGGTTCCGTAAGCCAGTTGGGAGGGATTATCTGACTCTATTCTGCACCCAAAATGCATATTTATTTGTGAAAATAATGCTTGGTGCTGTGGGGATTGCCAGACTGTGCATGAACATAACTAATTTTACATAAAATTGAACCGCTCACCACTGATAAGGTTTAATTAACTTTCCAAGCTTCTAACATTAAATTTGACATTCCTCTCTCCGCTAAGCGGCCCTACACTGGTATCTGTCACCCTTTGGGCTGCATTAATCTACAAAGGAACATACCAATACTGATGGTAAATATGTGCTTATGTAGACGTTTAAACACTTGTCAGACTTACTCACTCTTCAGCATCGGCAGAGAAGGGTAGCGTCCTAAGCTGCTTTCTTCACATTGCGTCGTCTGCCTCCCAAAGCAAAACAGCACAGCTAAAACGTGTCAGGCTGAGGAGGAGTGGGTCAAATTTTGGTGGGCAGAGTGTCTAACTTGTGATTGGCGATTTAATTTAGCTTAAGAAAATAAATTCAGACTGTAACTATCACATCTTGCATTCCAGAATACGCAAATTACAACTTCGTAGAGGACGACGACGGTCTGTACCTCTATGTATATTTGTTTTTATTTTCCCCAGTGAATCTTACAGTTGATCATATAGCATACATGTACCTCAGAATTCTCACTGATATGTGCACCTTTTGTTTCAGCCACAGATGAAGCCGATTACGTGAACGGTTAATGATCAGAGCAACGAAACACCATCAGAAGAAGCCTGCAGAGAAACGCAGGATAATGCCGTTTCAATTACAGCCTTAACAGACTCTGAAACCTTTCTTGAATGTACTGCACAATCCTCTTGGGAAATAATTGCCTGATGCTGAACATGTGGCCCGCTAGGAAGTTCTTTCAATTTATTTCCCCCCTCCATATATCTGGTTATTCACTAAGAGGCTTGCATTTCTGCAAAGGTGAGCATTAGCTACGCATTAAGTACCCTGCTCTGACCACTATAGCTACTTTCTTCCACTGAATGTCACACGTGAAGTAATTCATGTTTTGTTACGCATATGATTCAGATTTAAGGCAATTTTAGAAAGTCAGTGATTCCACAAGTTGAAAGAGTACCAGAGGCAGTTTGTACAGCAATTAATATACACAGCTTTAAACATTATTACATATTTTTGAAATACAGAATATTTATGCATATTTCTTGTATTCTTAGTTGCTCATTTATAAAACGTGCCAAACAATCCTGTATGCTGGCAATGAAAAACTTGAGCCGTGTAAAATCCCCACATCACGTACGGATTTTTATTACGAAACTACTATCACAAACATAAGCATAGAATAAATGACCATACTATCAGGAAGTATGGCCTAGGTTACTTTAAATTTTAAGTGACCGATTTGTGTTGCCTCTGCATGTCCGTCCATTTATCATGGTCCCGATGATCCGGCGATGACGACGTCCCCTACTGTAGTGACAGCTCGGTGTTGGGTGACAGTAAGCGCACTTGAGTGGAGTAGGGCAGCGGCAGCCAAGGAGGTTAGGGTCTAACTGGCATTGGGTGACGCTATCTTGGCACAAAGTCGACCCAGGAGCCCTGCCATCTGTAGCAAGGAGTTGACACCTTCTGCTACTTTCATATGAGTATAGCCAATCTCCTAAAGACAGAGGAACATTCCGGCAGTTAAAGCCTGGCTACTGCAGTCCGATGCACTGGCCTATCGCACTTCTATAGTCATTAATATAAAAATCTAATATTCAGAACGAAATGAATCTGGCAAGATGCCATCCTGATGGACCAATTGATCCAAAGTTGATCTCCTGGCATCAGTTTACCTTGATGAACTCCAGCTTCAGATACTCTGGCATCTGGAATGTTTTACACACTCTGAAGATGTTCCCAATTATATCTTCGGGTGAATAGCCAAGTGACCAGAGTTGCTCAATGATCTAAAAAGGGACACAAAAAAAAATAAATGAAAGGGTGAGCTAAATCGCTTCAGATTTGGCCAAAGCTGTCATCTTCAGCAAAATACCTTGTAGGCTTCATCAATGTCAGCGTTCACGCAATGTTCCAGCATGCTTTTCACAAGCAGAGGGTGGGGCTCATCGCAGACCTGCCAAGGACCAAACTCACAGAATGAGACACTATGTTACTGGTATGAAATCCCAGTGGAATTGGGCCCAGGGAGCAATACCTTGAACACATTCTCACTGCTGACAAAGCCGAATCCAGAATGCGTTGACTGCAAATTATTTAGTGCCTGTGAAAGACACATACATTGTTTAATGATATTATAACTTCAAGACTGATTATTGGATATAATGAGTTTTTCTTTTTAATAAATATCTGCAAACCTGTCTCATGTCTCCCTGTGCGGTGAAGATGATGGCCTCTAAGCCGTCGTTAGTGGTGGATAGAGTCTCCTTTTCCACGACTTCCATCAGCCGCATCATTATCTGCTCGTCCCTCAGCTTGGTGTACCTCAACACTGCGCAGCGGGACTGGATCGGCTCTGCAGTCACAGCGCAGACACCCTGAGCATCGTGCATGTCCTGTAACTCAGTACCCGTCTCCATATCTTATTGTGAATCCTGAACATTAGCATCTCACAATAATATCCCAGAAACTGTGGATGGTCAAACGATGCAAACTTTCCAAAATAACCTAAACACAGCTCTCAGGGTTAGTCAACCAATTTTCCAGTCATGGAAAACACATGGACACAGAGGAAAAAGTAAAAATGTCCTGGATAATCTTGTACTGTCCAGGAAAAATATTTCGGCAAACATATTGCCATATGAAGTTTTGAATTGCCGTCGGCCACACTATGGATGCAACCGCAACGTCATCACATCGTGATTTAGCATCACAGTAGCAAGCAGATTCGACATATCAGTTTATAAATAAGACTTCCATAGGGATAAACACTGGTGTGTGGCACAATCCCAGTCTTCTTTCCGGCTAGCCTGAATCATCAATTACAGTTTCCTGGAAAAGTCCTGGAAAATGATCCATGGAAGAGAGTGGGAACCCTGTCTCTTCCTTTAGGACTTAGTCCAATGGCTCCCAACCCCGTCCTCCGGGACCCACAGAGGATCCACGTTTTTGATCTGTCCCAGCTCCCTACCAGACACTCCTCCTTTTTATTAGGTCCCCGAGGACCGGAATGGGAAACACTCATTCACTTTCACAGAAAGAAGCACATCTCCTTCTGTTCTAATCTCACTCCCTGTGCCAGATACCCACCAATGATTTTGTCCGACGCATTGCAAGCGAGAGCGAAGCGAGTCGTCTTGGAGTAGATCTCCATCGTTCTCCTGAGAGCCTGCTGTGCCCCGTCCGTCATGCTGAAAGCAGCAAGCAGACAGGCTGTGACACTGGTTTCACCCAGCAGTGGCTAATGAATATGTCTACCACAAAGTGTAATTAAGCAGAGTATTTTACACATTACAACAAGGCAGTCATTCCAGTCAAATCCAATAAATTCAGTTACAATATAACTTTTGGCATATATTTTTTGTGGTAGTTATTTGTCCCAAATTTACGAGTTCATTTGTGATTCTTTTCCCGAGTATAGCTGTTTAAATGCAGAATTCACAGTACTTTATTTTGCTAGTGATTATTAACTCTACTACAATGAGAGGTTACATTTCTATCACTCACACCACTTACGGTTTGCCACTATACTCCCTCCCAAAAAGGGGGAAATACTACATACTGTAGCAGTGCTAAGACTACAACCAAGTTAAACAAAAACATGGACTGGTTTTGGGCTGAGTTTTTTTTTTATCATGTCTAAAACACTTTAAATTAATCTCCAACTAGTCTGCTGATAGCAGTATTCAGAAACTCCTTGAATTTTACGCATCAAGAGATCATTGCATTCACATCCTTATCAGGTAGAGGACTAATTTTACTAAGTTAGAAATCTATTAGGTACCCTTCCATTGCCCACTGAATATGAGATATCATGTTCAGCCAGGGTACAATATCATCATTGTACTCCAGCTGTAGGTAAACATACCATTTAAGAGACAGAAATGGACTATGAGGAACATGTTTGTACCATTGGGGGTGTATTAATGTTGTTTGTACCTTGGGGTGTTCCTTAGAGTCCATTTTTGCACCTTAAAGTAGACTAAAAGGTATATCTACCTACAGCTAGGGTACAATTGGTAGACCCTTGAGGGTACAGCCCCAGTGGTAAGCAGTTGTGCCCTCAAAGGAACAACAGAGTATATTAAGAGTATATTTCCTGACAGAGTATATTAAGGGATGACTATTCAATTTAATATTAAAATTAGAAATGAATACCACAATGAACAAGCTCATTTAAATTGTGCAACTTTTTTGGACAAACCCTAATCCTAACCCTAACCCATGTAGTCATACAAGAGGAAAACACACCATAAAGTCTGATTCACTATTCAATTTCAGCAGGACTGTCACATGTCTACTGAAACATGTAAAGGAAGCACCGACCTGTCGGCTTCATCCAAGATGATTATCTTGTGTCGACCTTTTGGAAGAGTTACTTTCTGCTGCGCAAACATTTTGATCTTGTTTCTAACAACATCGATACCTCTGCAAAAGATTTACGTACAATTATCACCAAAGAAACAGTCCAAACCTTTAATGTGCATGATATGTGCCTCTTTAAATAATCGTGTGCTTTAACAGATGGTCTCACCTGTCGTTAGAAGCATTCAGTTCAAGCACTGCATCTTTCATTGCAGGGCCAAGGAGAGCACGCGCCAAGCACAAAATGCTGGTGGTCTTCCCTGTGCCAGGGGGACCCTATAACCCCAGCCATGTTAGGAGGGGGGTGGAAAATACCCTGTTACTTGAAGAATTTAAAAGTGTCCTTAGCCAACTTCAAATTACTTATATTTGTGTGACACTGGCTGACGGCAGAAGACTTACAGCTATGATGATGTTTGGTACATTTCCTTCTCTGGCAAACACCTGGACCAATATGCAACAAAGTAAGTTAAATCTGCCAATATAATCACTGCAAGTAAAGTACGAACTTTTCAGATTCAGGTGTCAGCGCTCAAGATAATTAGATACCGAAGTTTTAGGTAAGCAGAAATTTTACTTTAAACGTACCTCAAGTCTGCTTATAGTTTCCTCGTTTCCAACTATCTCACTCAATTTCAGTGGTCTGTACTTTTCCACCCTGTGTTTTTAAAAATATATAGATTATTATGTAGTATCTGTATTCAGCAATCGAAGAACTTCAATTTACAAAGTTCAATATTAATAGGTACTCTGTAGCCAAATAAGTATTCTGACGGGATAGTTTCAATTGAAATTAAGAGGCAACCTTCAAGTTACACCGCTATATCCTTAACCACTATGCTATCTGCTGAAACTTACACTTATTATACTTCATAATACTCATCTACGACTGGTACTAATAATCGTTCTTTAAAATATGACACTAATGATTAACATACAGACATATGTCTCCTTATATTTATCAAAAGTTATTGTATGATTTGGAATCGGAAAGAGGTTAACAATCAAACTACTTAGTACATAACCAACACAGGCATGATAACGCTGCTGTATTAGCAATGCATTATCAACCCGGTATCTATCTTATTTATCTATATATAAATAAAATAAAAATTACCATGGCAGCTCATACGCACTACTCTTCCCGGAAGCGTCTTCCTTTTTAGACTGGATTTCTGAATGACTTTGTTCAGAATCTGTTTCTCTCATCTCCACGTCCATATTTCTGTTTTAGCTGAAGCTTTACAGGTCGGATGGCTAACGCAGAATTTCGCGCCACGATAGGAACGCGACAACAGCCGCCGTCATTGCGTCATATCCGGAGGCGCGAGGGTACCATAGATATCGCACCCGTTACAAAATAACATGATGTACCTACTGAGAAAGAAGCCCTTCAACTATGCATAAAACGTCATACAATTACAGATTGCTGCCGTACTAAGTACTAATACGTCGGAATTAACACACATACCGCGGTTCAATAAATGTTTGGATTGATGCAGTAGTGACTCAAGAAAAGGAGATGGCCACGACAGTAAGGATTTGCTTCACATAAGGTATCGCATGCTAATAATACGCATTTTTATCTGAATAGCGACTGGTTTATTTAAGAAATAAACGTGCGAAAAAGTTGCTTAAATGAAAGGATGCGAATTATGTGATAGCCTTAGGCCCACGTTTTCGGATAAGGTCACAGTGGAATTATTTTGAATGTTGTGGCTGCTGAAGGTGTGTCGGCATGAACTTCTAATAATAGAATTAGCAAAAACAATTTGGTCCATGTTGAAACAGTCATTGTTAGGTGAGCAGTTTGTCCTGAAATATCTTCACATTTCAATCAAACGGACCACAGTATGAATAGTAATCGTAGAAGACCCCCATTATTTAAATTGTGCATCTAGAAAAAAATGCCCTGTTCAGTGCGTAACAGTGGATGCTGAACTGTTTCTACTACGATAGTCTTTGTTAAGAATGTTTCTTCTTAAATGCCAAAGGTCAAGCGTTTTTCTATGTAGAGAAATTGCACAGTATGTTTTACGGTGTGGAGTATGTATTTTGACGTGGGAATGAATGAAGGCGTTACCCAGATATGGATTATTGCTAGTAAGTAAAATGCAAAATGATATTTAATAAATCTTGTTATTTAAATCTAAAGGATTTGATACATAAATATTTTAAATATTGGATTCATTCGGGTTCTTTGCCTTGCTTAAGGACACAACAGCCATGAACTAGAAATCATGTGGTCATGAACTCAATTCTTAAACCTCTCTGCTTAGTGTACTGCGAAATCTTAGCAGTGCCTCTTTGTAGGACCTCTTTACTACAATCTGAAATTAAGCATGTAACGCCTAACACATTATGAAATGAAAAAGTACTTGAATAATATTAACACTACACACTATGGACATGCCTGGCTGGTGTGTAGGTCTGTACATCTACATTATAGAGTCTTGGGATTTTAGAATTTTTTTTGTAAGTTCAGAGCTGTGTATTATAAGGGTTAGACTATATTTCACTATGAAACATGAAATATGGGTCGAAATGGGATGTGAGGTTTTACTGCATTCTCAGATATTGTGTACATACTTCCATTGCTAAGTTAAACTGAACAACAAATGTAAAGGAACTTATACAGACAAAATCATAAATTTAAACAATTACTTTTTCAAGGACACAGTACCCTTGTTTGTCCCGGGATACTAACCAGAAACCATCTGATCACAAACTCTGTTGCTTAACTAATACACTTTGCTGTTAAATGTCACTGCGTTCTACTGGCGATACCACTTTGCATGGAGTGTTTACTGCAAGCTTAAATTAAACATTGCACATGTAACGCTTAGAGAGACAGCGAAGTACTTGAATGACCGCTTTGTAGAAGCTCTGTAATGGGCATGACTGGCTAATGTGTGGCTGTATACGTTTTGCCGTCACGTCATTTTAGTTGGAACCATGATTATTATTAGAGGATTAATATTTAAAAAAACCATCTGTCTGTAGTGTTTACATAATACTTTATAATAATGCAACTAAGTTCATATAGTTCAGTAACAGCGATGTGCATTAATTTAACTCTAATATATTTAAAGTACCTCTCCACAAAGAGGACGTAATTTCCCGCAACACGCGTTCGGGACCCGCGTGCGTGCGCTAAACTTAAGAAATCGCCAAGGAAACGCGCGCGAGCTCAGTCAGCAGTGAGAGACAATTTTAACTGAACGGCATTAGCAGCGCGTAAAAAACAAAAAAAGGTCGGTGCTCGGTCTGCGCCTTGGTTCGACTTTACAGCCAAATGTTCAAATACTCAAGAAGCCTGCGACACGAATATAAATATACGCTTCACGTCTTGTACTTGACGAGAAGGTAGGCTTTTAACTTAATTGATGCTTTACGGAGTTGTTGCAGCATTACTTCGTGGCTTCCGTAAATATTTACTTGTAAGCGGAGATGGATTTCCTTAGCTGCGCTGTGTACTTGGCATCTAAAGCCACCTAGGGTGGAATGGGTAACTTATCTTGTGACTTAGAGAGTGGGAAATGATCTTTGTCAGCTAAATGTTACTACAGAGTGTCTTGTGACATTTTCTTCGCTCGTTTTGTTTGTATCCACGTTTGGCTGTCATGACATACATGAAACGCTAAATATTTCAAATCAAGTGCGAGGTTTATGTGTGAGCGGATACAGTTTAACTACCCCAACAATTCAGCTTGACCTTAGTCACTGTACAGTTTATACGGGAATAGCTGAAACACTGTAACATGTTTTGGCTATCAGTACACGCAAGTGTGTAATAAGACCTGCCTAGTGTCCTTACACAAAGGCTAGGGAGTGCCCACAAAGACATAGTCCAAGTCGTCCTAAATGAAAACCATGTTTTCAAAATTCTCCCCCACTCCCTTTTGGATTGACAAAGAATCAGTTTTCCAACAACAATAATAAATGTAGTATTGTAGTATACTTCGACGTGTGTGTGTGTGTGTGTGTGTGTGTGTGTATGTGTGTTTTTTGCTAAATTTCTCGCTGATCTTTTAAAATGAAGTAGAGTTCACAACAGGCAAACTTATCCACATAAGGACAAAAGTTCACAAATATTTTTTGTGTATGACTTCTGTTTATTTTTGTTTGTGTCTCATCATAGACTTAAGCCGGATATGTATTTTTTGCCCTGTCCCTTAGACCTTTGATCCATAAACACTGAAGTGGGACACCATTTACATATAGAACTGTGTCCTTGTGTGTTGAGCAGCATAGTGCCGTCATTGTTTAATTGTTTACAGTGAGGAGAGCAGAGCTTTAATTCATTTCTGGTTCTTACAGTTCTGGTCAGGACTTGCAAAAACTTGATGATGCATTGACCTTGTATTGGGTATAATAGTGTTTTTTTTAAACCTATACATCAGTTATTCTTATTTTTGTATTAAAACACAGTTTTTTGATTGCACTGAATATCATCAAATAAAATATTCAATCTCATGATGATTTTTACTGATTAGACCATTATCAGTGGTTTTGATAAACTTATCTGGATGTCTTAAACTATTGTCATCAATATGTAGATATATATATATATATATATATATATATATATATATATATATATATATATATATATATATATATATATATATATATATATATATGTAGTTGTACAGTACCAGTGAAAACTCTGGACATACCTGCTTTTAATGCATTTGTGTCTATTTTAGTTATGGTATTCACCTTATAGTAAAAACCTTATAGTAAAAAGCCTGACTGGATCTGAATGAAGTAATACATATTGAGCATTACAATGACTAAGAGAAGTGTTCAACAAAGAGAAGTGTTCAACATATGACTCTACAAAACAGCCTCCTTTAGCTTTGACAGTACCACAGACTCTTGGCATTCTCTGAGCCAGCTTCCAGATGTAGCCACCTGGAATGCTTCTCCAACAGTCCTGAAGGAGTTTCCACAAGTTCTGGGCATCAGTTGGCTACCTTACTCTTACTCTTTGATCCAACTCATCCCAAACCAGCTCTATAGGGTTTAGGTGTGTGGGGGGGGGGTGTTGTGGGGGCCAGGTGCTGTATAATCAAAATATTTCAAAAACACACTGTATTCATAGCTCAGAATTGATTAATTGGTTACTTGAATTTGTTCTTCACTGATCTTGCACCCTGCGCAGGCTTTTAATATTTTTATTTTTAATATATTCACAGCTGTGTTGCTTGGTCCAGTTTCCATAATAGGGTGTATCTGGATAAAATATTGCAATTGGCTGAAACATTCCAACCTATTAAAGTCACAAAGTGTATTTGCATTGTTCATATTGCATTTTTGAATACTGAGAACTTTATTTAACTGCAAATTGACTAATGGTACCGGGTGAAGTAACGTAATTTAAAAAGTATTAAACCAATATGATAAAATTATCTGTCTTGGTTTTTACCAGTGGAGCACATTAGCATGTATAGCACAGTAATAAAAATTGAATTGTAGAAATAAGTACATTTTTTAAATATTTACTTTCTTAACATTGGAATCAAATGGCTCTCTATAAATATGTGCTCTACTGCCCTACATGGTTTAAGTTTGGTTTAAGTCTGTGGAACAAAGACTTCATTGTGGCTTTTGGACAGTGCAACTGTAGGTGTTTTTCATTCTTGGGTTATCTAGTAAAGCATTCCATTTTTTCTACTGCAGAGACACTTCTCTTTTATGAATATTAAAATTCTACCGAATCCGGCTCAGTCAACTTTTTAGTTAATAAGGAAGGCTTTCTGTTGGACAGGCTAGATGCAACATTTCTGTAGCTTAACCTTTGTTAACAGATCTGAATAAGTGATGCAAGTTATAATTCGACTAGTAATAATACCCAGGGGTTGCGTTTGTGACAACAATAAGTGTGAGCTACCTGCTGATGTCCTTAAGGTTCTACACTGGATTTCAGTACACTCTCTGGGGATGTTCTATAATTCCAGTGCATCTAATTCTACAAGCTGGGTAATTCTTTATTTTTTCCTGCTTTTTTCAGGCATGTGGACATCCTGCTGTAGCTGGCTCTGTGTAGAAACAAACACCACCACAGTGGAAGGGAACGGCAACACAGGGAGACAGACCTACCTGAACTCGGGGTATAATCATTCAACAACTGCCCCTGAGGTCTTGTGCAAAGCATGTGGTGGCTGTTTTGGAACTTTAGCGAGGAAGGTAAAGTCTACTTTGCTACTCTATACACTAAGAGAAGTCACTGTAACCTTACAAGCACTGTCCATCAACAATCTCAACACCTTCTCTAATTTTGAGAAAACAAGATTCTTGTAATCGGATCTCAGAATAAATGATAGCAACCTCCTCAGTACACTGCTGGTGGAGTAATGTCTGATTGGATTCAATTTAACACTGCATCAGTGTTGTCTGAGAACTGAGCTTGTATCAGTTAGCACAGAGTACTCTTCATATAACAAGTCGGGCTCCAGGTGTTAAGTAGAAACACATTCATACACGAAGGAAAATGATAGAGAGCTGTTGATCTGGATTGCATGTATTTGGGCTGTTGAAGGAAATTAAAGGTACGGTTTGGCTTGATTTTGGCAACAAATATGGAGGGCGGGTTTGCAGAGCTAACCACTGTACCACTTGTAAATTTTCAGCAAATAACATTTTCAAACTCGTCTTGCTCGCCTTGCCACTTTTTTTAATTCCAGTCACATGTAACTAAGAGAGCCACCTGAATTATTATATTTACTTTTGGTTAAAAAACAGCCGTTCATAGATACCATTTCTTTTAAATTCCGTTCACTTCCTGCTGTTACAGTCATTTGCGATGTTTTTAACCATTAGAAACATTTATGGCCATAGGGCAGACTAAGCAAGGACACTCACTGAACCCAGTGGAACTGAGTGTAATACCCACAGGTCCATTTAAAGGACAAATAGAAGTCAGATGGTTATTTTTGACCTAGTAGCCTACTGCACAATTTATATGGAAACAAATTGGTTTAAGTGTACACATGGCGATAAGGCATATTAAATTTGTAGCAAATTGCATTACAAATTAAAGGAACATTGTTTTCAGCCATTGTGGATAACTGTACATGAATGGCCAAGCAGCAAGGGCTTTGAACTCTGTATAGGTTGCTTCTTGCTAGGGCTGCACAATATCACATTGCGATTGTATGGCACATGCGCAATAATCACAACGGCTTCAGATAATGGGCGCAAACATAATAAACATGTCGGACTTTAAACTGCAGAAAGTACCGGCACACCACCGATGTCGTTTGTACCTTATTTATCCACAATATCTCTTTTTTTTTTCATGATGTGGCCACTGAACTGTCCCTTTCTTCACCGCTACTTCACTGCTTGTCACTTTCATGATATAACAAAATGGTAGTATGGTGCTTGTTCCGCTAACTGAATTTAATAAACATAAGCATATGCTGAATTTACAGATTACTGACTTATGGGTGTCACAGTACGCCTCTTATTAATGTTTTAGGCATACTACCATATTGTGGGAGTAAGTAAATGCTCATGGAGTAAAGCCAGCGTCCAGACAAATGTTTACACCCAGCATCCAAATCCCTGGTGATTATTGCACATGTGCCTCTAATTGCGATTATATCGCGATGTGATATCGTGCAGCCTTAGTTTCTGAGCAGAATTCGCATGCACTGCGTAATATTGCTGGTGTGGCCTGGTCTCTGCAGCACGTCTGCGTGGACTGCAAGAAGAGCTTCTGCAGCAGATGCTCTGTGCAGCTAGAGCTTCGGCCGCGGCTCTGCCTCACGTGCCTGCGTTTTCACGGCACCCTCTTTGACCGGGCGGCGCTCATGAGGCTCAAGGTGAAGGACCTGAGGGACTACCTGCACCTGCACGAGGTCCCCACACAGATGTGCCGCGAGAAGGAGGAGCTGGTGGAGCTGGTGCTCGGCCAGCAGACACCCAGCAACAGCAGCAGCAGCGAAGCAATGTCTCAGCCAAGCTCGACCCCACCAGAAGCCGCCCCCAGCCCCATTCACCTATCCACACCTCCTGACCCACCTTCGTCTGTGGACCTGGAGCCTCATGGCCCCAGTGATGACCAGGTAAGGATTTTCCAGGGAAAAATGGCTTAACTTTCAGGGAAGAAAATGATAATTTTTTAAATACTATTGTTTTTTTTTTTTTGTTTTATCATAAGGGTTCACCACCTGCGTCATAAACCAGGGGTGGGGAAGCAGATCCAGTGAGGGCTGGTGTGGGTGTGGGCTATTAGGACGACCTCTCAATCGGCCAGTAATAAAGCAGTGGTTCTCCGCTCTAAGCCTTGGGACCCAGTGTTGCTGGCTGACTAAGAGGTCATCCCAAAAACTGTCACCCACCCTGGCCATAAACTGTTCCAGTGGCTGCACAAAGACAGGCGCCTCCAGAGCCTTATGGCTGGGACAGAGAGTCTGAGGAGAAGCTTCTACCCCCAGGCATTTAGGGTCATTAACTAACACCCCCAATTAAAAACTAAAATACACTAATTCCAACCTGCACTTTAAATATTTTCTCATTTATTAGGGCTGCATGATATCACATCGCGATGTACTCGCTATAATATGGCCCATGCGCGATAATCACCAGGGCTTTAGATGATGGCCGAAACATTTTACCGGATGCCAGCTCTTCGGTACTTTACGAACTTTCACTTATGCCCCACAATTTGGTCAGCAGATTAGTAGTTCACCTAAAACGTTAATGAGGGACATATTGTGACGCCCATAAGTTAGTAATCTGTATAAAATACGCCGTATCCTTAAATTTGTTTAGCTGAGCACGCCGCATGCTACTGTCTTAGTAAATCATGGAAGCGATAAGCACTGAAGTGGCTCACTACTAGTCTGTTTACCAAATTGTGGGCGTAAGTAAACGTTCATATAGTATCGAGACACTGGTGCCCGGACAGATGTTTCTTTCCTCATGTAAAACCCTGGTGATTATTGTGCATGCACCATATGATCGTGAGTCCCTACTTTTATATGCTTTTCATTTGTTTCTGTATTTTACCTTGTTTTTTTGCACAGATTGGGGTAGCAGCAATTTCATTTCACTGCTGGTGTACCACTGCATTCATGCATGTGACAGATATAAATCTTGAATCCTTTACTGGTGTAAATTTTCCTCCAGGGTCTGTCTGTCCCTATGACCTCCAGTCCAGAGGAGACGCCTGATCATGAGATGGACACGGAGGTCCAAGAAGAACAGGAATTTCAGGTTTGCATGTTTGATTTTTCAGTCTGGGCAAGATGTTTTCTCCCCTTCTTGGTGGCTTTTTTCTTTGTTTGGAGCTGAACAAGACTAAAGGGATCACTGGAGGTTCATGTTTAAGGAGTAGAACGACAACGCCTCTGACATTTATCCCAATGAGCTTGGAAATTTAACATTTTTAAAAATGTTTACTCAAGAATGATAGAAGAATAAGATTTAGTGGGAATGAGAGCACTGGGCTCCTGTTCCTGTGCTCCTGTTCCTGCTGCACTCTTCACTTTACCCTGGATAACAGCACATTTGTTTCAGCCCTGTGCTGGTCTTACAAGAACCTAGAGAATCCTTTGGCAGATCAGCAGCCTGGGTCCAGGTGGTCAGCAATTTTAAAACCTGCCCTCCTCTCCAGTCTGACACAGAGGAGACCATGGTTCCTGGTCGCAGAGCATCCTTGGCTGACATCAGCACCGTGGACGACATTGAGGCCCTGAGCGTGCGCCAGCTGAAGGAGATCCTCGCCCGCAATTTCGTCAGCTACACCGGCTGCTGTGAGAAGTGGGAGCTGATGGAGAGGGTTACACGCCTCTATAACAACCAGAAGGGTCTCGAGAATCCAGGTCTGTCTCTGGCTCACTGTTCATTCCATGTGTGAAATGTCATCTATTGGCATATTTAACACACTACAGGTTTACCTAATTACATTTGACATTCCATGAAATGCAATTACTCTCAAAGCTCAATTCTGCAGCCCCATCCCTCTCATATCTGCCAGGAAGCCCCCCCCCCCCCACTCTTGGTGCCTATCAGCATTGCAGAGAAATTTGTGCTGGATGCCAGTAGATGCCCATAATTACCCATCCACAGAACAGATGGTCACACTCCACCAACAAAATCTCTGCATTTCACTGTAAATAAACTGAGCCACAATCAGAGATGAAACATTGTAATTATGGGTCACTTATTTGTTTCTTAACAACCAGTACTGCCAAATATTTTACCATGTGATTTATTTTTTTGATGAGGAAATTTAGTATGATACCTGTAAGATGTTTGATTATAATCTGCTTGACAGTTTCAAGCAGCAAGAGAAACACTTATCCCATTTAGCTGTACATTGAGAATGTAGATCCCAGAAGTACTCCAGCTCGTTCATTCAAATGTGTTTTCTGCAATGCCTAGTTGAGAAACCAGGTCACGTAGATTAAATTGCACATACCATTGCGGCTGCTTCTAACAGAACCGTTCATCTCTGCTGTTGCCCCAGACTCAGCTGGTCCCAAGAGTCAGGAGGAGAACTTGTGTAAAATCTGCATGGACTCCCCCATCGACTGCGTGCTGCTGGAGTGCGGTCACATGGTCACCTGCAGCAAGTGTGGCAAGCGCATGAGCGAGTGCCCCATCTGCAGGCAGTACGTGGTGCGCGCCGTGCACGTCTTCAGGTCCTGACGTGGCCACCAGGGGGCCCCGCCAGAACTGACACAGCAAAGCTGCAAGCAAGTGACAGGCAGACCTGCCACCATGTTCTGTCCACGTCTCTGGGTGTCTGTTTCCCTTACGAACCACCACCCTCACCCCGAGCCACATTAACCACAAAGCACAAGTCTGTAATTACACTGATTTGCTGTAAAAATATGCTATTTTTTATTTAATCTAAGTACACTTCAACATTCGAGTTGGCATGTGCGACTGTATAGTGCTAATTTTTACTTAATTTTCTAAATACGCAAGGTACAGGGACACCCTGTTTCATTGCTGCTAACTTGAACAGTACTGAAGCTAGTGATAGATCAGGGCAACAACACCGCAGAGGAGTTTAGTGAACACAACAGGGGGAAGAAGTCTGCTAAGGGTACTGCTCCCTTGCTTAAATCAAACCCATGAAATCCTTTTGGTTGGCCATCTCTGTGGCACCAGTTCGATCATCCCCGCTTATGTTCAGCAGTCAGTTGATTTTCTTCTGAATATTTTATTCTGGGTTACTCAGCGCTGACCTTATTGTTGCAGGTAGAAAAACTGGTGCTTCCATAAAACATTTTTAGTCTTTTCCAGCATCTACACTGCGAGGCAAAAATCAGCCAGTGTTGATCTTCCCAGTTCTGAACTGCAAATGTTTCCTCAGCCGTGTTGCCTGGCTACCTATCTAAAAGTCCAGGATCAGTTACATTTCACACTCAAGATACCAGAGGTGACCACAAAGACAAACTAAAATGCACTGAAACACAGGCAGACTGTTATGTTTGTCATTGGCTGGACAGATTTAACATGTGTAACGTCAATAATTTAAGCACCTTGAAAAAGCTCTGCAGCCGTTGCCACTTGAATAAGGTAGCTGTCACTTGAGATGTTGGTCTTATCTCCGTTAGGGGCGATTTCTTCTTGTGGCTAAATGTCATCTCAAAGCCCGCACCACCATCACTGCCTTTGTAACAAGTGCCCTGAAGCTCATTGAGTACTTAACTTTGTACGGTACATCTGCCGACTGCCTGAACCAATGTGAGATCTCTTCTGAGGAACAAAATAATTCTCATTTAATAACTCATTTCTGGTACTTTTTACTAGTTCCATATAATATTTAATATATTTGTTTTCTGCAAAAAATTATGTATGCTGTAATGAACAATATCTTTTCAGTCGTCTAGAATTATGTATAATCAGTGATGCTTATGCAAACAACACATGGTAGCTTTGGTATGAATGATGGATGATACATTGTATTTCGCCTTTAAGCAGGCAAACTGGAAACTTTCTAATAAGCAATGTTGAGGCTCAGTTAAATTATTACTTTTTCATTTTTTTGTGGTGTGTAAAGCGTGTAACTGATGCTTTTCAGCTTTTTACAGAAGGCGGCAGTCCTTGGTGTATCTTGCTGCCTACAAAATCGGAACACTATGCTTAGTGGAGGCCTTGGACTCCCACGGATGTAGAAATGTAACGTGATGAATCATAATGAAGCTTTGGCAGTCTGACTGAATGACGTAGCCTCTTACTTTTCAATAAATGTATGACTGACGTTGACTTCACAAAACCAGCACATTCAACCAATCAATACTCAGGAATCGCTTCAGTGGATGTGTGGGGGGAAAAAATCAAACACTAACTTCTCTTGTGATCCAACTGTGTGTCTTTTTTTTTTTGTTTGTTTTCCATCACAGAAGCTTCTTTATACAGTTTTGTCATGCAAATTTCACAAATGGTACATTTGTGTGTTTAGATAGAACATAGAATATTTCCTAGAATAAAATCTAGTTTCTGAATTAACTTAGCAATTTTCCAAAACGTGGCTTTGGAAAGAGGTGTGTGTGGGAATTGGTCCAGGTGTGTGCATGTTTTAATCCTATCACTTAAGACACGTACTCATTTACTTGGTATCTTAAACTTGAATATCCATGATAGCCTTTAGACATAATTTTCGAGACCGATGATTAAATACATTATCTAGATAATTGTTGATCATTGGAGAGGGTGTGAAATGTAGAAAGTTGAACCACACAAAGTTAAAGGAACAAGGGGCCCAGGTCGCTGTAAATCTTAAAATGACAACTGAAATTCAGAGTCTGGTTTGCTCACTGAGGGATTCAAGAGCTCCTCGGAAAAACTAAATAAATGCGAGAGCCAAATGTCTTTAAGTCATAAACCAAGGTGAAGGCTCTTTCCTGTAAGAGAATCTCCTTGGAAGGAAGACATAAATGTGTACAATATTCATCAGTGGTAAATTTTAATCTGTTTATATACTGATTTTATTTTTGTATTTAAATTATGTTGAAGCAGTCTGACCTGTTTTTTTTGAGGATTCTGTGCAAATGTTTGTTCTTAATGCTTCAGAAATATACGGTACAATGATGCAAACCAATGACTGCAAAACACTAATAAAAAGTTTGATAAAAATATGAAACTGACAAACCATAAGTGTCATTTCTGTTGTCTGAACCAGTGAAGAGAATGAAATATGTGAGGCCAAGACTGAGGAACAGAATGAAGAATGTCGCCTAGCTAGACTTTTGTTCATGGGGAAAAAATAATCAAATTACTATTTATTATGATGGCATCAGATGTCAGGCACAGTGAAAACTGTAGGTGAATCTCAACACCAAGAATGCAAAGACCATACTTGTGATCTTTGCAAGATTGGACTTGCTAACTCGCCTTCCAAGAACGAACTTGGGGTGCAATGAATCATGGGATTGGTCTCATTCTGCGAGGATGCAGCAAAAGCAACCTGATATTTGAGGCGGAGCAAGACCAGCATCCAGGGATTTTTACCATCCTCGTGAACTTGTGTTCTTAGTATTGCAACTGGTCTTTGGCAGTGGAAGATGACGTAAAGCGGGTACAGGAGAACACAAGTACGGTCAAGAACGCATGTTGAGAAACACCCTTTGAGAAAATTGATATTCATCATTAAAATCCCCCCTAAAAACTTAACCTGGCCCGATTTGCAGGGGGATTAAAGTCAGTCACAGGCATCATAGCACCTGGGACAAGATGATTTACACTTAATTGTGAAAATAAAGTACAGGTTGATTATGGATCACAATGATGATGATGATATTACACGCACAGGTACATAGGAATTCTCTAGTTTTCACATGCCACATTCCTCTCCTAAGAGGCACACTTAATAGATGCCACAGCCTGGGGTTTGAGTATAGGGTCAGCCATAGATCCAGTGTCCCTGCCCCAGTGTTTCACAATCCAGTCTTCAGGGATCCTCATTCGCTTCACATTTTTGCTCCCTGCCAGCAAAAACATGGACTGTCTGAGAGTCCCCTTGGACTGTATTGGGAAACACTTCCCTATCCAATTAAGGGCCTTGCTCAAGGGGCCAAATGTGATATGTGTCCTGTTCTTGCTATTTTATTAACATGATATGTTAAATAGGCCACGAAAGGCTTTAAAATTGACCGCCATAATTTTGGGAGCTCTTCATTTATTTTTTTTAGATACAATACAAAAAAAAATATCAAAAAAATATATTTAAACGTTTGTCTTTTTACAGTAACTGGTACACGTAAGTCCGTACGTTCATATTCTTTGTTCTGTGACTTTTTTCTCAATAATTATGAAAATGACAAATATAACATTATATATACCACCTGAAATTCAAAGAAAGTGTTCCCATTCTACATAGAGTTTTTTAGAACAGCTCTATTTCTGAATTTGAATGTCTACTTTAGATATTCCCTTTCACCCAAGTAACATGTCAAAGTTTGCAGGAAAATCTTCAGATCGATAGATAGACAGAGAGCGAAAAAGACATCTTCAGAGCAATTTATTGAACCTATTCTCAACCACATATTTCATTTTTTGGGTCATGTTTTCCCGTACAATAACTTTAAAAGTAATTTTGACGGTATAACCCTATGGAAAACGAATGTATTGATAATAACGTTGTTTATTAGTTAGGCCTATGTATTATCGTGATATTCGCGAGAGCTATTATTAAACAGTAAACAGACGTCAGGAGCGTTCGTATCGCTGGTAAGCAAGGCCGTACGTGTGGTTCCGACATTGCTAGGGAGTCCGGGACCAAACCAGCCGCGACCCCCGCCGAACGTGTCCGCGCCGTCTGTGGCCAAAGCTACTCCCTTGCTGATAAAACCGATATTGTAATATTATGAGCTCTTTTTCTTCAGATACTAGTACAGAAATTCATTATTATTATTATTATTATTACAATAAACAGCTTAATCATAATAATAATATTTGTTGCTTTTGGTTTTTCTTTCACTTCCGTTTCTGCAATTCAGCTTTTTGGTAATGTGGACTCACATATGTAGCCTATAAGTATTTAAACTGTGGTTAGACTGCAAGTTAGACTGTATAATATAAATGAAACGTAATAAACGTTACATATGAAACATCAATTTCTCTAAATAATAATATTATTCTTATTAATAATAATATTATTATTAATAATAATAACTATTACGATACCGACATCCCCTTTACAGCTGCCGTGTTTTGCCCTTCTGGATATAAATTTCTATGCCTTTCACACTGACGTTCCCCCCTAAACTTTCACGTGTCACGCGACGGAGGCGCGCGAGGTAGTTATGTCAAGGCGGCCTGGATGAAAGATCGCTCTTCTCCTGACGTATATGTGCATTTTGGAAGAGCAATAATTGCACTAAACAGGATGTCGGCAAACGGGCTGTCTTCCAGAATCCAGCAGTTTTTAAACCCGGTGGAGCTCCAGAGAGTAGGCGTGCAGGTAGCAGAGCACCGCGGCGAACGGTGGCCTGTACTACGAAGCGGGGTTACTGGCTTATCGGGGTAACTTGTCGGATTTAAGGTACCACAGTTTAAATGAACTTCATATTCGCTCACTTACATTTTGCCCAGACTACCTTAAATCCAACAAGTTACCCCGATAAGCCAGAAACCCCGCTTCGTAGTACAGGCCACGGGCGCTCTTTCACCCCTTCATCTAAGCGAGGCAATGTGCGACCTCGAAGCCTTTGTAAGGTTGTGTGGGTGGAAATAAAAATTGTGGTGTTCCGTTCATGTTTCAGAGCCCGTTTCAACGACTAGCTCTGCAAATGCAAGATGTATCTGGGGATCGAGGAGTTTTGAAGGAGGTTATCCAAAATGGGGAGGGCCAATTGATACCAATGGACGCCTCGGTGCTAAGTAACTCACGTCCCTAATGTCTTACACACTTATTCATATCTCAGAAGTGCCGTGTGCACGCTAACTTTTATTACCAGTTGTAATTTGCACTCAAAAATGTGAGATGTTGATATTCAAAGGTTTGTTCATTTTATATGTGTTATAGATTATTTTTGTGCTCCTAGCGTCTGCATGATGGTATGGCCTGTTTGTTTTGTCAGAATGAGGGCTTTCGTGGAAGTACGACATTTCCAGCTTATGAATGAACGCACTGCACTGCCATCACGATTTGTTTTGTAGATGTTTTCACTGCATTAATCTCTGTGTATGTAGTTCATTTCTCTGGGTACCTGGAGTATTCTGATCGGCCATTTGAATCTAACAACCGCTCAAAACATCCACCGATGATGAAGCTAGGAAGAGGTTTGTCTTCTTCTGGAGGATATTCTGTTATTTCTTCTCCTGAGTCTCGTCCAGAGGCCCTGTAACTATGTTTTCCTGATACTCCACAGACGTCACCTTGCCTGGTCTGGAGCTGGGGCTCCTGACGATGAAGAAGGGTGAATTTTCCCGCTTTCTTTTCCTGGCCAAATACGCCTACGGGGAGATGGGCTGCCCTCCGCTGATCCCCCCTTCTGCCACCGTGCTGTACGAGGTGCAGGTCCTTGACTTTCTGGACTCTGCTGAAGCCGATGAATTTTTTGCGCTTACCCCGGTGAGACAGATGCTCACTAAACTCTTATTGCCCATTAAAAACACATTCATTAGTGTTCTTAAGGAAGAGGTTTCACACTTTCAAAGTCCATTTCATAATATTTATGAGGAGAGCTTAATAGCTTAATTGTACTTAAGCAACCAAGTAATACAGATTCATACCTATGAGGACCACATCTCCCAAGCCTTTGGGCTTTATGTGGAATGCAGAGCAGTAGATTCACACACAAATTGGGGGGTCTGTTTGTTTGTTTCAGTGGTGATGCCGTGGGCTGCTCACGTTTCATTTTGGGCTGTTAAATCTCCCCCCATCTCCAGGAGCAGCAGAACACCGCTGCTCTGTCCACCATGCTCAAAGTCGCCAACACAGAGCTTGGCTTCGGAAATCGATGCTTCAACCAAAAGCGCTACGGGGACGCCAAGGAGCGCTACAAGAAGGTAGCGGAAGATAGTCTGAAGTTTTTGGGTGCTTTGTTTATTAAATTTTACAATAGTTTCAGCACTGTTAGTGCATTGGTGATACTCTTTTACCCCAGGTTGCTATCTCAGAGCCATTAGATGTGAAATTCTGTTCTATTCTATTCTTACACTATTCTAACTTCACCTAAGATCATGACCTATGTTTACATATTCTGGCACTCGTCACTTTGCACAGTACAATCCAGGTCTTAGACTTTGGCCTCCATTTGCTTGTTTGTATACAGTACGTTGTATTTATGTCCTTTCATACTGTG
Source organism: Paramormyrops kingsleyae (assembly GCF_048594095.1). Classification (NCBI taxonomy): domain Eukaryota; kingdom Metazoa; phylum Chordata; class Actinopteri; order Osteoglossiformes; family Mormyridae; genus Paramormyrops; species Paramormyrops kingsleyae. Next base: position 8,161,959 of record NC_132814.1, on the reverse strand, counting down.
CGCTAATGTTGTGTGTATTGTCTGACCCTGTTTTTTTAGCTGCTGCTGTAACACTTGAATTTTTCTTCATGGGATTAATACAGTTTATCTAATCTAATCAAATCTAGTCTAATCTGATATAATCTAATCTTCTTCCTTTTCTAATCAAATCTATTCTGCCTGTAACATGACTTTGTATGAGTGCTGAATGCCTCTGTTCAGTAGATGGCGCTGCTTGTGTTATAAAGGCAGCCTCGATTCCTCTGCCGGCGCTCATGCTTCTCTCCTGTGCGTGGTGACGGGCAGGCATTGACTCTGCTGCTAAACCGTAAAGCTGCTGATCAGGGGGAGAGGAATAGCATTGCAGCCATGAAGCTGCCTACCTTTCTGAACCTGTCGCTGGCCCTGCTGCGTCTGGAAAGGCCCGTCAAAGCCCTGAGATACGGCCAAAAGGCTCTGGATGTGGAGCCGCACAACGCCAAGGGCCTCTTCCGCTGCGGTCAGGTCAGCTCCTTTCTGAGCTAACTGAGATCTTCACTTTCCAGAATTGTATACTTCTTAGGCTGCTATGGCCTCCTGATTAATAATTGTTGAAGCAACAGGAAAAACAAGAATGTCTTCGTTAATGAGGAGGATTACAGTCGCAGTGTCGACTTCCTTTCCTCTTTTAGCGTTGCTTTTTACCGCAGGCCTGTCTGGAAATGCGCGACTACGAAAAGGCGCAAGATTTTCTTCTGATGGCTCAGGCCCAGAAGCCCTTTAACAATGACATCAACAACTTGCTGAAGAAGCTTGCAGCGTAAGTTTTAGTTTGCGCTAAAAGAAATAGCGTACAGGTGGGTATGAGTAACACTGCTCCCTGTTATTACCGCGAATTAATGGCTGCTTTGCGTTTTATAGCTGCCTCAAGGACTCTGCAGACAAGGAGAAGGAGATGTGCACCAGAATGTTCGCTAATTTCAATGCAATATCAAAGAAGTGAAGGCTGGCCGTCTGGTGCTGAAAGCTTGACGTGCAAAGTCAGTCATTCGAAAAGTAGAAATTTACCAGCCAAAGAAACAAAATTTGCTCATGTTGGTGCTACTGCAAAGGGCTCCTCTTCATTTCGAATAACTGTTAATAAGTTTAATTTGTTCAAATGTGATCTGCAGTTTATATTTGTTTTTCACTTTCCAAGTTTGTTCAATTTGACTTGTATTACTGCAAATAAATTTTCATTGCTGTCACCAGAGGGCAGTGTGGTACAGACCCTAGCTGTCTTTGGTGATGAGAGCTTCACTTAATCATGGGGGGTAATCTAACACATAAACTGAGGAATCCAGCGTATTTTCCATAAATAAAGTTATAGAGTAAACCCAGGTGTATATTCGGAATTGGTAAGGCAAAGTTAAGGAGTCAACCTAAAGGAATATTGCCTAAGTTAAGTCAACCCTAAGAAACCTTTATTCTGCCTGTTCTTAAGTTTCAAACATACTTAATATATGCATACATTGCATGAAACATTCAGTATTTGTTCTCAGCTCTGACCTACAGGTTTTTTTTTATAGAGTATCATCAGTGTGTGAGATGATACGTGATACATCTTGTATTTTGATCATATCTCAACCATAAATATGCATGGATCCCACCTCCAACTGTCAGATCACATGGTACAGTATCATTATTACAGAAGAACATCTGTTATGTCATCAGTTTGACAAACACAGATAAAATGTCCCCAGTTGTGTGTGCATTAAGTTTCGGGATTCAGTTGCTTGGATTAGGATCTGAGCTGACTATTTCTGCTTCCTGTCGCTCCCCGGTGAGCTGCCAACGCGTGCGGCTATTTAATATGTACGGCGGTAATGCCAGCGTGGGCCTGGCTAATGGGCTCTAAGGCGCGTGATGCCTGTGATAGCTTGCTATGAGCTTAGAGGGCGTTTAAGTGGAAACGTAAGAAGTGGCACGGTCCCGCTGCCTCTCTGCGTGTAAGGAGATAAGGAGACCTCTCTCTGCTCTCCTGATGACAGGAAGCTGTTTGAATGTGATTTCTTGCACCTTTTTTTCGTCCCCCCCGTATGAGGATCAGAGCATGGCTGCCGCCTTTTTGACGCACAGTGCCAGGTACAGCGAAATGAAGCCCCCCCGCAGCATGCCCCCACCCCCCTTGCCTTTAAGTGACGACACTTCGGCAGATCAAAGCACCCAGAAAGTCATCTTGGACTCCTCTTATTGACATGCACGGGGGGCAGTTTGAGGCCCCCAGTCACCCCTTCTGTCCCTTCTATGCCACCACAAGAGAGTATGTGTGTGTGTGTGTGTGTTCTGTATATATTACAGAGTGGGGACCAAATGTCCTCACAGTGTGAAAAAAAACTGTTATTTTGATGTAGTGCAGACCATTTTTTCATCTCCACAAGATGAAGCTCAATTTCATAAAAATCCATGACTGCAATCAAAAAATTAAAAATGCAGAAAGTCTTATATTTTGTTTGGTTACTTATGGTTAAGGTTAGGGCTGGGTTGAGCTTAAGGTCATCATTGCTGAGATTAGGATTTTTTCCTATAGAAATTCCCATAAATATATGAATACAGACGTATTTGTGTGTGTGTGTGAGAGAGAAAGAGTGCATGTCTCTGTGAGTCTGTGTGTGTTTATGTGTGAGTAAGTGAGTTGGGTATGTGTGTGGATTTGCATTTGGGAAAAGGTTTAAGACTTAATAATTTAACGGCGAGGACAGAGGCTGTTTTGTGTGGCCGCAGGGAGGCTGCCACGCTCCAGACCCACCCACTGGTCTATGCGCCTTCATGTCAGGATCTTGGTGGTGTTTAGATTGGCACCTAAGAATTGTTTTCTTCTTATTTAATTAATGTTTCTGTACATCTTGTAATTCCGTGTGAACACAAAAACATGTACAGTTTGCCATGTTGATTAATTATAATTTCTTCTGTAATTCTTTCCTTTATATTCCTGCTGTTGGGTACAGACGCTGATTGCCGTATGTTTCATTTCCAGTATAAAATTTAATCCCCATAAGGTAAAATACAGTTGTGGCATGGGGCTGTTTTTCGTATTGCCTTTTATTCCTCCTGAATAGCCCCCCCCCCCCCCCCAAAACTGTGCTGCGGAGTTTCCTGCACCCAGGAAGACGTATGTTGTGTGAGGATGGTGACTCCGGTGTTTCTGATTAGTCCTGCTCTTTCACCTCTGAGCAGCAGTCACTTTTACCCAAAGCAACATATAATGGAGTGTTATAAAAGGGGGGGGGGGGTCCGCTGGTCCTCGGTTCAAATGAGGGTTATGGTCATTGATCATGGGCCCAGCTGTGAAATCACTCTACCAAACACAGGATTGAAACCTTTGGACCTCAGACACAGAGCCACACCTCAGTCCGCGCCTGATGCCATCAGCACCACGGTACGTCCACGAAACGTCATTGTGACACAGTCCTTAAAATGTTCTCTCATTTACTTATTTCTATTAATTACCATCAGCACCATCCATAGTTCATTAATTAGTGTTCTGTAGCATTCTATCATTACCAGTATCAGTTACAATATTACAATAGGGACACTCCTTGTCCAATTACATTTCGACCTTTCTTAATGCCGGATCTGTTCACACGTCTTATTGGACGCTGACCATTCTTGGGTTTTTAATGCAGAAAACACTGGTGCATACAGAATAAGGGCACAATGAATATGTACAATGACAGCTGTGCCCATAGCTCCTGTTCTCTTCCTGTTTAAATGCGCCTGTAGCCTTGGTTGCACAGTACTCCCATTATGCACTGTGGTTTTGACCTGATTTTCTGGATAGGCACTTCATGCGCCAGGAAACTTACACTGACCTTCACACATAAAAAGGCTTTAATCATTTCGTAATTAGGTCCACCATCATTCAATTTTATGGTGGGTTCTACTGCAAATTTTTCATGTGCAGACAACTGAATTCACGTTTTCATTACTAATACGTCCTCAGTTTTGTCATTCCTGTGTTTATACGTAGCGTGATGCATTAGAACTTCCTAACGTAAATCAGAAGATCGTTTTCGTTTGTAGCTGGGTTGTGTCACATTAGCGTCTCACAACAAACATAATGTGTTTTGCCTTGTTTACAGTATTAATGGGATACAAAAGCTGCTTCCACAAGAAACTTTTCAGAGGGAATATTGCACTTCATTTTTGAGCGGATATATTGACGTCACGTACATCAAACAGCTAGAAAAAAACAAGTGCTACAGTTAATGGTTAGCGATTTTATTTTTTATCTATTAATTCTTTAGAAAGGAGCCAAGAAAATTTCATCAAACAGCAGTTAGACTGTTTTTGATCTTTTCATACTCCCCATCGGGCAGAGTCTGGGGGGGGGTTTTGATGGTCTTGTGTTACTAACGACTCCTTTTGTTCAGCAACACATATTAAAAGTGAGGAAAAGCCTGCGTTTCACTGCAGCGTAGGGCGGAGTTATTCGGCAGCTGACAGGAGTTTATGAGCTTGGATGAGGGGCGATGACACCGGATGGATATTTGTTCAGTAGAAAAGGCAGGGAAAGCCCCTTTGAAGTGCTCATAAATCAGCCACGATACTGGCAAATATCTCCTGTTTTGAAGTTTTCACGTTGTGTGCCCGCTGCCTCATTCTTTGGCTACGAATGTGCACTGGCAGACTCTTTTGTAACTACACTAAAATGTTATTGTAGGTAAAGATAATATATTACTATTTTTTTCTTTCATTACCCAAAAGTCAAAACATCCATCCGTCTTCTACCTGCTTATCTTGGTCGGGGTCACAGAGGTCCTGGAGTCTGTCCCAGGCAGCACATGGTACCAGGCTGGGGTCACCCTGGGCAGGATGCCAGTCCATCACAGGGCACACACACACATTCACATTTTACAGGCAATCTGGAGATACCAGTTAGCCTAACCGCATGTTTTTGGACCGCAGGAGGAAACCCGCAACTCAGGGAGAGCATGCAAACGCCAGACACACGCACACACACACACGCACGCAGGGGACGTGGTTTTCACACATCCAGCCCTGATGGTGGAAGGCACCAGAGCCTAACCACTGTGCCACCAGGAAACAAGGAATTTGCGATATAAAGACAGATTTTTCTGCTCTTTACGTTGCAGCATACACAGCTCTGGGAAAAATTAAGAGACCACAGCAACATTTTTTGTTTCACTCAGTTTGTGGGTGTGCGCCTGTGAATAATATATATATTTTTTGCAAACTGCAGCCTGGCTCTTCCCTGTTTCTCATTAATGAAGGGCTTCTTCCTTGCTTTATGGGTCTCCAGTCCTGCTTCTAGGAGCCTGATACGAAATGTCCTAGCAGTGCACTTCACACCTGCACTTAATGTTCCCCATTCTTTATGAAGGTCACTTGAGGTCATCCTCTGATTTATGAGACACTGCCGGATAGGTTGACAGTCATCTATGGCATTAGAGAGTCGCTTCTGCCCTGGACCTGGCTGGTTTCTGGTCGTTCCCAGTGTCTCCTGCTTCACCTTATTCTTGTGTGCTGCTGTCTTAGACACTTTGAGCTCGGAAGCAGCCTGCCTCAGTATAGCCTTCAGCCAGCAGAACCAGGATTTAAAAATATAGAGTGGTCTCTCAATTTTGTCATGAGCTGTACATTTGGTATAGATTGACTCAGTGATGAATTCACTAATTTTATTGCATGCTGTTGTTAAGGTGGGCTGATGGCAGTGATTAGCACTGTTGCCTCATACTTTTGGGACCAGAATTTGAGTCTCTGCCCCGCCTCCCTGTTTGTGGGGTTTGCATGTTCTCCCTCTGTCACTCAGTCCAGAAACATGCTTAGGCCACTTGGAGTTGCCACATTTGCCTGTCAGTGTGAATGGTGCCCCATACTGGGTTGTTCTCTGCTTTTCTCCAATAGCTTCTGGGATGGACTCTGCAACCCTACATAGGACAGTGGGTATAGAAAATGGATGGATAGATTATCTATGCTTTCTATCGTCTATGTGTTTGGGATTTTAGTATACTCCACGTAAGCCCCCAAGAAGTGAAGTTCGTGTACCGTACCCTGCCGAATTACTGACACTCATTAAAAAGAAGGTTATAAAAATCACGACCCACTATTGGATAAATAGTTGGAAAATTAATATATACAGTATTAAGACCCCTTTCAATTTTCAACCATTTGTCTTGTTGTAACTTTATGCTAAAATTATGTAAATTATTTTTTCTTCCTCATGAATCTACACTCAGTACCCCATAATGACAGCACGGAATTATAGAATTTTTTGCAAATTTATTAAAAAAAAAAAACCTGAAATATCAAATGGACGTAAGTATTCAGACCTTTGCTCAGTACTTAGAAGCACCTTTTTGAGGTAATACAGTCATGAGTCTTCTTGGGAATGATGCAACACGTTTTTCACACCTGGATTTTGGGATTTTCTGCCACTCTTCTGTGCAAATCCTCCGCAGCTCTGTCAGGTTTGATGGGGAACGTTGGTGTACAGCCATTTTCAGGTCTCTCCAGAGATGTTCAGTCAGGGCTCTGGCTGGGCCATTGAAGGACATTCACAGAGCTGTTCCTCAGCCACTCCTGTGCTGTTTTGGCTGTGTGTTTAGGGTCATTGTCGTGTTGGAAGATGAACCTTCGGCCCAGTCTGAGGTCCTGAGCACTCTGGACTAGGTTTTCATCCAGGAGTTTTTGCAGCCTTGTCCAGATCTGTGCCTTCCCACAATCCTGTCTCTGAGCTCTTCGGGCAGTTCCTTCGACCTCATGGCTTAGTTTGTGCTCTGATATGCACTGTGAGCTGTGAAGCCTTTCATAAATAGGTGTGTGTCTTTGTAAATCATGTCCAATCAATTTCATTTAACACAGCTGGACTCCAATCAAGGTGTAAAACCATCTCAATGATGATCAAGAGAAATGGACGGCACCTGAGTTAAATATGTCAGTGTTACAGCAAAGGGTCTGAATATTTACGTCCATTTAATATTTCAGTTTTTCTTTTTTAATAAATTTGCAAAAAATTCTATAATCTCATGTTTGTCCTGTCATTACGGGGTACTGAGTGTAGAGTCATGAGGAAGAAAAATTAATTTACATAATTTTAGCATGAAGCTACAACATGACAAATGATTGCAAGTTGAAAGGGGTCTAAATACTTTCTGAATGCACTGTATGTGTTTGTGTGTGTATGCACATATATGTAGTTATAATAGTCTATATGATTCTGTGTAAATATATTTCTATATTTATGTTAAAAATAGGCTTGACATAGCCGGGCACATTTTGGCATATGATCAGTTTATAGACCGCACAGAATGTCTGACGGGTTCTGACACGTTACATCTCACAGCTCACAGATATTTTTGGAAAACTAGCAGAGACCAGTGTGGAAGACATTGAAGCGGAGCCTTAGTGAAACTAAGCTGTACACGGTATTCTGTCATGGAAACGATCTCTCAGGAGTTCACTTACAGGCTTCCCCGAAGTCGTGAGTGGTGTTCATTATTATGGTATGGAATGCTAATGGTGGCGTCACACAAAGGATTTGTCACCAAAATATCCGTTTTATTTAAAAGTGTGTGAGGCCATTTAGATCTTCTGCCTAAATGATGGTCTCATCCTGGCTTTCAGATCTGAAGAGCATTCCTTACATAGATAACGGAGTTAAATAGGAGAAGGAGGCCATGATGCATGTAGCCTTTGTCTTAAATTTATCATTATGTTGCTATATTTGTTTTTATTTTTATATATTCGTGCCTTGCAAATTCTTGTTTTTATTGTGACTTAGTGAGCTGTATGATGCCCATGCATTACTGGTGGCTGCACATTGTCATATTATACATGGCATATTATAAAAGGTGTTGTATTAGTGGTGGCAGTGTGTGGCTGAATGGGTCATGGAACTGTGCCTAATATCAGAAGGTCATTGGTTCGAATCCTGGGGTCAGCACAGTGATTTCACTTGTTGGACACTGAGTGAGGTCCTCGACCGCCAGGGGCTCTCTGGCCTTGCTTTCTCAAAAATGTACAACAAAATAAAAATGAGTCATTAAAATAAGCACTTTGTTAGAAACACTATTCTAATACTGGGCAGGAGCTCCCAATTCTCCCAAAACAGCTTTGATTCTTCATGGAATGGATTCCACGGGATGTCAAAAACATTCCTTGGAGATTCTGATCAATGTTGAAATGATTGCTTTATGCAATTTCTCCAGATTTTCTAGCTGTGTGTCCATGTTGCAAATCTCTTGTTCTTCCATATCCCAAAAGTGTGTTGGATAGTGATGGCTAAATGAAGCTTCATGAACCATTTGCTGTATTTTTTGACCACACTAGATGGCGCTCTTGGTTTGCTTTGGGCCATATTTTGAGCCCTTTTTTTGCACAGAGAGCACCATCTGGTGGTGTCAGAAAATATACCAAGTGGTTCATGAAGCTTCATTTGGCCATCACTACTATGGGCAGTGGTGGCTTGATGGTTAGGGTAGCGCACTTGTAATTGAAAGATTGCAGGTTCGAATCCCCCACCAGCAAGTCACCACTGAGGTACCCTGAGCAAGGTACTGTCCCCAAGCACTGCTCCCCGGGCGCTGAATTAGCTGCCCCCTGCTATGTCACGAAAGTCACATATGGGTCAAATGCAGAGGACACATTTCGTTGTTGCGCACTGTGTGCTGTGGTGTGTTGACAATGACCACTGATCACTAAATTGAATTCAGATTTGTTGACTGAGAATGCCACTGAAGAACACTGAGCTCATTGTGGTATCATGCTGGATGTAGCATGTAGCTGGATGTAGCCTTTACAAGATGGGTAAATTGTGGCCATGGAGGGATGCACATGGTCAGTAACAACACCCTGATAAGCTGTGGCATTCAAGCGATGATCGATTGGTATTAACAGGCCCAAAGTGCACCAAGAAAACATTCCCCACACCATTTCAGCACCACCGCCCGCCTGGACTGTTGATACAAGGCAGGATGGATCCATGCTTTTATGTTACTTGTGCCAAATTCTGAGCCTACCATCTGTGTGCCTCAGCAGAAATCGAGATTCATCAGACCAGGGTATGTTTTTCCAGTCCAGTTTGGGTGAGTCTGTGCCCACTGCAGCTTCAACTTTCTGTTATTGGCTGACAGGAGAGGAACCCGTTGTAGTCTTCTGCTGTTGTAGCCCATGCGATTCAAGGTTCGACGTGTTGATATTCTAAGGTGCTTTTCTGCTCACCACAGTTGTTCAGAGTCTCGAACCAGTCTGGCGAGACTCCTCTGACCTCTCTCATCAGCAAAGTGTTTTTGTCCACATGACTCCTACTTACAGGATGAGTATTTATTTATTTATTTTTGCATCGTTCTAAGTAAACTCTCGAGACTGTTGTGCATGAAAATCCCACAATTCAAGAAATACTCAAACCAGTCCGTCTGACACCAATGATCATGCCACCGTCAAAATGAACTGAAGCTCCTGACGTGTCTCTGCATGGTTTTATGCATTGCTCTGCTGTCACATAATTGGCCGGTTATATAAGCAAGTGTTCCTGATGAAATGCTTCTCAAACCACAAGGGCTCCCGAAGCCCAACAAGAACTTGCATTTTATGACCCATCCAGAGTAAAATGATGCTGTTGCAGCAGGTTGATGAGCCGCTAATGTAGTCTTGTTCATTACTGATGTCCAACCAACACTTCCCAAGAGTGTCAGAGTGAATGATCGACAGCACTCAGTCTCTGGGGTGCTATGCCACAGCCTGTGGGAGACTCGCCATCACAGCCATGCTCTGCTCACTCTGCTACCGTCAGGCTGCCCCCCCCCCCCCCCCAAGGAAACGACCTCCACTCTCCATTGCACTACTACAGGGGTGGGGAACCTGATCCATGGAAAGCCAGTATGGGTGCGGGTTTTTGGAATGACCTCTCAAGACTTTCGCTCACTAGTTCACTCGTTCTAGTGATGTGACAATAAAAGTGATTTGGTTTGATTTCTGGCAGCCTCACTGTGTACGCTCGTCACAAGCACGATGAATGAACACCATTAGGGTCTGATTTCAGATCTTTGTAGCATTAGGTGAGCAGAAATTTGAATTCCGGAGTGTTCTCTGCACATCCTGGCTGCTGAGCTTGAATCCGACTCAGGATGAATTGTGTTGGAAGGGTGCAGACAGAATGGTGACTGAGGTTCCCCCCCTCCCAAGGTCTCCTCTTTTGACCTAAAGGCATCGCCTGGATCTGGCACCGGTTAAAGGAGTCCTTTGATGGCGCTCTCTTCCTGCGGAGCCGTTTGGCTTGGCAGGGGCGGCCCGGTCCCGTGTGGGCCCGGTGGCTGCCATGCCCGGCACCAAAAGATTAATGGAGCCCGAAGGCATTCTGGCGCTTTCTGCTGTTGTGTCTGGCTACTTGCAGGGAGATAATTACCGCTCTCTTGACAATGTGCCTTTGTCCAAACGGTGCATGTTGGGGACTGTGTCCTTCAGCTCAACCTACTGAAAAAAAATGAGTCCCTTGGCAGCTCATGTGAAGTGTTCTACCGTCAATCAGTCTCCAGTGCCTCCTGCACTGCCATCACCCCATCCTAACGGGAACTCGGAGGGTGCTGATTTCAAAATGACTATTTTTACATTGGTGTTCCAGCGTGCGATGAAATCTTGACTGTCGCATTTCGCCTGTGTGAAACTGATGTTGTGGACAGCTCATGGATGCCTGACATGACAATCAAGTAAACATACTGCTTTTAGCTAGTTTGAGTTTTGACATTCTCCCCAGGGATAGCATTCTCCCTCCCTAGTGTTTGCCAGTGTTTTTCTTCTGAAATATGAAATGAGTAGTTTTTATTTTGTAGGCCTCAGTCTCCGGTAGTCCCGGACCAAGACCGCCTACCTTCACTCTGGGATCTCAGGCTGCACTGAGGTCTGCCTACACCACTTAGCGTGTCAGATCTGTTTTTCGTTCTGCCCTCAGGTTTGCCATAGGCCTGGTTCCGTGGAGCATGTCTGCTTTATTGCAGTTTCCCATTTGCTTAATTACTGCTTTTTTCAGTCTGTTAAATTCAGCAAATAAATAGCGATTGTGCATTACTTGTCCTTGAGCTTGTATATATTTTTTTTCACTTAGAGATTAGTATAATATGCTATTAGATTAACTTTTGTATGCAATGTGAACTGCTGTTTCAAGTAAGGCAGCCTTCACACATTTTCTGTTTTCGTTTGGCAATAAACTAAATTTGCTGGACTTAGAGTGACCGCTGCGTGGCTTGTAGGCTTTCTGGTGCAGTTCAGTGACTTTCAGCATCTCATGGTGCAGAACCATCAGTGCGAATTCCTGACATGGAGGTTGTGTTTGACGGAACCTCCACCTTTACCGAAAGAAAGGTCAAAGCTGTGCTACCCGCACATAATATAACCTTTATGAGGCAAGAGCGGGAAGGAGGGGGGCAAAATCTGGGGAAACATACAGGAGACCCTTTTTAAATCCTCGAGGTGCTCCAAAGCTGCAAAGCCAGTTGAAGGAAACAATTGTCCTCCTCACGACGGGAAGTGAGCTTGAACCAGTTTCTCTGTTTTTTTTTCCTGCAATAATTACGATCGATTTAAAATAAATAGCAGGTATTTCTGGATAACTCTATGAATGTTGTGATTTTTCCCACCCCGTACAAAATGGAAAAATAACAGTTCTCCACAGTTCTCCGCTCGACCTTTCCCCTCCTAATTCAACATGTTAACTTAAACATAAAGCATTTTTTTCGGGTCATACTCCGTGCATCAGGCTAGGGCTGGAAGATAAGTCAGCTCTTCAGGCCTATGCAGGACGTAATATATACAGCAAAGAATTTGTATTTAATCTTGAGAAAACATTTGTCTTTCTTTGGCTGTCTTACGCCAGAGGCATTATTTAAAATGCACACACAAAGGTTTAATTTACGGTGACTTTTTATTTAGATTTATATAAACAGTAAAACAAAAGTCAAAAGTTAATGAGATAGATACGTATCAAAAATTTAAACAGATTATGAGCAGATTTGGCTTTGCGGTGTGTTACAGAAATTTATTACTTCTTTATACACAAGGATGAAAATGTCTTTAGGAATATTTATGTTTTCCCCAGCTTTTTATGTTCACTGAACATAAGAAATTTTTTTAAAATGAAGGCATATCTGTACCAACATAAAGACACATTTCCAGGTGCTGTGCTATTTGGGTGTAACAGAGCTCTCACAAGTTATGAATCAGAATAACAGTGGAGGGAAAGCGCCTTTGTTGACAAGCAGAGCTTTTGTGTGACGAAATGATGCTTTATTTGCCATTTGTACCCAGACAGCTACTTTGGAATGCTTTTATTTTGACGTTTCCCATCCATATGGAGGTGAGAGTGAAGCTTGGGTTCTGAGCATAAGCTCAGCCTTTTATCCAGTGTCCCTAGAGCAGCATCAAGGGGGAGGGAGTTAAGGCCCCAGTGGTCTGTGACTGTTCTGCAGAGCATGGGATTTGAACCAGCAACCTTCTGATCACAGGCCCAGAGGCCCAGCCCACTGAGAAAAACGCCATCCTCCTCAAACACTTGAAATACCTCTGGGATTCAAACCTATGAGCTTCTGTTTATTAGGCAGGTCCTTTAACCAACTAAACTACCACACCTCTTTGTGTTTCTCCAGCCTCTGCATATTATAACTTCTTTTTAATTAACAAATCTGCCCTTTCTAGTTTATTATAGATTGAATTATATCACACTGTGGCATAGTTTGAGGTAAACATGCTTTTTGATCTTCTGGCGTTCAGTCATGAACTCTGTGTTTGCTTACCTGTAAATCACTTGCTCCAATTCAGTGCTGTTTTTAGCGTCAATGTTTGAGGCAGAGTTATGCTGCTGCAAGAGAATGCAGTGGGTTAAATTTAATTTGTTAAAATTAGTAAAGTTAATTTATGAGTTGTGACCTGGAAGCCACTTCATCTGTCAGTCTGCAAATTCCAGTCCTGAGTAGAGACTCTGCCATCAGCCACAGCCTTCAAATAACATTTTTAAATATTCTGCCGACAGAAACATTTGTAGGCAATGAACCGAGGTGATTGAGCCATAAAAAAAAATGAAATCACTATTTGAAATGTGAACACAAATGACGCACATGGACTTATTGCAAGCAGTTGTATAAAATGCACAATGTTTGCATTTTTACATGACAAGCATGCGAGAAGATCAGGGTGATTAGGGTGAGTAAAGCCGGAGTAGGATTATTTTTTAAAAAAAGAGAAAACCTAAGGAGCGCACTGCAGACAGAACGTCAAGCACCTGAGCTTAACACAATACTTTCATCGCACTCTGTTTTGTGTTTTCACGGTAATTTATAAATGACACCCCCGAGAGTTTGCAGCGTAAATTTCAGCCTGGTGTTAAGTGTTCTGCGCTTTATGTTTAACCATAAACGTCATTCGCAAAGTGACATTATTAGTTTCGGTCGCTTCGTTAGGCTGTCCCTAAAGAGACCTTCAGCTGAAAGCAAGTAGTGATGAAAGCCAGAGAATGACATCACTTCACGCATTCATATAAGGCCCGTCTCCCTGCCTGTTGCTGAAAATAAAACTATGTACGCTCTCATGTGGCGTAGGTACGCTGTGGTACACTGTAATCCCTTTATATGCTGTGCCTCATGCTCTTTTTCAATCACAGTGGGCTATTTACACGAGTCAACGCAAGCACACTACTGGCCATTCCTCATTGGCTGCTCCACATTGGGCTCTCCTCATTGGCCGCTTCTCATTAGTTGCCCCCTCATTGGTTGCTACTCATTGGCCGCTCCTCATTGGCTGCTTCCCATTGGATGTGTCTCCTTGGCCGCACCTCATTGGCTGCTCCTTGGAATCTGAACGCAAAGGTCTAGCCGAAGGGCAGTAAATCAGCTCAAGGAGAAACACTCTTAGGAACTCTCTGCTCGTTTATGAGGCACTCTTCGAATAATTTCCATTTCAGCAGTAATATATTACACGGTGGGCTTGTGGGTTTAACGTAGGGAGCTAGTTACAGGGAGAAAATACAGGATTCTGCTACATAAGGTTGATGGATATACAGCCAGGGAGAAGAATCCCAGGCTATTCAACTGTACTACTCTGCCCTGCTGCTCATTCAAAACAGCTCAACATGGAATCCACTGGGCCATCAAGCTTTCATTTTCATCCCCATTGCAGGAATTTTGGCTAAAAAGACAACAGTCTTTTCAAAACAGGAAGTGTGTGGGGCATTATGGATAGCTGGGCTTTACAGGGCCGTTGTTTTGGTATGGGTCCCGGGGAGATGGCTTGGTCTGATTTTTTTTTTATACACAGACCTTCGTGCGAGTCGGGAGGAGATAGCCCCCTAGATGGAACAGGCCGATAAGCGTGGGGGAGAAGCGGGCCAGCCATCTGCCCATGCGCACGGGGACGGATCTTAATGAAATGGCATGATGAGGCGACGTGATAAAGCTAGGAGCACCCGGGGAGGCATGGCTGCCGGAGCCACCCGCGAGCAGATGCTATCGAGTGCCAAATTCCAGTTCGTCACGCCTGCCTCTGGCTCCACCAATCACGCGCTTTCCTCGCACAAACTACCTGTGCTGTCACATATAGCCAGACACATGGGCAGCAGAAGGCCACACTCCTTTTTATAGCCAGATGTGTGACTCGCAAGTCATCGCCCGGGCAACAAAGCTTGTAAATAAAAGTGTGTTCCAGCCTAATATTAGCTCTCCCCCAGGCCGGGAGAATCTGATGACCAGCAGTACCAGGCTCCGGGCCGCACCCAGCCGAATATGACGATGGCGCTGACAGATACGCCAGCCTCTGGAGGCCTGTACCCTCCCCCGCCGAGGTGGGGGCCACGATCAACCGGCTTGAGAGCACAGAGTGTCAAGTGGGCCCAAGGGCTCCAGCCGGCCAGCCGGTGAGGCCCGGTCGTGTGTCAGAGTGTCCAGCAGGGTAGTAACCGCAGTGGCCCTCAGTCCTGTTCCTGGCGGCCCCCCCTGCCAGAATGTTTTCATTCCAACCCTACCTTAATCAGGCTCATGTGGTCCTTAATAGGCTAATAATGAAAGTGGCAGGTTGAAAGCAGCATGGGTTGGAATGAAAACATTCTGGCCGGACACCAGGAACTGGACTGGGAACTACTGAGTTACCGAGTCTAACCAAGAACACACGGCTCCCGATCGACTCGGGGCTTTGCAGCGATTCGCCGCCTCTGCGTTTGCTGAAGCACCCCTGCCTATCCACTGCAGGTACATTAATATTATATTTATCCTTCTGAGGAGTCCCATGTACACCTAACACTCCTATCCAAAGCATCTTAGAGTAGCAGAAGGGTTATGATCTACCTGCACTCTCTGGGTTTTGGGCTCACAACCTTTGCATTGCTAGTGCTGTCCTCTACTGATTGAGCTACAGGAGCTTTTTTTTTTGTTTTTTAAAGTTTTATTGTTTTATTTGCTTTTCTTTTTAACATTCTCCCAGCTGTTTGGTATGGTGGCAACTAAATATAGGATGGAGAATGTGAAAAGTGGAGGATAAGAAGGTGGGTGCCCCCCCGATACAACAGTGTCTTTGTCAGGCCCTGATTGCTTATCATCTTATCTTGAAGATTCAGTTCCTTCCACTAGCTGGGGGGATGGGGGCTCTCTACTCTTCGGGGGTTAAGTATATGTGTGCGTAAAGGGGGGGGGGGGTATCCCGTAAAAACAGTAGTGTTTTTGTTTGACTTTTTCCCCCTCGCATGTAAAGCATAGAGCCCTCGTCTTTAAGCCACTGTATAATTACTAACAGATTTAACAGGCCAGCCGTTCCAAATATATATTTTTCAAGGTATTTTGGTGTATTTGTTTCTCAGAGGGGCACTTTTTCATTCTGCGC
Organism: Paramormyrops kingsleyae; assembly: GCF_048594095.1. Classification (NCBI taxonomy): domain Eukaryota; kingdom Metazoa; phylum Chordata; class Actinopteri; order Osteoglossiformes; family Mormyridae; genus Paramormyrops; species Paramormyrops kingsleyae. Next base: position 8,146,146 of record NC_132814.1, on the reverse strand, counting down.
GTTAATATTTCAGGCGGCGGATGGTCTCCGGAGTCAGGGGTTACCCCGTCAGGGAGCACAGGCTCTCTTTGTCGATATAAATACAGCAGCCGGCACTGCGCCGGCCTGTTTGTGCTGGCGGCTGCGCTCCTCCGGGTAGCGGGGAGCCTCACGCCGAGCGGCCCCCGCCACGGCGCCCCCGTTTGTTGTGTATGGAACGGGGCGCTGGGGAAGAGGAGAATGAGGAGCGGAGGAAGCATGGGGGGGCAGGAATGATGGGGCGGCGCCCAATGCCAGTAGGCTGCTCTTTTTTACGACATATCATTACAGCTCATTCATCAGAATCAGAATTCACTTCATTGACTTGGCGGGTGTTCCACAAAACAGGGTTTCTTGCTTACCCAGATAACTTGCAGGATTTCAGGTAGCCTGATCTAAATATAAGTGAACAAAGATATAAGTAAATATTGCTAAAACACACTATTGCTAGTGTGTTTTAGCAATATTGGTGTACACTTGCACAAATAATGTGGAATATAAATTAAGAAAATAATAAAAAAAAAATAGCTAGAAAAAAAATAGATTTGAGCATGGAAAATTTGAGCAATGGCACGGGAATCCTTCGCCAGCATATCACAGACCAAGACTGCCCTATAAAGGCAAAACACAGCGTTTCACTTTTGTTTTCGTGTTGGTTTTTGTATTTACTGTAATTTTCGCACTCCGTTTTCTTCAAAACTGACCATAGTTGAACTAAGATAAAACAGAGCCTAAGAGACCCGATTTCGGTCATGACTCGATTTTGAAAAATGATGTAGTTACAGTGTTTCACCTCTGTGGGGCAGTACAGTTGTACACCTAACAAAATGGCAGCCATTTGCATGGCATCACGTGCGCTTGCATACGGTGCGTATAATTATGGCATATTTTGGTACTTGGCAATCTTGCTGAACGGCAGCAGATGGTCAGCATTTGTACCGATCAGATAAATGCTCGTCACGATGTCATTCGATTCCAGAGTCATCATCCCAGAAACTCCATAAGGTCCATAAGCAGACACCCCTGGATCATTTCATATATGACCCCCCCCCCCAATTTGTTCTGTATTTCTGTGCAACAGCGCAGAATCCTCCCAGATCTACAACCTCTCAGTTCATGAACCGGACAGAAGGTCAGTGTATTGTATGGCATGTAATGAGAAGGGTTCATAATGGAACGCTCCACAAGGCAAATATATTCTCTGTGTGCCAATGACCCGGCCATATGGTGCCGCCTCTGGCAGTAAAGAGTGGAGCGGGCCGCGTGCTTTCGTGAATTCCCAAGCCTGTCACTGGTGCACTCTGCCATTGGCGATTTACATGTGGTTGAGCCGAGTGCTTGGAAGAGTGTATGAGTTCCATTGGGAGAAGGTCATGTGACCACTGTTGATTCTAATGGAAAAAGAACAAAACAAAACATTTTTTTAATCAACATCTGTGTTCCCAAGCAATCAGCACTAGGGCTGGTATGTGTGGGCAGATTAGCAATCTTCATGCTGAGGTTGGTTGGTCTCCTGAAGCGGCCGAGGTCACAGGCCATAATAAGCAGAAGAGTAATTATACCAAATTAGACAATGGGCATGGTTACTTGTATCCCCCTTAAAAATATAAAAATGCTCATAATGTTCTAGGTTTGGTAATTGGAAATAGCATTATGTACGCCTTGGGTCCCATATTTGTTTCTGAGATCTGCCCTGCTCTTACATACACGTCTGTTGTGCAGTTCATTACAATTATGGCAGAAATTGTAGCATTAAGTGTATCCCGGCTTGGTAACGACACAAGAGTCGAGTGAGTCCAGGCCCTTTAATGACACATGCGGTCGTGATTAATGCAGCGTGCACTTTAGCAGTTTACTGGTCAGGACATTCACATAAAAAGTCAGGATAATGTACAATATGATTCATTCCCCCTGAAGGGGACACAGAAAGTCCGATTTGGCTCCTTCGGTATTACAGAGAATCACACAAAGAACAAGTCATTCTCTTATTTTGCCTTAATGGTTTCACTCTTACACACGGATAATTGTTTTCTTGTTTATGGGTGATGTAACACCGTGTGCTTTTCTCTGATGGATTGTAAATGTACGGAAGTAAGCAGATTTCCCGGTGATTCAATGTCAATGTCTGCCCTGGGATTTAAGCCCCCGACATACTGGTTAAATCTTTAACCGCTGTGACTAATGCTGCCAGGGCTGTCTATCAGTCCAGCAGAGTCCCAGAGGAGTGCAGGAGGGACGTGCCATCTCCACTGCCATCGGATAGCAGGCTGCTATGGCAGCCAATCTCTATTGTTACCAGTCTGGCAGGGCTGTCTTCATACTGGAAGTTCTCATACAATTATCTGGCCTGGGTTCAATGTAAGGTCAAAAGAGCCCCAAGCAAGGAAGAGTCTGTCATTCTCTTCGAGAGTTTGGTGTAAGACGTGTAGAACTACGAACACCTTTATCTCACTGAATGCGAGTGAGTCTTAGGGGCTGTTCCATAAAGCACGAGTTCTACTTAGCCGGGTTAACTTAAGATAGAAGTCATGACTGTCCAATAGGAATGCTCCTTACATATTGGACGATCATAACTTCTAGCTTAAATGAAACACCCCCCCAGAGCAATGTTTGTTTCTGCTTGTCCCAGAGGAACCTCAGAATATACCTTAGAGGTGTATCACTCAGCACACCTGGCCTTCAGTTTCAAGAGATTCCTTAGACGTTCTATAATGATTTGTTTCTAAGAGCTTTTGCCATTTGAGTCACACCAAAGCATCTGATGGTTTATTATTTAAGGTGCTCATATGAGCCTAGTTTCCAGACATTTCACTTTGAGATACTAAGTTCAAAATAGGATATGGTCTGGTAGTAGTGACTGTATATAGAATGGTTTCAGGACTCAAAGCTTCCCCTGAACATGCTTTTTGGACAGTTTGGAAACAGTAAAAACCTCACAAGTTTGAAAGAATAGGCAGTATATCTGGGACACTTCATCCAGCTGTGATACAGAAACCTAAAACACGAGAACGGAGAATCATGAAAAAAATGAGGCGCTGTTCTGTTTGTTAGATATCGGCCTTTTGAGAATTGACCTTCAAAAGGTTATTTATGGACGAGTCCGTCGTATTGAACCAAAACCTTGATTTGTAAATGCTTTTTTCTGTAGAAGAAACAGCATATTTTACATACTGGTCCATTTTTTACATACTGGTGTTCATGTTCACGGTACATTGCATAGCTTATTTTACTGTTAATCTCATCATATAGTTACATGTAATAAATTTTTAATGAAATACGCAGTAACCTTCAAAAACCTGCTATATGTCATAAATTCTTAAATGTTTGGAACATCGAGTACTGTGCAGAAGTCTTAGGCCCTCAAAGAAAACTATGTTTAAAGTTATTTGTCTGGGCAGTAAGGACATTGAAGTCACAATTTAATATTAGAGTATATAAAAATAAATAATAATACAATAAAAGGTAACAAGAATTTCTCCTATTCTCCAAAAAGTCTTTTTTTTTTTCCTTAATCGTTAGATGAACACAGCTTCAGTGCCCAAACCTCTCCTCAGGGGCACCTCAGCCGTTCCATGTATTTGTTACATTTCACCACCAACTCATTTAATTTATTAACTTAATTTGTGAACTTCATGAGGCAGTGATTAGCCAGACAGGATGTACTAGTGGCTCAACAAATATTTGAGTATATTCAGGAATATCTCCAGAGATTTCCAAAAAGGGGGGATTGACATTTTATTAGGGGGGGGAAATGAACACTCTAATTAAGCTAATTACTGTACATTTATTTGGAGTGGGGTGGGGGATACTAAAGAACATTTTAGGAAGGTAAATGTCTCCCTAAAACAGAGGTAGCATTACCCCTGGGGTATTTTGGATGATAACTACAAGTATTGGGTTGACTTGAGGAGAGGTTTTGAAATGGCTAAGCTGTCACATTTTGACAGACATAAAACCATAGTTTAATACCAGCATAAACATAATTTAAATGTCATTTTCTTTGGCAGCCTAAGACTTTTGCACAGTACTACAGCAATCCAGTGTAAAGTGCGATGCAGAAAGCACTGCAAGGCAGGGCCTGCAGCTGCAGTACTGCTAAGCAGTAGTTAGCATAACAACAAACGTGTCACACGCAGTGAACGTAGTGCCAGTTTCATCTGCCGTTATACAGCCACAAACATGGGAAATTAACTTTGCATGGTCTGCAGCCCCTGTCCTGCTCAGCCAGTGCAGGTGGCGGCCACATTCGGCAGGAATTAAGACGTTCTACCAGCGAGCTGAGAAGCGTTTTTGTAAGTTTCTCAAAATACGTGTTTTCACTTTCAGTTGGAACCTTATCGTTCCCTCAGCTTTAAGATTATTTAAAAATCGGGACTTTATTTGACATTGAATTTCTTAGAAAGGCAAACCAGCAATTTTAAAGAACAAGGGAAAACATTGTCGGGACCCATTGACCGGTGCCAAAAATTACCATACATGTTTTTCTTTTTCATTTTTTTCCCCCTTTTCGAACGCAAGGGAAAAGAATCGAGGCTTTATATGAGTGTAGGCCTTGTGTTTATGTTAGCGTGCCAGCAGAGGGAAGCAGGGGACGAGCCAGATTGGAGCAGGGAAGGGAGGTGAGAAGGAGGGATGTCTCACGCTGGAGAAGGAGAAGTGGAGAAAAAGGGGCTCTTTGAGTGACAGTAAATGGGGAACCTGGAGCTGCTTACTGGACTCCTGCTCCAAGGAAAACACGCAGTGTACCGGGATGGCGCCGGGGCAGAATCAAACGGGCCTTTCAGCGTGGGCAGGCGGGCAGGCGGGCGGGCGGAGAGCAGAGCGCCTGGTGTGTGTCTGCGGCGTGACGCCTTAGAGTTTGACACAGCAGATCAAACTCACTGATACGCCACCCCCCCCCCGGGGCATCACTGAATGTGCAACAGTGAGCTGGGCTTCTGTGCCTCTGATCGGAAGATTGCTAATTCAAAATATACCTTTGGAGGGTTACATGTCTGTTAGGATCTTGAGCAAGGACCCCAAATTCCATAGAGGCACCAGGCAAATGGCCAGGCAAAAGGACCCCAAGCTATTCTGCATATGTAGTGTGTGTATGTCTCAAAGCAGAGCATGATGGGTCACAGGACACACCGACACACCATTCACTCCTACAGGCAATTTGATGACTGCAGAAATTCCATGTTTTTGGAAAGCAGAGAACCCAAAGGAAACCCCACAATGACGGGGGGAGAATATGCAAATTCCACACACAGAGCCATTGCGGAGACTCGAACCCAAGTCCCAGAGACGTGCACCACCATGCCACCCCTCACAATACCCCTCTACATGGCAAATAAGGCATCATTCTCTGATTCTTCCGGTCCCTTCCACGGTGGTGTGTGATCGTCGCCATGCTCTACAAAGATGTCGCTCGGCACCTCAGCTGCATCCGCCTCGGAGTAGAAGCCGGCTGCCCTGATGCGTCCAGCCTTGTTTGACCCCGACGGCTCAGTGGATCTCCAGAAACTTCTCAGCGGCTTCTGCTGCCCGACGTGCAGCTGTTGCTGTGCTATTATTTGTTGTTTGTTTTCGGAATCCCATCCAGACGCTCGTTGCGCTATAGAGACGTCACATGTTACTAGTGTGAGGATCATGACCAGGTCGCTTCCAGATGCTGTTTTTGTTATAGATTTTAGTTATCGGTTTCAGGATTGAATTTTATTGTCGGGTAATTCTGCTAATTTTGCTTGGCCAAAACTAGTCCGGCTGTCACTGACTCTTAACGCAAGGTTGCCAACCTCGGTCAGCTGGCTGGAGTGAGATTTTCAATTCGAGACACGTCTGCGCACACATACACACGCATTTACACGTATGTAGCAGTTCATTACCATGTTAATGCTCTGTAGGGTTTGCAAACCACCCCAACGCTTTTGATATAGTTAATTTTAGGTTTATATTGGAATAATATAGATTTGGCGTAAGATTTAATGCGCAACCGTGAAAGTCTGAGTGTCACGCCAGATGCGTGAGAGTTACCAGCGCTGTTAACACACAGGTCTTCCTTCACAGATGAACTCCACCGCGCCAGAACTCCCAGTTACTTTCTGCAAGATACACATTCAAAGTTCTGCATTTCAATGCTTGGCTATATAATTCCTACATGTCTTCATCAGACCCCCATAGTGTTTTTCTTTTCTCATAACATTAACACAGGAATGTTCTCCCACTGGCGATTATAATACGGTATTCAACATAAACTGTTGTTTTGACTATCTCTTGCAGTTCTTGTTAAGTCTTTGTCAAATGCTTTGGAGGAAGCGTGTTGAAAAGGGCGTTACGTAAAAATAAATTGAGAGAGCTGGAGATATGTGTTTGCATTTTGCTTGGATGTGTGTGCAGTCACAGTACCGCAGACCTTGCGCTTAGTCCCAGCATCTGGTCCTGGTGAAGTGGAAGTTGGACACCGTGCGGGTTTGTGAAAGCAGACACTGAACAAATTCACAGCAGTCTGAAGGTCGCCTCGCTCCCCGGCGATTTAATAAAGCAAAAATACTCCGGCGCATTCAAGCCAATTCTTGTCAGGCCGTCCGCGTCAGGTAGGCCCGGACGCAGCCAAGCGGAGTTAGCCACGACCGCGTAGCATGAGTCGGGGCGAAGATGGCCGCTGAGGGTGCGTGAGAGCCGGCTGGCCAACGCGACGGCCTCGGATGGCTGGAGTCTCCCCGGGAAAGCGGCGAGGTCGCGGGAGCTGCTAGTGCTGACACGCCGGACCATGGGCTAGCGAGCGGTAGCGGTTATTAGTCTGGCCTTATCGCTTTGCTTTCTTAGCGCTAAATAGAGGCTGCTTATGTTACTGTGAACTGAGAATTATTGCCCTTTGTGGTTCAGCTGTTTGTAAAAGAGACACGATTCCAAGCCTGGAAGATGTGCTTCGAAGCCAATCGTTCTGTGTTTATTTTGTTCTGCTGGTGACCCCTGGTCTGCTTAAGGCTTTATTTCCTTCTGTCGGATTTTTTGAATTATCAGCGGGTTCTTCCTTTTTCACACTTCGATTGCAGAGCGCATCCTGGCCAGCGGGTCCTGTGCTTCACTGCCCAAGCTTCAGGATCTTCATGGGCCAGCACTGGATAAGTGGCTCTGGAAGATGGATGGATGGATGGATGGGTCACAGAACAGGAGAAAAAATGTTTTAGTTGTTATGGGCGCAGTCACTTAGTAGGTCATTCTGTCAACCAGTCAGCCGTGTTGAAAAACATCCCTTTTCAATTTGTCCTGCGACTGGTGGCTCAGACTCTGAGAGGGATGCACGCTTTCTCTTTTTCTTTTTAATTCCATGAACAGATGCAGCAAAGCAGATGGTGTCTGACTGACTGCTACTTACTCGAGCACCTTGTATGCCCCCCCCCGCCCCCTTCTCCCTCTCCCTGCTTCGCTCCGGGAAATGTCAGGGTCTCGAGGCGAGTTGGGCCTGTCCGACACATTAGCAGAGCTCTATCTGGCTGTTTGTCACCATCTGTCTGGCTGTAACCCTGCACCATAGCGGGTCACTGCCAAGGGGTGACGCCTTCTGCCTGCTCCGTCCGTCCGTCCGCACTGTATTAATAGGACTTGTTTGGCTTCCTGGCCTCACTGGTAATCCAAGCCGGGAACAATGTATTTTAATCTGCCAGCAAAAGATAGCAGCCCCCCCGTCCCGTCCCTGCCCTGTCATCCAGCCGCCCCGCGTTCACCCCTGGCGGCCACCGCACTCTGCCCCTTCAGCCTCGCGCCACCTTCCCATCACTATCACCTATTTTAGCCTCATCTTCCCCGACGCCTCCAGCCCCATGTTACCGAATTACCGACGCCGATTTTCAAGCACTGTGTAGATTTGCTGGCTGTGTGTGTGTGTGTGTGTGTGTGTATTTTTAGCTGAGGGGATGCATTCTGTGGCTGTTTTATAGCTGTCAGAGACACGGAGTTAATGCCGGGCTCCGGCGGCGAGGACAGCGGCGCGTGGCGCGTGAGCGGAGAGGGGCCGCACTGGATACGGGCCACGCCGTCGCAGTACCTGTCATCGTCCCGCCAAATGGGTCACCGTGTTAATGTCACATCTGATAAACCTTTAACACGGACGATAAAGCAGAGGGAAAGGGGACTCAGGGGCATCAGAGGACCATGGATGGCAGATTCGGGGGCCCAGCACTCTATGGGAGCCCAGAAATATACACTGGGGGGATCTCCCCCCCCCCCCCCACCGTCAGCTAAATCTACCAAGGGGACCCCACCCTGGTGGGCAAATTCCCTCTGCTGTAGGAGCGGCAGTGTTATTTAAGTAATATTAACTGATAACAGCCACTGCAAAAGTAAGTGATTAATTAGTCAGACTTTTGTTCAGTGCACTGGTTTTTTTTTTTATTGCAATTCAGGTATCTGAAATGCCCCTCAGTGCACATCTACAGCAGGGCTCGTGAGACCGACCGCGTCCTCAGTACACACATGTCCCTCTGCAGCAATATAAATAACTCACATGCGCATGAGCGCCGCCCTTGTGCAGAGATCGGAGGGGTTGCTCGTGCGGTGGTGACGGCTGGCTCGAGCGAACGAATCCTAAGTATTTTGGCGCTAATTGGACTGATGTGTCAGCTATGTGCGGTTCTGACAGGGTGCGTTAAGGATTTAAAGAGACAGGCCATGCATAAAAAGGGGTCTCACACCGGATCAGGGTCTGCTTCACATTTGTGTCTTTCCCTGGCCTAGTCACGCATGATTAGCACACAACTAGCTAACATTGCACTGTGTCCGTTTATCCTAGACCTGCTTCGTCAGACTGAAATGTTTGTTATATCAGGTTTTGAAGTATATCACACATGTCCTGCTGTATATTTGTAGTAGCTGGAAAAGTGAGCAGCATTACAAATGCATAGAATTCCTCTGTTGTTTGTTCTAGGTTGGTCTGAAATTAAACTAAAGGGCAGTTTATAGCAGGGTGGTGTACTGGTGCAGTGGGGGGAACCTTGTATGTTCTCCCTGGGGTCTCAAGTCCAAAGATGTGGAGTTCAGGAACCTGGCACCTCTAAGTGTGTGTGTGTGTGTGTGTCTGTGTGTGTGTGTGTGTCTATCCTGTAATGCAATGACACCCCATTCATACTGTCCTTATACTATACTGTCTTACGGATAGATGAAACTTTATGACAAGGCAGACTATGCACTTTATACTATATTTTGTTTGTATACTAAAAAATAGCCCAGTAAGAAGTACTGTACACAGCATGATGCTCATCAGAATCAAACCCGGACCGCTTACCCAGCCAGTAACAACTTGATCCCGGGGCAGCAGTCAGACTCAGATGCCTTGGCATGCACAGCGGGGGAATTCAGCATCCTCTTCTGCTCTGCAGACTTCCCGCACGCTGTCTGTTCACGGTGACACAGAGAAATGTGCAGTCCCCTTAAAGAGACAGGTACCTTGGAGATCCATCCACCACATTAGAAATGTCACTCCAGAAGTTTCTCTTGTGGGGTTCCCTGATGGTAGAACGATCTGCCAAACTCTGTCTGGTCATCAGACTCCCTCTCCACCTTCACGAAACACCTCTAGACTCGACTGTTCCAGGAATTCCTCTACAGGCCTGATGCCTCTCTATGTTACCCGTATGACCTTGATGTTGCACTTTCTGCTCATTGTACAGTTATCTTATTAGTTTCTTACTATGTTTGAAAGGTGTTCTGTAACTCCTGCTCCAATCCTGCTTACACTGGGCAGTCACACTTTTGCCAAGTCAACTTCTCAACAGCAGGTATGTTTGTAATGTGCGATTTGCATCACTTGTATGTCACTTAAGACAAAAGCATCTGCTAGGTCAAAATTACACCCCCCCCCAAAAAAAACACTCATACCACTGGTATTCTCCCTTGATGGCTCCTAAGGTTCTTAAGGTTCCCTGCATCTACCCACAATTCCCTGCTTTCGCAGTAAAATGAGCTGCATACTTCAGCCACTGCCTCCCTTGTGAAAGGCACATGGTGACTTGGGTGGGGATGTCAGGAATGGGATGTCTGTTAAGGTCCACTGCAGCCTCATTCACATTTTTAATACTCAACCCCCCCCCTCCACGGGATCTGATACGGTTGTGGGAGGGAACATTTCGGCAGCAGCCGTGCAGCAGGGCCGAAACCCATCCCGGTTCCTGTGTAGGTCCCTAAAAATATTTGCTTTCCTTGGCATTGCGCATTCTGCACATAGTTTGGAAGGAGGCTGTCTTGCCTGCAGTGCCAGAGCTGCTGCACACGAGCCAGTGAACCTCATTAGGCCTGGTCTAAATCCTCCAGGCTAAAAGTGGAAACTGGCATACAGCACCTATTAAATCCACCCCCCCCCCCCCCCACCGGCCTGCTGTTGGACCCGTAAAAGTGCATTGTCGAATCACATCCGCTTCGAGCTGGAAGCCCAGGGTTCGATTGGGGGAGGAATGGAGGTCTCTGTTGCCCGGCCTCGTTAACCCTCACAGAGGTAATCAGTTTTGCAGTGATTAACGAGTGTTACACAATGACCCAACCGAGGGCTGTACACGTGCTGTAAACTCCTGATATTTTTTATCGTAATCATTAATGCGTACACAGAATGACTCGGTAGATAAATTAACTGAACACTCTACAATAATAAAAAATCATTACAACTTTCAATGCCAAGGCATCTCATCCATCAACTTTACTTTCTTTATTCTAGGAGGCCAAAAGTTCTGTGCCTCTAAATTACTTTGCCCTGTATTTTCTGGGCTGATGAAATATAATTATAAAATGAAATACTATTATATATAATCACAGGATATTTCAATCAAAACCTTTAACTTTTTTAACTTGGAGTTACAAAAAAAAAAGTTTCTTCTGAAAAAAAAAAACATTTATTTTGACCAGTTCCAGAATTCCATACATCCAAAATCATTTTCCATGGGTTGTTTTTGGCCATGGATTCCATAACAATAACTCACTGTGCTTTCAGTGAAGTCATCAGTGGCGTGTTAATTACCGCTGAGATGTTCCCTCGAAGGGAATAGAGACAGTCATCCAAAGGCATCGGCAGTGTTCCACAAAGCAGTCAGACGAATGTATTTTTGCGTCTCTCCTGTAGATCCAGTGCCACATTTTATGTGCAAGAAAATTAACCGCCCCAGTCAAAATGCAGTTCATGCAGGAGTCCTGGAATGTGATTAATGACAACAAACCTCTTATATTTTTTATAACTGGATATTTTTCTTTTTTTCAATAGAAAGAGAGTACCAGATTTTAACCTGATTTTGTTTTCTGTAATTCATTTGATGCAATGTAAAATTCACACCAATGGGTATTACCTTTCCTGTGCACAGTCCTTGCTAAGTTTACTATTTACTAAGTGTGGTGGACAGTATGCAAGTTGCTCAGGGAGCTGGTATGTGGAACACAATCTTTCCGATGTTCTGTAAAACACCAGTGGGTCTATCATGATTTGATAATTCTATATATTTTTCCATAATCTTCTGCATTCTGTCTTCCTCTACTGCTTAAAATACTACTTACTGATAAAATACTACTTCAGTAGTTGCACTGGAATGAGGCTCTATGGGGCTGGTCCCTTACTCCAGAAACTGCTCATGAATGAGTCACGGAGAGGCTACCTACGATCCACTTCAAATAGTAATCAGAAGTGCAGTTCTCTGCTTCCATTTTTTTTTTTTTGCCAAAAACACAAATTTTTTTGAAATGAGAAGTGGAATAACTCAATTCATTTTCCACTGGCTAAACACTGACATCCATAAAATGTGTTTGTTTGTATACATTTTATTGTGAGTTTGTTTAGTTCTTTTTTTTTTGCCTCTCTTTAAGCCCGTTTGATACTTGAGTTCAAAGGAAGCCTGAAGCTCAGATTTTTGGAGGATGGCTGCGAGAATGTCAGCCAATTTAAGCCGGATGTTAGCTGAGATGACAAGAAGCAGTCAGAAATTTAATAAAAAAAAAAAAAAAAACACGCCCTGGGCTTTAGTGTCTTAAACGGCCAAATATTGGCTCCTGGGCTCATGTGGTGCTACATCAATGAACGGCCTTCGCGAAGGGGCCTAAACATCCTCACTGCTGAAATCGGGGCGGATGTTAGGAAAACAGGCTCCCAGGTCGCATCACTCTCGCAACTCCTCCTGGATCCATCCACATGACGCGTCGTTGACGGAAACACGCTCCAGGACACGGCCGGCCTGATGTCACTTTGTTCCATGAATCACTGGCACGTCTTGTCTAAATGTTTGCTTTATAAGTAAACCAAGGTGAAGGGGTTGGACATTTATCTGCGGGAATCTGACTGCGTGAAATACACAGGCCTTGATATGGGGCCCGTCCGCCGGCATCTAACACACAGCCGAGTCCCAGGGTGCAGAACGCAGACAGGACGCTCTGAATCATTCGCGGAGAGGAGCCAAGATGGCACAGAACTCCAACCTCATTCATGTGCCAACAAGGCAAGGAATGCAAACACACTTTTAGCACATAATCTGGCTTTAGCGCTGTGTTTTACAACAAGTATTAATGTCCCTTCTTTCTTTGGTCTTGCGCTGTTACATGCGAGCCCCCTTAGACAAAGTGTCAGGTCGGCAGAGACTGGCTGCAGTTGGTGGAAAAGCTCCTAGCTGTCTCTATGCCCGCATTGTAGCTCTGACTGATCACCCCCGAAACTGCGGTTTCTCTTTCTTTATCCCCCCCCCCCTTCATTCAGCAAGAGCGAAGAATAGGTCCCTTCATAACAGGGCTGAAGGAGACTTGTGGAAGAATATGTGAAAAGAGCTGCTGAAACAGCCCTCAGCCAAAGCAAAAACAATCGCCAAAGGGAGTCTCATTTCATTTATATGGGCAGGAAATTGACCCGCTGGAAAATAGGAGAACTGATCCGACAGCGTGTGGGAACGTGACGAGTGGGCCCGTTTCCTGAGCGCTGGCCAGGGAGGCAAGCCTGGAGATTGGAGCATCCCCACTGGGGGGTTAGGGCTGCTTTGCATGAAAATGCAGGCCAGGGTGGCCTCTGGGGGAAGAGGAGCTGCTCTAGGCTTCTCCGGACCCCGGCCTGGGAGTCGAGAACAATTCACAGGGGTCAAGAGGAACCTGCCGCAGGCTTACTGCGAACCGGCACGCCCCAGGTGGGGAAACGTGTGTGGTTTTCACGTGGAAAATCCATCGACGTGTTGTCATGGCATGGGCACAAGTCAGGGGCCAGCGATGGAGCAAATGAGGAGTAGCAGCGCCCCCCCCACCCCTAGCCCTGACTCCCTCGTTCTCTCTCACTTCACAGAATGCACACTTTACAGGGGTCAGCTAATCCTCTCCTCATATCCAGCCTTTGTTTAGTTTTCTTTGGACGTGCCGGACGGTTATTCCAAGGTCGCTCTGTATGCGCATGCAGGAACGTTGGGGTCTGTAGAAGTATGTGCGTGAAGGATCCGTCCAAAAAATGTCAGCGTTCCAGACCATCTTAAAAGCATATTGGATTATATTTGGAAAAACACAACATATGAAACATAACACCAGTTACTCATTTTAATTTAATATATTGAGTTTGTGTTATATGTGTTTATTTATAAGCATCACAGACTCTAGTGGTTTTCAAAATAGAATAAATGTGTTTCCAACGATGTAAATAAATGTTTATATTACTTGCACACTATTGGAATGCTTCACCTTTACATCCTTCCCATATTGCTGTTTTTTTCTGTATTTGAAACAGCAAAACCTCTATGACCACAAAACCTTATTATATTGTCTTTATTTAGCAACATTTGATGGAATTCAGAGCACTGATTGTTCACAGAAAAGCTTTACATTCCCACGGTATGTAGTTTGAACTGATGAATTGTATAACATTTGGATTTATGCTGGTATATATATATATATATATATATATATATATATATATATATATGCATCTTTGCCTGTTCTGTTCCAAGCAACTTAATTATCCCTCTACATCCATTAGCATACAATTAACAAGATAGTGTATTTGAATTTGATTAATTAGATATTGCATGTAAAATATCTGAGCTGACTTTTTCACATGTGAAAATCCTATTTTTAAATAACTCTTGGTACTTTAGGAATGCCACAGAAATGTAATATTGGGTGTAACACCATTAACGGTCTGATCGTAGATTATTGGGTTTAAATTGAATGTGAATTTTGCTCTTCAGGTTGCATTGCGTTTTGTAGGGACATATTCACCAGAGGCACGCCCTGATATCTCTTATTGCCCCAAGGCAAGTTGATCTCAAATGGCAAACTTTCACGCACGACTATAAGTGAAACCACAAAAGCATGGAGTGCTGTGTTTGTGAGGGAGTGTTGTATATCTGAAAGCTAAACTACTTTGTCACCCATTATCATCAAAGAGAATAAAAGTTGTAAACAGATGTTGCAGACATTTTTAATTAGAGATTTATTGTGGGAAAGTTTTATTTTAATGGTTTAAAGTATTTTGGGACAAAATTTAAAAATTAAAATATCTAATAGGCCTAGCATTTGATCTCTAAATGTAAAGTATAAAAACCATAAAAAAATATTATTTTCCATTTAAACATAAATTTTGTCTTTCGATAAATTAATTAATTTAATAAACTACTACTTGAAACATTCACTCAAAAGTTTCATTTGAGGTGAAATATAATACTAAACATATAATGACGTATCATTATTTTCAGGAAAATAAAAACAAATGTTCTACTAACTAATTTGTGTTTGGCGGATAATATTTTGTGGTCCAATAAAGCCAAGGCTGGGATATGCCTGCAGGGCAGAACAAATAATGGCATTTGTAAAACGCATTGAGCTGTTTTTATGTATACATATCAATCCATGTTTTGCAGGAAATCAGAAACTGAGCGGGAAACGTCATTTTTATAACGCGTGGGCAAAATGTAACTGTAATGACCTTTGGGTAAAATATGCGTGAAAAAAAATTCCAGCATGCTTTCCATATCCTTTTCCAGATTTTTTATGGTCGAAGCCATTCGGCTGATTCACTGAATGACTTATTCCCACGAAACAATACCTAACGCAAAAATAGTAAGGACGGTTTTAAGTTTTTAAAGCAATAATGTGATTTAGACTCGGAACATCTGAGCTGTTCTTCTGAATCTGACCACTAGATGGGTACAACTGGCTTCGCTTATGTTCCTCAGAGAATCTGTGTGCTCTTGGAGAGTGGATTTCCTAAAATGTTTCAATCCAAATGCCACCATGTCGATGTTACATTTAACGGACTGATATTATTTTCCAATAACAGATGCCTAATAATCTATTATTAATATAACTGTGAATATCTCTGATGTACCGCAAATGACTGGTGGCATGAAATTGGGTTTTTGTGTCCGCCTGCTTAGAGGGCAAAAAGCGTGATATAATACCCAGAAAACTAGACTCCGTCTTTTTAGATAGATAGATAGATAAATAGATAGATAGATAATGTCTTGGCAGGCTTTAAGAAGGCACTGAGCACTCGCATTCCAAAAGGCTGCCTGAGTCTCAGCATGCGCTATATACGCCAGCTGCCGCGTAGCTTTGATGAACTGGAATGGAAATGGCTGCTTTGTATCAGCTGAGATCTCTATCTGCGCCGTCCACTGGGCCGCTCTCCACACAAACAAGACACTTGCGACTTAAAATGCCAGCTTTCCCGTCCAGTATCATTCCCTTATAAAACGTTGCTCCTTCGACGAATGCATTTATATCCTGGACGGAATTGGTTGGTGACAATTTATGTGATAGTGATAGTCCAGCACTAGTTAGTAAATGCTATTGGTACTGCGACTGAAATGCTGCACTACGTATAAAACGGCAAACCACCTTTCGTACAAGTTCCGTGGAGTTTTGGAAAAGTTTTGAAGTAAGGGCTTTCGACGAAATGCAGACGGTCCCTTACGGACGACCCGCATTTCGGACGGACAAGGGGGTCTGGTGTGTGTGTGTGTGTGTGTGTGTGGGCGTGGGCGGTGTCTTGTTGTGACGTCACCCAATCCCCGCCCCCTATTTGAGAGGAGTCGCTGAAGGCGGTGAAGAAAGTTTAGTGTTCCCTGGCAATGGAAGGTGGGAGTATAAAACAGAGTAAAACGGTCCGGCTGCCTTCTCACGGCTGCGTATAGCCCGCGCACTTTACCGAATCAGTGTAAACAGTAGCTGATATCGGCACGGTTAAATAAATAGTGTGAATCTACCCGCGGGGATTAAGGACGTCTGGCAGTATAACGGTAAATAACTGTGTAGACACTTGGCTGCAGTTATTTGCGCGTGCTTTACCGGTACGTTAATATGTTTTTTGTGCAACTAATGCCTACTAGCTAATCGTTTAAACATAATTTGCGTTCACTTGGCTTTTTTAAATATCGCCTCTAAAATTAGACTTGCGTTTGAAAATGTATTAAATCGTACTTTCTGGGTTTTTTGACCACCATCGAATATCACGTCCGACTTGGAATGCTGGAAGTATAACGCTTTTTTTCTGGAGAAGTCTGGGTATACTGAAGAGAAGAACTGTTAAAGAATTTATTGTGGACTCTTTTATTAAGTCGTATGGTTTTTTAACGTGGAGCAGGCTGATGTTCGTCCATATTTTGTTCCTCACTGAAACTGAAAAACGTGAAGTTTATTTGGAAGCGTGCAGGCCCTTTTGGGAAAAGATTTTCTTTAATTTACAGTTTCCCACGGAATATTTTATTTTCAGCTAATTTTTCGCACCATCATTAAAGCATCTCTTCACATTTGAAACATGAGCATGGAAGCGTTTCAATTAAAGATTGTGATTTCCCTTTGGTGTCAGCTTATGATTGCTGGATTCAGCCAGGAGATTGGAGCTTATGACATAGAGCGGGGAAGGCAGGCGAAATGCGAAATCATTACGATTCCCATGTGTCAGGACATCGGCTACAACTTGACTAGGATGCCCAACTACATGAACCATGAGAGCCAAGGGGAGGCTAGCATTAAGCTGAACGAGTTTTCTCCTCTGGTGGAATACGGCTGTGATGTGCACTTGCGCTTCTTCCTGTGCTCTCTGTACGCTCCGATGTGCACTGACAAAGTGTCCACCTCCATCCCAGCCTGTCGGCCGATGTGCGAGCAGGCACGCCAGAAATGCTCTCCCATCATGGAGAAGTTCAACTTCAGGTGGCCCGACTCACTGGATTGCTCCCGGTTGCCGACTAAGAATGACCCCCATGCCCTGTGCATGGAGGCACCGGAGAACGACACCAGGACAGAAACCAAAAAGGGTGAAGGCATGTTACCTGTTCCACCCAGGCCGCGACAGCCAGGGGCTGGGAACAGCCCATCTCCTGGGAGCCCAGGTTCCTGTGAAAACCCGGAGAAGTTTCAGTACGTGGAGAAGAGCCAGAGTTGTGCTCCCAGGTGTTCCTCGGCTGTGGATGTCTTCTGGTCCAGACAGGACAAGGACTTTGCCTTTATCTGGATGGCTGTGTGGTCGACATTCTGCTTCGTCTCCACTGCCTTCACCGTTCTTACTTTCCTCCTGGACCCACACCGCTTCCAGTACCCTGAGAGACCCATTATCTTCCTCTCTATGTGCTACAATGTCTACTCTGTGGCCTTCATCATCCGCTCTGTGGCTGGTGCGGAGAACATCGCCTGCGACCGGGAGAACGGCGAGTTGTACATCATCCAGGAGGGACTGGAAAGTACGGGCTGCACTATCGTTTTTCTCATCCTCTACTACTTTGGCATGGCCAGCTCCATCTGGTGGGTTATCCTCACGCTCACGTGGTTCCTAGCAGCCGGTAAGAAGTGGGGGCACGAGGCCATCGAGGCCCACAGCAGCTATTTCCACATGGCCGCTTGGGGCATCCCCGCCATGAAGACTATCGTCATCCTTACCATGCGGAGAGTGGCAGGAGATGAACTGACGGGCCTTTGCTACGTGGGCAGCATGGACATGAATGCACTGACCGGCTTTGTGCTCGTCCCCCTCTCCTGCTATCTCATTATTGGCACGTCATTCATTCTGACGGGCTTTGTTGCCCTTTTCCACATCCGTAAGATCATGAAGACCGGTGGCACCAACACAGAGAAGCTGGAAAAACTCATGGTTAAGATAGGGGTTTTCTCCATCCTCTACACAGTCCCGGCCACCTGTGTCATCATCTGCTACTTTTATGAAAGACTCAACATGGATTACTGGAAGTTCAGGGCCCTCGAGAGCAAGTGCGTTGTATCCCCAGGGCGCCGGAATGAGGATTGTTCCCTGGACCACTCAGTGCCAACAGTGGCGGTCTTCATGCTCAAGATATTCATGTCCCTGGTGGTGGGCATTACCAGTGGGGTGTGGGTTTGGAGCTCAAAGACACTGCAGACCTGGCAGGGCTTGTGCAACAGGAAGCTGGCTGTCAGGACTAGCAGGAAGCCCTGCAATGGCGTCAGCTGCAGCAGTACGCACTGCCATTACAAAGCGCCCGCAGTGGTCCTTCACATCGCCAAAACAGACCCCTATTTAGATAGTCCTGCTCATGTCTGAATCTTCCATTCAGCTCCCAAAGCCTTATGAATGGAGCCAAAGGGGGGAAAGACTTGATTCTGTAGAGTATAGGTTGGACTACACTCTGTGCTTTGTAGCCATGCCTGGCAGGGAACTGACTTTGTGTGTTGACCTGAGGGGCAACATTTATCGCCATTTTGCAGACCTTCAAAAAAGCTAATTGAATTCACCACAGAACTGGAGAAAAGCCAGTTGTCCACACAAACCACATTCGTATGATAGATTAAAGGGAAAATGCCCAGTACATCATATGGTAGCAATCGTGTAAATTTGTATAATCACTGGCGCCACTGTGTACAAACAAAATATAATTTCAAAAGAAAATAGACTTGCATGGATGTGTTGAAATGGTTGTATTTTCTCCTTATATGATAGTGTAAAGATATTTATTGTATTGAGTATTTAATTTCAGTTCTCAGTGTGTTTCATATGTTCCTATGTATATAAGCACACATAGCAAGGCCTTAAGTGAGAGATATACATTTAAGATCAAGGGATTTCAGTGCCTTTATGGAAACAATATTGTCAGTAAAATGAAATGTTAATAAAAACATGTTTATATATTTTCAACTCTGGTGTTATGTTTATTAATTTGGGGGATGGAGGGGTGTTAAAGTTCAAAATGTAAAAACAATTATGTAATGTTAAGAAAATATTAAGACGTGTCTCTTCATAGCAGACTTGTTTGGGTTTTTCAGAGTAACCTTAAAGCATACCCTTTGTATTCTGAGTATTACCAGCTTGTCAGAGTATGTAGGCACAGAAATGTGCCTCTTGCAGAGTGTCGTATTCCTGCCTTTAGGCTTTTCTGAAATACTCCATTTTTATATTAGCACTTGGAAATCCATACTTTGGATACAGGAGTATATTTTTTGACTAGAGCTAAATGTGTTATCTTGCATACTCCAAGACATTTAATGAGTGTTTAATTTTTAGCATCGACATAACTCTTGCCTACATTTTGACTGTGAGTTTCACTCAAATTGGTCAATATTACATGTGTGAATGTGGGATTTATAATCTGCTGATTCAGACATATTTACCATTCGTGATTTGGAAGGTTTTAATATTTTCTTCACGTTAAGTATCGACCAAAATGTATGAATAATTCTCGGAAATGTAGGTCTTGTTAAAGACTGTAGAAATTCCTCTAATTTTAGATGCAATATGAAGTCAAACGTTATGCCAGATATGAATAATGAAGCACAGAGGTTCATTTATTTGTGTTATCAGAGTGTTCATTTTTAAGGCATGTATCATGGAACCTGTTTAAAATACCGTTCTTATGGGTGTCGAAAATTCCTTTTGCTTTTTAAAAAACCATTAACCCTTTATTTGGTTCTCCTCCTCCTCTTTTTTTTTATCCGACACAGCTGGAGGTGTTTATGCTCCCTAGTGTCTCCGCAGAAGTTTCATAACGGTCCTCAGAGAAGTGGCCTGTATCTATGGAAATAAGACGGATCTTTCATAGGCATTCTGAATGTTACTCTCGGAGTGCGGATTAGTGAAATGAGAGCCAGGTAGCTGTCTGCATTTATTCCTCTGAGGAGTGTAGCACTTTGCTATATAGAAGGAACTGGAGACTTGCTTCAACTTAAGTTGGGCGTAGTATTATGTCAGGCTTTTATCAATATATGTTGTTTAGCAGTTTTTAGAATAGCTACTCTAATGAGCCTTATTGTAGATTGCCTTTCATGCGCATGCGTATGCCTTTAAACGTGCCTGTTCTCTCACAACATATATTATTAATTTGTCCCTTAATCCTCCGCTGATCCATCTTTTGTGCCGCGTGCTTTCTCGCTCCTCCCTCCGCTCTTTGAAGTAGGGATGCAGAGACGGTCTGGGGGCCCCCATTTCGCCCGGACTCTGAATCATCGGCGTTCCTGCTAAATCATGCAGAAAGACGCGGTCCGCGCTTGAAATTGAATTTGAAACTTGCAAATGTGCACTCCGCTATTTCGGACCACATTAGGAAGAATAGTAAAATGCGCTTTACTAGAATCATTTATCCCATCGTCTTAAATTCAAGCTATTTATTAGAATCGAATTAAGTGCCTTAAAAGCTAGCCTCAAAATAAGGCTCAAATCCAGCGTGGTACTCCTTTCCCTATGGCTAATTTGACAGCTGCTTAAGAGTGTCATTTACTTTACCGGTGCGCCATTTATAAATCTCCCTAGGATATGCAGAAAAACTGAAAAAGATTAATAAAATTAGTGGAATAAGTCGAATTTTTCCCTCTGCTTGCGTCTCATTACATTCGTTCTGTGATCATATACTGCGTACGGCTGTGTCTGGATGGGCTCAGTTGGTGCTCGCACGATTCGTATCAACTCTTTGCAACATTTTGAATTGGGAGAAGACGCCACTGTTGCATATCTTAGTTTTCCGTTTTTACTAATAAACAGAACACAGCTCCCTCGGGCTGTTTCGAAATATCGTCTTTCCATGTGTTTTCATATTTTTTCTGGGTTTAATTACGGGGAAAAGCATGATGTTACTTAGCAGAACATAGTACTGCGAATGCAAAGAAATCAGGGAGGTTTGAAATGGATAGCATATGAAAACGTTATCTTGTTTTCGTCCAGCAAACGTACTGCTGTCTAAATATTTTTATCATACGGCTGCAGATCCGTAATCTCACTTGTTACTGTTATGGGTCAGTGATAAGTCTTTGATTGAATGCCACAGGCTGCTTGCCGCAAGATATCAAGTTTCCCCTTCTTGAATTTTTGTCGCATGTGTCTGATTCGTGGCATAATATGTCACATTACCCGACATTTGCGTGCAATTCTCAAGCGTATTAAGTCACCGCGGTTGAATGTGTGTTTGCGCTTCTAGGGTATCCGCAGTGACAACGCTTAGTTTTATTTATATTTTGAACCCTAAATAAATGCTCTTTTCCGTAGCGACCTATTCAGTCAGAAGCAGGAAAATCTTTTACTTCTATGCATGTGTTCTAAGTGTTTATGATTGGCCATCCACCTATTCATTCATCGCTGAATTGCTTATCGAGTGTAGGCACGGCAAACAATGCCAATTAGATCAAACTGTGTGTCAGTGATGAACTGCTGCATCTCATTACTTATGAGCCATATAAACATAGAAATAACATTTCTCCATACTAGACTATGATTCGTGTCTCCCCAAATCTGGGTGCAGTTTAATTTTTGATTTGATTTTTGTTTTTCAGCCTGGCTTTTCGCGATGACTCAGCACCCCTTTCCATCCTCTGTTTCAGGCACGCTTAAGGGTTTGTTTCTCCCCCGAAGGATGAAACTGCAGCACCAAGTCTGAAAAGTGCGGCGTTTCCACCTGCGAAGCTGAGGGGACCCAAACGAGCCGTGACACGAGGGAGGAAGCAGCATTTATATTCATTATTTCAGGATATTCATTAAATAGGAGGTTTGCGTTGCGTGATTTGATGCCAGGTTACATGTGTCTTAACTGATCTGACCGCGCCAGCTCCATTACACGCCGTATTGTTGTTTTACGCGAAGCTGTAAATATGGTTGTAATTCTGTCAGGTACTTTTGAGTACTCCATAAATCTAACTGTCTCCTTCCCACAGATTTTCTCACTTTCTGTGTCGCTACACGCCCCCTTTCCCCCTGCTTTCGCAGACATTGTCCGTGGCTTGGCAGAGGTACCTCCTTGGGCTGTAACACCGCCATTACATTAGGCTCTATTAAAAAGGCGGTGTTGGTTTTGGAGTTGGCGGCGTAGCACTCAATGCTTTCAGCAAACTGATCCGGCAGCATGTCGCGCTTTGTCGGTAAACAAAAAGAGCCCGGACTTCGTCTGACTTTCAACTGACATCATCTTCAGACAGGTTTACCTAAAAGACGTAAAAGATACGGTAACATCAGTGGGTGTCAGTGGACACGTGCATTACACCTTAAGAGAGAAAAAAAACATCACAACTTTTTTTCATCCCTTCCTGTGAAGCTTCTTTTTTTGTTTCATGTTAACCTTAGTTTTCTAAGGACAGTTTAGAAGGCTAAGGGAATGTTGAAAATCATTTATATGTGATCGAATCCCCAGATTTTCCAGATACATTGTTATACAATGCTAGGTTTGTCCGAAAAACCTAGATAAACCTAAGTTATTCTTTCCAACATCTGCTATTTTTCTCCGTCCAGATCAATAGTGGGAGTCTGTCCAGGCAAAGTTTCATTAAGTTCATTAAGTTTGATATTTGCCTGGTTGCAGAAGCATAAGGAGATGGAAAAAATTAACTGTTAGTGTTTTCAGCCATGGGAAAATAAACTTTTGGTCATTGGTTTTTAGTCACAAATTTTCACATGTACCCTGGAAACATCTCATTTTTACTGTGGTAGCTCCTATTTGTCATTCCCTAGGCTTTGGGTGTCGCGGTGTGTTTAGGGTGAATGCTTGTGGCTCACTGTGGAGGACAAGATACAGTAGCAGACTAAAAGTGTAATTGTCTGGTGGTTCACATAAAAGGTCTCTGTCTGACCATATGTTTGATTAAAGGGGATCATTATAACATCGCCTGCCAATCCCACCCCCCAGAAAAAAGACAGAAAAAGCGAGAAGGCAGGAAGAAAAAAAAAAAAGAGTTCCTCATTACCCCCCACCCCCGGGCGCTATCCCTTTCCTGGGCTTGTTTGATGTGGAAATGAGGCCATTGAAGGCAGGCCATTGAAAAGGCTGCAAGCCCAAATAGGTTTTTCCACTAAAGTACGTCTGCTGGGGCAATCCACACGGCCTCTCCCCACCTGGTGGGCTCGCGGTCTGCCACATACATCCCCCTCCCTCCCAAACAAGGAAACCCGAAACATCAGTAACACCCGTAACGCATATGCATAAGTACCAAAGGGATAATTGTCACCCTCCTACCCTCCCCCCCACCCCTCAGCCCAAGCACTTGGCTGGACCCTGGCTGATCTGCCATTTCCAGTGAGGTCCGGCAATCACCGCACCGCCGAGATCCCATACAGCGTGGCCAACTTCAGCCAACAGGCATCTTACACTTCAACTGCTTTTACAGCAAAGGAGGTATCGAGAGGGAAAGGCGGGTTCGCTTAGAAGGCAGACTAACTTTTGAGAGACTGTTTGCGCACATTCGGAAATCTTTGGGGGGAAAAGAGATGTAGTAGGATTGGGTGCTTCCAGTGAAGTTGCACAGCGCTGCTTTTAACTTTGTCTCCCAACCCGTCCTTTAACGTTTCTGCCTCCTACTCTACCTGCATCCAAGAGCCTGCTGTTCCCCTCTTTCGGATGTTGCCCCAAGATATATTATTTATACCTGCCTGTCTCATGCAGGGTATGATATGTCTTGCATATGCTCCACCTTGTTCTTTGCGTTCAATGACACCTCGATGTTTTGAACCACCGAGAGAAGCTTCTCTTCCCCGACACGTGGCCGTCTGACACAACTTCAAGTATGTCATTTGGCCCACCACCATATTCCAGATCCATTTAATGCTGCTGCAACTCGTGAAAACACCAAGCATTTTTTTTCTTATATGGTCTTAAGTAGATTTATGCAACTGTATGTTATATGCTGTTAAAAGAATCGGTTGCGTTATCGTATAAGGCTGTTACATTTGCATTCGGTGACTGCTCAGTGAAGGCTTGACTTACAACTTTGCAAGGCTTGTTGTTATTTTTTTTCTTCCTCTGCCAAATGTTTATGACTGGAGAGACAGTGACAACAAGTAAACATGCGAAAAGAGTGACAAACTTGCATCAGCTCACTCATCACTTAAGCAGACTAAACGATCAAAGTGTGCGCATTATGTAGGTCAGATGTTTGGGAGCTTGCCCCTTTCAAGCTGCCATTTTGATTCGGTTGCTAGGCAGCTCCCCGTTTGACGCCGAGATAACAAAGCCCCTCTAGAGAGAGGGGGATCTACAGAAGATGGTGCAGACGGGGGGGTTGGAGGGGGTGGATTGGGTGGGGGGGGGGTGGACGCAAAGCGATGCAGCATTCATGACCTGCTTTTAAAGATTTCTAAAAGCAGAAGAGAGGCAGCAGACAGTGATTCCATGCACCACCCACCCAGAAGGCCCTCTGGGGCGTGATATGCCTGTATCTTCAGGTTCTGTCTTTGGACTTTTGTAGTCTTTGTCTCTCTGAGGCTATACACACACACTCATGTAAAATCTTCTGGGCAGGGAGAGGATGTTTGCTCGTGTCGGGTCAAAGCATTTTTTTTTTTGAAGTGCTCTGACAGCGTGGGTGGGTGGTGTTTGTCATCCGGCGCCGCTGTGTGACTGAGAGCCCCATTGGGGAGTTGTGTGCATCTCAGGCACCCTGCCTGCGACACTCCAGAACCATCACGCTGTTCCCCTACCGAAGATTCCCCGTCTCATGCTCCAGTATCAAACACTAACCCCGCAAGGGTCTCTGTCCGCCGTCTCTCTGCCAAACACTTGGCTTCCTTCAAAGTATGTTTACTATAGACTTATTTTTTATCGCATTTTTGATTTTGGGAAAAATTCTTTGATTTCCTAGTGTCCAAAGATACTACATTTTACTCAATTATCATACACAACATAAGTATTGGGACAGGTTACAATCAATATGTGCTCAGTGGGATTCAAACCCACAGCCTTTGCATTGTTAGCACAATGCTGTACTTGTTGAGCTACTGTCCATAAGTATGGCTGTGCTTTTTCTTTGTTTTTTGTATAAAATAATTGGTTATCCTGGTAAACTCGTGTTTATTAGCTTCCTGACATTCTTTAATGTTACATTGCTAAAATAGACTTAAGTGTATAGCAGGAACAAATGTGTAAAATAATTCACTGAAAGCATTCACGAGTTTTATTAAACTTATTTCAAATATGAAATATTAATATTCCCTGGAATATCATACTGTCCATGAAGAAACTGGCCCTGAATTGTTTTGCTGTTACACGTTTGCCTGACTTTATCTCTTTGTGTTTTGGCTGAGATAATGCTGAATTCCCCGGCTGAGTATAAGCAAGCGGCGAGAGCGAGATGCAGTGTTGCGTTAAGTCAGTAAAAGTCCCTCCTGCAGGACTGGGAGTTTTCCCTCCATTGTGTCACGTGACCTGTAGCATGCAGAGCAAGTGGATATGCTTGACAGATACTGTATGAGTGGAAAGCACACCCTGTCTTCAGTGCACCCGGGCTGTTAGGAGTTATATGCTTGACGGACACTATATTAGTGGAGAGCATAACCTGTTTTGAGTGCACTATGGTTGGGATGGGGGACTTTTAAACTGGGTTTAAAATAACAGGGGAAAAAACACCAGCCCAAGAATACAAGGTGTTTTTGCTATAGTTCTAGGTTTTAAGTGTTGTCCAGATCAGAGTGCTCCCCTTTTAGTCTTAATAAATCAAAAATAACATGTTTCTATGCTCACTACTATATCAGAAGCCAGGAAGACTCCCCCGTAATATGTGTCTGACCTCAGTCCCCGATTCCTGCGACCCTCTGCAGGTTATAACTACCTGAGTTGACCGATGCTTCCTGAATAAGAGGTTTCACTTCTGCCTGCGGTTTGACAGAACACCCAAAGTGGTTGGGGCGCTTAAGTTTGTTTCAGGAGGTGATTTTTCCATGGAGTGTATTTCTGGTCTGTGGGCACTGAGCTGCTTTTCATATATGTAGGCTGAAAATAGCTGGCGGCGCTTGATAACCTGCCAGAAGGGTGACTGTGATTTTAGGGTGAGATATAATCAAGGTCTCAGCACAGAACTGCAGGACGAGACCCTCTGACAAAGAGTCTTTGGTTTGACCCAACCAAGGGATGCTGGATAGAGGTGGCTTTGTGCTAAGGATGGACACCAGGTGGGAGAGAATCAACGATGGCCGCTCTCTTGACAGCCAGACAAGGCCAGGTCTGTCCCCTGCCAACACTTACCTGCACTTTCATTATTCGGCATGGCGAAAACACAGACTTCCTTGTTACTTGACCCCAGTCAAAACACTGAGGCAAATATATCTCCAGCAGCCGCTCACCTTCATAGCTCATGTAGACAATGGCCACTCAAATGGCTGGTTTCATTTTAAAAGGCCAGCTCTGGTCAGGCCATTGGTTCAGGCTTTGCCCTAGGGTCCAAACAGAGTGCAGCTGAAGTGACTCTTTAGCATCTGAGAGCTGCTAATGTCAGGGGCTTGAAGAGGGATTGTTTTAAGGGAAACAACAGTGTCCCATGTATCCACAACAAAGAGTGTTTCAATAAAAGTCGCCATTGTGATGTAACTGGGAAACATTAGAGTGATTTGCGTTACCTACGAAGAATAAAGAGGTCTGCACATATCACCAATGGGTGTTTTTATCTTGGAGCTGTCATGCAACCTGTGTGTTGCATATTGTTTTCGTAGTTTTTTAGTATTCCACATATTAGGAAGAAAAAAACATCTGTCTTTGAATACACCTTCCTGCTCTTGGTCAATAACCCCCCTAACTTCACCAAAAGAAGCAGTCCCATCCCTCGCCAATGAACGCATTTGAAGGACCCTTCGAAATGGGACAGCCTTGTCGCCTTGCTGTTCAGTCTTCAAATGCAGCCCTAGAGAGATGCAGCCCCTGAATTCAGACACAGCCATTGATACAGTCGTGTTTGTGGAGCTGTTTGGAAAGGAGGACATGTTCACTGATGAAATCCTCTGCAGGACACGGCCCCCCGCCTGCATCCTGTGCCCTCCATACAGGAAGCAACAGCTCCGTTACAGTGATTACCGGCATTGTGTTCCTGCACTTGGGCCTGTTTACAGAAAAACACACGGCCCATAAACAGGAGGCCCCGCGGCGGCCATGCCAGCAGGCTACCCGTTATTCAGGCGAGACGCTCCGGCCTGCTTGTAAAGGCCCCAGCTGGCCCATATGCAGCTAGTTAGTCCCCTTCACGCTGCCCGATTCATTGTTGCGGGGCCCTGCCAACGCCCCCCAGGTGTAATACGTAGCTGGCGTCGCCACTGCGGGCAGTGATTGGCGCGGTTATAAAAATGGGCCGGAGGGGCTCGGCATCAGCAGAACCGAGGTTTGGCCAGACATTTTGTTAGCCATTTGCTCAAGCTGTTTGCCGGAAGATCCGTTAAATAGAATAAAAGATGTCTTAAAATGAGCCGTCTGGGGTTTTTTTCAAAGAGGACTGTGAGAAGGTATCAGCAAATGGCTCATGTGGGGCACAGTTATATTTTACTAGGACATCTTACACAACAAACAGCATTCCAGAAAGTCAGTTAAATAAAGACGAAGTTCCCTGGTTGCTGCTTAATTACTGAACGGTCAACAAATATGAATTTTTGTACATTATAAAGTAAACGTTGTCTGGAATGTTGACTAATTATTGTAACGCCGGTGGGATTTGAATATCCCAGCGTGCTCGTGAGCACTTGTAAATAGCCCCAGCTTGCACTTCTTGTGATACTTTTTGTGCTGTGTATTCGGCTGTCGCGTGTTGCCCTTACGTGTGTTTGTACTCGGCCCTCGTCTGATCCTGACATTTCTGAGTCAATGTGTAAATACCCACCGTGTGTGCCTTACTGTCCTTAGTGTAACTTCCCCGTGTTTCTCTGCCGGTCTGTCTTTGTGTTGTTGCTTGTGCACGGTCCTTTAAGGGCCGCCTTAAAAGGGCAACTTTGTGAAAGCCCGTGCCTCTTCGTGTTTACGATGCTTTGGTCTGCCCGCCGTGCCCGGCGCCACATTATATTTGACTTTATCACGATTCATGTTCCGCTTGACTACTTGTGGAGTGCGCAACAACTATAAGTCACGTCTACACTGCAGCGTCTTCCTTAAAAACAGTGTTTTCAACAAAAACGATCATCCACACAGACATTTTCACGTAGTTTACAGAAATATTTTGATCTGCATTGACACAAGAGAAAATGTATATAACTTAGCTGCTATTGGCTTACATTCGGCATGTGCATATAGACAGTGACAGGTAAATTAGTTTCTTTTTGCACATATATGCAATAGTCACACTGTGTAATGTGATAGCTGTATACTGGTCAGCAACGAGAAGCACCAATGAAAGTAGCTCTTTCAAATCCACCATGTTGGAATACTGATTACGTCTATGGAGGGTGATAATGTGACCAATCAGATGATGAGAGGGATGGGTCATGTGATGAGTAGGGACCAATTAGGATGCTTTGAGAGTGTTCACTTCTCTTCACTTTCTTTCTTAAGTCTCTGTTTTCACTCATCCACACTGCATTGCTAAAACAAAGTTTTCAGAAGTAAGTGGCTCTGAGAGCATTGTCGGAAGTCTGAAATTCGGAAGCTGAAAACTCTTTTTTTAACCTTAGATCATACATTATTAGATTTATAGTCATTTTGTCTGACATTTTTCCCATTCATTGGCAAGAGATGGAACTTCTTTTTTGGTCAGGTTAGGGTTAGGTTAGGGTTAGGTTTGGGTTATTGAAATCGTGCCGATGTTCGGCACCACCTGCCATGGAGAAACATGGGGTAGCAGAAGCGCTAAACGTTTGGACACTCCTGTTAATGTTTGTTTTTCTTTTCTTGCCCATTTCCCAGATTAAAAGAAAACATGTCCGTTGTTTCCCTGGTCTTGTGTGCTTAGAAAGGCTCCAGAGATTGTGGGCCCCTTCCCTCCTGCCAAGAGATGTTTCAGTCTGAGAGATCCTTGCGCCAGGGGCTGGCGGGCATTCTGCCGGTGGCCCTCCATGGTTCTCTGGACAGCAGACAGGCCCCTTAGCCTGAAGCAGCGATAGCAAAGCAGCGCTTCGCACAACGTGCTTCCCGGGCCTGATCATCTGTGGGGATGCCCTCACTTTCTCACTGCATGGGACCCGGGCCCTTTGGGGGCCCCTGCAATGCAACAAGTTGTCCAATGGTCACCAGATGAACTTCCGCTGACACTAAATAATTACACATCCAGTCTTTCTGGCTAATTCTGACTGTGTTGGTGGACAACAGAAAGAAAACTACAAAAAAGTCAGTCAGTCTGGGTGCAGCACATTGTTTAAAACTGTACAGTCTGGTACAGGGACT
Source organism: Paramormyrops kingsleyae (assembly GCF_048594095.1). Classification (NCBI taxonomy): domain Eukaryota; kingdom Metazoa; phylum Chordata; class Actinopteri; order Osteoglossiformes; family Mormyridae; genus Paramormyrops; species Paramormyrops kingsleyae. The sequence continues at coordinate 8,116,648 of NC_132814.1, read as the reverse complement.
GCAGATGAAATTTAGCTTTTTAGCAAACTCTGGGACAGTTACTAATTGTCCACTGTCCCTGTTAAAGAAAACAAACAAATACATAAACAAAACAATAAATAAATAGTACATGTTTGTGTATTTCTATGTCTGTCCATGGTTTCTATGTCTATCCATAGGTTTTTCTCCTTGTCTACATATTGTATATGCTGTACTATAAGCTGCAGTGCCACTAAATGATATTTTATTGTTCTGTGCAGTGACGGTAAAGATTTTATTATTATTACTCTTATTTAGCTGCTGTGGAATGACTTTTTGCTTCCAGTATTTGCCCATGCAGGTCTTTATAGAACCATCAACTCAGTATCTGATACCAGATATGTTGGCCTACAGAGGGCTGTTTCACGTGAGAAAACTCTTCTTCTCTTTCTGCATTAATCGACATGCCTAAGGGGCAGAGATTAACAACTCCTGTTTGTTTTTAATTAACTCTGAGGTTGTTTTGAGACGTGCGGGTGGGGAGTTGAGGGTGTGTGCAGGTGGGAGGTGAGGGTGTGTGCGGGTGGGAGGGGGTCTTTGCACATTGGACATTCTTCCCGTGTCCCTTCGCTTGCTGGCCACCCCGTCCTGGAGGGAAGGAAGCCCTCTGCAAAGTCGTGGAGATCAGGCGCGGCGCAGTCACGGAGATCAGGCACGGCGCACCGCTTTGTCCCTTATTGCTCCCTGACACGCACTCCCCGTACCGTCGAGGGGGGTGGTGCCAAAACTGAGAACCGGTTTGGCGGATCAAGGATCCAGGTCACCAGGGGGACATGAATTGGGACAGTGGTGTGTGAGTGCGTTGGTTATGTGTATATTACATTGTGGGGACCACAACTTATGATTAGGTTAGGGGTGGGTAGGGGTTATGGTTGTCATTGTTGGGATTAGAGTTTTTCCCATAGAAATGAATGGAGAGTCCCCACAAAGATATGAATATAAACACAGATATATGTGTCTGTGTGTCTGCAGTGTGTGTATGCGTGTGTGAGTGTGGTGCTGCTTTAATGTCTGACTTTCTTGCTGGTGTCGGATCCTGGTCATATCGCGCCACCATGATATGGTTCTCCTTCCTGCCATGTGGTGGCAAATGGAAAATCATGGATTTGCTGGGAAAGGAGAAGTGCAGGAATGGTGGTTGTGGGTAAGGATGGCAGTGGAGGGGGGGGTGACCACCACTAAATGTGATGCGTACGGATGCCATTTCGCACTGGGTATGCAGCTGCCGCTTCCTCATCTGCGTTTATAGCTCTGTCACGACCGCTGGCGTCGACCACGCTGACGAAACCTTCCCGCGGAGCCCTCGCTTGATAAAGTCTCACAAACGTCCGGATCCCAAGCGTCAGATCAACTCTTAAATTAACCGGATGAGCATCAGCGAGGGATGAGCTGCAATTAAACCTCGGTTTAGTTTCACTGTCCGCTACAGAGTCTCATCTCCCGGGGGGCCGTTGGGTTACAACGGGAAGCGTGACTACCTTAAATCGTAAATCCAGAAGCCTTGATTTTCAAATCAATCCCAATATAAATGACTGAAACCATTTTCTTTCAAGTTAACTTCACATTCTTTCATCAGAATCATTTTTCAACCGTTTATTCTAGTCAGGGTCATGGGGGGGTGGCTGTCCCAGGCAAAACCAAGGCAGACAGCGGGGGCTGCAAAGCTATAATCGGATGGTACTCATTAACTTGAAATCATTATATAACTAACATTGACAACAGGCTTGGAAATTCTGACACATTGTTTCCAGAACGTGACACTCCTTCAAGCAAGTACACTTTTTACTATGTGCACAGTGTTTGCCTTTGTGACTTGTAGCTCACAATGGGTTTCTTAACTGTCATTTTGACTGTTCCACCCCCCCCCCCCCCCATGAACCATGACCAAAATGCATTTTATGGTAGTTAATATTTTGATTGACACCGGTATCAAGGGACTTGATGGTCTTCAACTGCAAACACCTTTATTAAAACTTATGGTTTTGCTCTCAACAGTGAGTCTACAAATCATTTTGTTGTTTAAAATCTACATCTACACAAAATATACAGTGAGTCTGCACATACACCAGCTAGATGCTGTGACACCCAACACGAACAGACAGCGGAATGCGGCACTTCTCTGAGCCCGGGCCGATATGCTAAATGATCGGACCTTGCGGGAGGGCTTGTCATCCGAGGCCCGTCTTCAGGTGCAGATCTTTGCAGGTGTGCTGCTGCTGCATTCTTTCTGCAGCGAGGAGGGAGCCGGGACGAGAGGGGCATTGGGTTACCAGTATCATAACCCAGGTGTAAAGACTGCAGAGACCAGGAAAGGCGTCTTCCTGTCATCCTCGTGTTTAACACTCTCCGAGACACGGCGTGAGCCCGGCCCTTTGTTATAGACACGGCCTAAAACCAGGAGGACATGGCCTGGGAGCGTGAAATTGCCACAGTGGGAGTGGAAGTGGGTGTCAGCTGAAATGGAAACACAACAAAGTTCAAGAAGTCCCAGTGAGCCTCAGCGAGGAAAGAGAGAGAGAGAGAAAACAGGGGCTGCATCATCTTTAAAATATCTGCTGGAAATAACATTATTTGAGCAAAGTAGATTTCGTGTGGGAAAGTTGATGTCCCGCCAGGCCAGCACTGTTTTTGAGCTGACAGGATACAAATACAACTGCTGTTTTACAGCTAAATAAACCAGATTATGTCACATTTCCTGCTTTAACGATCGCTAATTACCAGTGTGATGGCTATATAAAATCCACAGCTATGGGAGATAGCTCTCAAAATGTTGACGGTTGCACATTGTCTTGTAAAATCCTGAGAGTTATATTTGTCTCTTGCTTTGTTCTCATTTCCCATCCATACTTGTTTGTCTTGTGCAGGATCACAGGGGTCCAGAGCCAATCCCAGGAACAAGAGGCACAAGGTAAGGAACAACCCAGGATGGGGCGTCAACCCGTCACAGGGCAGGCACACACACCTATGGACAGTTTGGTAACTCCAATTCATTTAGCGACTGGAGAACTCAGAAGAAACCGGGGGGAACATGTTCGGAGACTCGAACCCTGGTCCTAGAGATGTGAGGCCCCCCTGCCAGACACCGTGCCCCCCCAGACTTATAATAACATGATAAAGTGATGAATTTAAAGGAATGTGATGAGTAGCCATCAGAAATAGGGTTACTATGCCGACAGCGTGGGCTTGCGATTGTTTTTATCCCCGTCCGCGGGCGCGTGGGAAGCCCGTCCGCTCTGCGAGCCGAAGCGGTGGCCCCGGTCGGCAGCCCGTCCCGCCGCGGCCATTTTTAGCCCAGTGGTGATGTAAGAGGCCGCCCCCAAGAGCGAGGCGCGGGGGTGCAGCGGCCAAAAGGAGCTGGCGGCTTCGCCGTCCTGCTGGCCGGGAGGCACAAGACTGAAGAGGAGCCTCTACCTCACTCCAGTGACGACCTTCTGAACTGTCAGAATACCCGGGGGGTTCAAAAATACAACCCCCCCCCCCCCCCACTGAGGTGAAACAGAAGGGGCAACCCGAGGAAGGGTAGCATCTTTGTCAGCTTTAAAAAGCCAAGGGCATTGTGGGTAATTTGGTAAAACCAGCTGCTGCAAGACGAGGAAGAGGGGCCGGGTGCAAGATTGGCTGCTCGGCGCCCCCTGTGGGACCACGGAGGCTGCAGCTGCAGAGCCGAGGGCTGCTTCCCTGGAAAGCAGAGCCTGGAAGGGGTCCACGGATATTTCCGAAGGTCAAATGGCAGGAAAAGAGGGATGTTCCAGTGGCACACAGGCACAAACACACACAGTCGCCGCACACACACGTGCACCACAGGGCTCTGGCCCTGTGAGAGCCTTGGACGCGCGCTCGTCCTAAAGTGGATGTGAGGCCTTGCAGCATCTGTTGCCAGTGTCAAGGGGATTTAGGAGGGGGGGGGTTGTGTTGATACAAGCTTGCATCAGCAAGAAGGAAGATTCCAGCGAAATACCCCTGGTTTGAAATAGCCAGCCTAAATTGAGATCATTCAGGCTGAGGATGGGACTAGTTAGCATGTCATAGAAACGTAGATGTGGAGGGTGGCAATGCTGGGTCGAGTGCGGATTGGACCCCTCTCCAACACCCCACCTCCCAGTCCGGTCCAGTTCGCCGCCCCCCTGCTCAGCGGGCGGCCTGTCGTGCGCGTCACACACGCCCACCTTCCAGAGGTGATTATGAGTACGAGCAACAGGCAGTAAAAGAGCCTGGCGCCAGAGCTTGCCCACAACGTCACGTTATCACATCTGTCAGCAGGAAACAGGGAAGGATTAAGGGTGGGGGTGGGGGCTTGTGGATCCCCCCCCACCCCAAACCCATCAGCTGTCATGGTTACTGCGGGCGCTAAACACCGCCGCTGTTGTTGTCATCGCCGCTCAAAGGAGCTGTTCTTGTCCTGGAAATAGACGTCCGCCCGTGAGGAGCTCCTCGCTCGCCGTAAGGCGGCCCTCCCTGATGTCCTTAAGGGCTTTAGCCCGTCGTAACACTTGTCAGGTATCCGGGAGATACCTGACTAGTGTTACTTGTGTTACATTTTCCGTGGAAGAAGCCATTCACCTTTAACGATTCGTTTTTTTTTTTTTTTAAATCCCCCACTGGTGCTGTTTGAGTTCCAGATAAATCAGGTGGACAGATCAAGTTTCAGTGGGTATCTGTGGGTTTCTGTGGGTATCTGTGCTTGTGGGTGAGAAGTGACCCCCCCCCTGCGTTTAGAGACCCAGGTCGCTCCGGGCTCTGCACAGGCACAAAGAGGCCCCCCCAGACCATTGTTCACAGACTGTGGGAGCAGTGTGATACGGAGCAGTAGGCGGGGGCTGTGAGAGCCGTGAGTGATGGGGGACATTGACGGTCACAAGAGGCACAAGGCTACAGGCCCCCCCACCCCCACGCCTGATAAATTCTGCTGAAAAATTGGTGCGAGAATTCTTAACATTAAGTATAAAAGTGTCTAACACAGCTAGCCTGCGGAAGAGTTTCTGGGTTTATACAGACATCCTGACACGTAGATCCTGGCTTTCTGCCCTGCCTGCTTGTCCTCAGCAGTGTTGGGGAAGCTACTCACAGAAGCAATTTATGACAGGCAGAGGTGGAAATTTTAGGTCCAGAAAGTTCAAATCCAGACCAAAGTTTTCTTTCAACCAACCAGTGGAGTATAAAGAGTCGCAGACACTCAGCTGGTTGGCTAGAACAAAACCTTGGTCTGGATTCGTACTTCCTGGACCTGAACTTTTCACCTCTGTCTTTTACTTTTGTGAGTAACCTTCTCCTCACTAGGTTCTCACCCCTAATACTTCCTGAGGTTCACTCTCTCTCTCTCTCTCTCTCTCCTTTCTGTCCAGCTCCATTGGCTTTGCCTTCGCCCCCAGTCGTCCCACATCACCCTGATATCACAATGAGACTGTGAGGTTCCTGTTAACTGCCTTCATCCTCTTGGAGACACGGAGGTCAGACCTGAATGACTCCCCCGAAGGGTCCACTGTTAACCAGACAGACTGTGCTAGAATCCCCCCCCCCCCCCCCCCCGTAGTAGCACTATCTCAGGGCCCATCTCCCCACTGGCCCTGCAGAATCTCTCAAGGTTTGTTCTCATCCTCAGATACTCCGCATTCCCCTGCCAGCCCCCCCCCCCCCACCCACACACACACCCCCCCACACCCACACCGTTCCTTCTTCCCTGTATCCTATTAGCCTCCAGCCTCCCCATTCCACCAGGTATCTTTGACCCCCCCCCGTTTCTCACTAATCTGTCACTTCTGTGCATCTGCTTAGTGTTTTTCTAGGTGACGTGCTTCTCTGGATCTCTCCACTAAGATCAGGTGCTTCTAACACTGACAACTAACAGAACAGACCGAAATAGAATTCTCTCCAAACGATGTGTGACTGCAGTTCTGTGCAAAGTGTTTTAACATCTTTTAATATGGTAGAAGAAACTGAGTCGACCTCTTGGAACAAAATTAAACATGACATCTCTGTTACTGCAACCCTATACTGGTTAAGTACTTACGGAAGATAAATCATTAAGTAATTTCTCATTCATATTTACTGCTCATTTTGCATTTTTACATCCCATCTGCACCTAATAGTCACATAGTTGTGAGTCTGAATCCCACCTTCCAGCTTGTGATTGCATATGTGGGTGCCCACAGTGCGTTCCTCTGCTTCACATTTCTGTGCTTTGCCATTCTGTGTTTCACCTTTCAGTGCTCGCCATTCTGTGCTTCACATTTATGTGCTTCGCCATTCTGTGCTTCACCTTTCTGTGCTTCATCATCCTGTGATTTGTCTTTCTGTGTGTGCTTCATGGTTGGAAGGTTCAGTATCCATTGGTAAATCTTTATCTCTTCTTTAAATGGAGATAATGGTCCAGAAAAAAAGAAGCTGACACACCTGTTGCTTGATTCGTTAAATTCCAAGGCTGAGTCACCATGGAGTGTCTGCTTCAAACAGCATGGGTTCCTCCATGCAGTTGTCTGAGATCTTGAAAACAAAGATAATTGGCTTTTTACAAAACACATGAAGCCTGTAAAGTCTAGCCATGCTTCCAGCTAGTAATTTCAACTGTCAGAAACATCTGGAGAGATTCAGAGGACCAAAAAATACATGAAAAACTTCTCATACACTTGCCAGAGATTTGCAAAATAGGACTGACATATTACTGCAATGCATTTAGTCATAAATAAGTAATATCACTGACAACCCTGAAACATTTTGGGCAATGCTGACCGTTCAACCACAGCTGTAGAATAGACTCAAAAAAGGGTTAATGAACACCTTGTACAGCATGTGGTGGATCCTCAGGGCTGTACGGGAGCCAAGAGCATTGAGTGGGTGGAAGAACATGCTGATATCAACAAACCCTAGAAGCAAATGTCTCATAATCATTCGAGAAACTGAAGGTGACATCACGTCCGATATTTTAGCCAGAGAACTATTTAAAGCAAATCTCTAGGCGTCCTTGCAGGACAGTAACATGAAGGTTTCTGAACATCTGTGGGGAACCAAAAACATGAAGTGGAACTGGAAGAGTTGACTGGAAAAATATGAAAGTTGGAGTAACACGACTGCTAGATACCTATAGCCAATGTTTGGAAGTTTTTACTACTGCTTATGTATAATATGTAGTTACACCATAAAATATGCTGGATGCAGAGGGGAAGACATTTCCATTAAATGTCACTTACAGGTCATTAAACAATACCTGTAACAAAATTCGAAAGAAAATATATTTTATGGCATTCACTGAAAAATAGGAAAAGAACTGCTACAGTTAGTGGCTGAAATACCCATTATCTGACACCCCCCTCCCCCCTCCCCCCAGAAAAAAGCAATCGCTTTGCATATGTAGACTGAGGCAATGGCTTCTGGCCCACGGCAATCAGCGGTGATCAGCAAGAAGACAGGAGCGGTCAGTGTCTCTGCTGTCGGTGGGCTTGAAAGAGGAGGAGGAACTAATAAGGTGTGTGTGTGTGTGTGTGTGTGGTGGGGGGGGGGGGATCATGTATATATTACATAGTGGGGACCAAATATCGGCGCAATGTGATGAAAACCTGTTATTTTGACATTGTGGGGACCACCTTTTCACTTACAAGGGAATCTCAATTGTATAAAAATCTATGACTGCAATCAAAACACTAAAAATGCCAAAAGCCTTGTCTTTTGTTTGGTTACTTGTGGTTAAGCTTAGGGCTGGGTAGTGGTTAAGGTTATCATTGTTAGATTAGGGTTATGCCCGTAAAAATGAATGGACAAAGATATGAATGAAGATATGAAACATATGTGTGTGTATGTGTGCCTGGCAGTAAACTCCCAGGGAGCCTTGCTGCCTGTATTAAGAAGCACACATGTGGCTCGCTGAGTAAGACGGACCAGAAGAGCACGTTTCCTCAGCGTCAGATTCCAGCCAACCCTGGGGTATTCTCAAGCATTCCCTGGCCAGCTGGTCGATAGAGTGCATTTGTGTTTCTGCTGGGGGCGGGCGGGTGGACGGACACACACACACACACACACATACGCTGGAATAAGCCCATGAGAGCTGAGTGCCGCAGAGGGACAGTATCTCAGTTTAAGGGGTACCACGACCCCCACTTGGCAGACAAACCTTGGACCTCTGCGCCACAGAAGTGTCACCAGGAGGAAACTGCTGGCCTGGAATTACATGCTTTGTCCGGTTTGAAAGCTGAACTTTCCGCTGAATTACATTCGGTGTCATTCATATTGTTTATTCAAGTCATTCCATTAAGTTAAATTTTAATCTGAAAGAAAGTCTGTAAATGAGCTAAACTCACACATTAGAAAAGTGAATATTTCTTGATGGTGACTGCTCGTTTGATAATAAAATTTTTTTTTTATTTTTACAGAAGATGGTTTTGTCATAGTGTAACTGGGTGACCAAGAGAGTTCTGGAAACAGGGAAGAATCCCATAATCTTCAACAGGATACACAGTTGTGGGAAGTTAAAGTCCAGAAAGTACAAATCCAGACCATGGTTTTGTTTCAGCCAGCCAATTGAGTATTGTGTGAATGTGACTTTTTATACTCAATTGATCGGTAGGAGCAAAACTTTGGTCTGGATTTGTATTTTCTGGACCTGAACTTTCCACCTGTGAGGATGCACAAGTTTTTTCTTGCATCCCTAATGCAGTTTGCTTTTCTATATTTATTTTTTCTCTAAAACCACCCCCACTGAACAGCTGGAATGAACTGTCACACGGTGAACAATGAGGTACCATGGAGCCCCGCCCTCACCCTGACCAGCGTCCCAAGGCGCGGGACAGCGTTTAATCAGACCCATTAACGAGGGGCTTCTGTATGGAAATAAGACCTCAGCTGGCACTGAGAAGCCCCTCCCTTGCTCTTTTACTTGGGGGGGGGCAGGATTCTGGTCTTCACATCAAAGGAAAGCAGCATGATTGTTTGCCTCCTTGGGCTTCAAATTAAGCCGTCTGGCCTGTTTGTTTGTTTTAATGAGGCTGAAATATGCACCGCCAAAGCAGAATCTCAGGTCTTTGTGACACGTAGTGCATTATCAGGCTGAAGAATGATCTGTACCCAGAAATGCTATGATCTTCAATTTCTTCAAGGGCTCTTAAATGCATGTTATCGACATCTATTCGTCCTTTCCACGGCACATCACCGAAAAAGGCGGTCGGTTCAGGACGCCCTTGACTATGTAAGTGCGGGTAGCATATGTGTTCACTGCCATTTCCTCTGCTTATGTCCTAGACTCCCTTAGCTCACCAGAGAAAGCAAGACAAGCAGAGAGAGGGGTTGAGGGATTAACGTCCTGGGAACCATGCGGCAAAACACACGTGTGTCTGAATAAGTGCCCGGCCAGAGTAAGGGGGAGACACCTGAGGTCTGGGCAAGTCCATCAATATTTGGTTGTTGGTCCCCGTATTTTAGGCTGGAAGTGTAATGGGATGCAAGTGGATGCCACCCCCTGTGGGAAAGAAATGACAAAAACATCATCTGTGAAAATATACCATCCCCCGTTCTGTGTAGTTTCACTCACGTTAAGATAAATATACCAGCAAACTCTGCTCTGTGATTGGACTAAATCAATTTAATCTGGACCATGTGAATGCCCCCCCCAACCCCCTCAGCAAATTTTATCATGCCCCCCTACAATTCCCCTTGACCCGCACCCTCCTCCTCGAAATATTTTTACAACTTGACCACTGCCGGTACTGACAGGGTTCAAGACCTTGATTGGTTACCTGCCGGTGTAGGTTTGTAGCGGTGGGTCAAAGATCACAGCGGGCACATGCCTAGCGGGCACTCACGCTCTGCCCTGCCATTAAACTGGGGGGGGGGGTGGATGAAATGTGTGAATAAACAGATGAAAGTGAGAAAGGACAGTTTAACCTTTCAATGGGAGTGAAGAAAGTTTGAGAGACCCCCTGAAGGGGGGAGAGGAAGAGAGATATAAGGGGGGAAAGTGAGGAGGAGCAGAGGGACGAATGGGGAGCTGGGGAGGCTTGGGATTCCACGCACGGCCATCCCCCACAGGCCAGCCTTGTTCAGCCCGCACAGTTGTTACACATGACGGGGTGCCCAGTTTTCTCACCTCTCCTTACCAAATGCTGCTGGACAGCTGCTTCCATGTGACTCCCGGGCCCCAGCAGGGGGCGTGATGGAGCCAAACTACCCACATCCCCCATAGAGCAGCTTGAGGAACAAAAAAACCCAAGATCAAAATTATAGACCAGATGGAAATAGGCCTGCAAGGGTCATTTGAACTTCACCTACCTTCAATGAACAAACCTAATCAAATTAGGAGGGTAACAGCAGCAGTCGTAGCTTGTAAGAATAACAACGTAAGATTTCACCCTCTCAAGAGAGAAATATTTTGGTAGCCATTCAAAATACTGACTCCATGGCACACTTTACCTCGAGATATCAAGAAACATCATCAATGAAAGGCCATAATTCTCAGTGATCAAACTCCTCCTTCGTGCTCCATACGACTTCATTCACCCTTAAAGTCTTATCAGATCTCATTATCACACCACATAGCTGCATACCAGTACATCAAAGTCTTTGACTTGCAGGAAGAAGTTATTTTGTTGCTTAGATGACAATTTTTGTCCCAAAAATTCCTCACAATTTGCAATTGTGTCTGCTCTTAGGGTACCATGATAGAGCACCCCAGGGGCCTTGAACTGCGTTCATCAGTGCACAGACGTGGCATAATTTCCGTCTCCTGTTTTGCTGTAAGAATAACTAGTGTGTTTTTCAATTCAGGAACGCGTCCAGCGGAGTCAAGCGTCAATCTGATTTTTGCACCTTGCGGCTTCAGCACGAAAAAAACACCAGATGAGGTCACCTTCTGGTACAACACCGTGCTTTCAGGGGGGTGTGTGAACATAGCAGGCTCAAAAACAAGTCCCAGAGAAGGAAAGCTACAGGCTGGGCCAGCACGGATCACAGCAAGCACTGAACAGGATCTTTTTGAAAGAGGACTGAGGCCCTTGGCTGAGAGCCATTCTGCCCTTTAATCCACTTTTTCATCAATTTGTTGCCCTTCGTACACAGGGCCATGTTAAGAAAGTCCCATAGATAAAGCATTGAAAGGCTCCCTGGATCTGAGGACTTGTCACTGTGCCTGTGTATGTATGCGCGTTTTCAAAAGGAAGGATTACGTTACCGCAGGGTTTGCGGGATATATAGGGGGCAGCTGCGTTACACAAGACAGGGATTAAATATGGCCTTGTGGACCAGGATAAAGGCAGGGGTCCACGCTGGGGCAAAACTGCGATGTTAGCGATCTAAAGAAAGACCCAGGGCAATCTGGGTACTGGGAAAACACAAACTCCCAGCAAACGCGACTCGTGCAGCGTCGAGTATCTGAGTAGTAGTACGGGAGCTCCAAGTATAATGAAAGTCATTAGGCATTGTGCTGCGACTCTCAGGGCTTTCTCGGTAGAACTTCCCCGGAGTATGTTTTTGTGCACTGTGGTATTAGAGGAGTGAAACACACACAGCAGGCACTTTAAAACCAGGGATGGTGATGGTGATACTGATCGCAGAGCTGAACGGGTTTGGTATCTGCTGATAAGAGGCGCTTAATGTTCCCAGCACCCCAGTGGTGGGAATCCTTATGCATCAGCGACTGGTTCAAGAGCGACCATGGAGTATTGTTCCCTCAGAACCATGTGGATCTCAGGTTCCGTTCCTGTCGGTCAGAGACACGGAGGATGTCTTAAAAGGCAAGTGTGGGGGGATTGCAACTGATACAAGAGAATCCCATTAATGAAGAATGCTTAAATAATGAATGGAAAATGAGATCACTGACCAATTTGGATATCATTTCAGAGGCTTCCTTGAGAAACAACTCAGGTTATCATTCCATCCAGCATCTAACTGCACTTTTAAAGTACGTGTTCAGGAGTTTGACCCATTCAATCGGTAATTTTTAAATATAAGACCCAGACAGCGATGGAAATTGTGTGAAATTTAACCCACAAGCATCTCCCATGCTTATTTAGCATAAAGGTTCCAGTTCCTGTTGTGTGGTGCAAAAGCAACACACGAAAGTGGCCATTGCAGGCCCAGGAACTCAGAACCATGAACTAGGTTTCTGAACGTCGTGGGAATGTGCCTGATGGAGCAGCCCTGACCTCCCCCTAGCGTTGGTGACAAACAGCCCCCACAGGTGCACCTTCTCCCAGGGCTTTCACGTCTCCCCCAATGAGACACGCGTTACAATCCATAACTTCAGGATTTTTTTTTTTTAACCAGTGCGACAACCAGTGATTCGGTACAAACCTCAGCCAAATACAAAGGGGAACCATTAAAGGAAGACAAGGAGACAAAGCTGGCTGGATAATGGGGACAAAATGAGCAACTGTTTGCTGAAGACGACCGAAACCCCAACTAGGCTATTTAAGTTAACTGGACTGTGAATGAGAAAGGACATGTGACACTGCGGTTATGGAACTGACAGTCAACAGGCATCAGTGAAGGCTGCCAAGCAGTCATGCATGAGAAGACAAACCGCGCCTTTGCCTACTGCTAAATGCAGGTAGATAAGAACAGGCAGTCTCACTAGAATTGCTGTGCATTCAATTTGGGTGTTTAAAAGGCAACCGCAAGAAAAGACAACTTTTTGTACATTTAGAATCATTTTATCATTTATTACTATAACACCCCCCTCCCCCAAAGTCCAAATATTATAAAGTTTGATTGGCAGTGACGGGTGGGAAATTACACATCAGAAAAACAGGATCTAAAATTAAAATGCTTATTTATTTTTATTTAGAATTACAATGGAGTCCAACTTGTTCATCTTAGCCTATTCAGGGCCTATAAAAACAGAGTCATTGCAGACTTTGAGTCTGAGTAAACAAAGAAAGCATGTACAACTGATCTATAAATGGGGGCAACAGTCAACAGACTTGTGTACCCCCCCCCCCCCGATGACATCACATCCAAATCCAGCCATAAAAACAACAGGGCGTCCCTGCAAATATATAGCTCAAAAAAAGCTTTGCGACAGATGAAAGCTAATGTAAGATATTTAACGTGGCTACTGGAGAAGAGAATTCAAGTGCCTGAAAGAAGAGATGGGATATGCGCGATGCGGGGCCCAAGCTAGCAGAGCCTGGACCTTCTCTACACCACCAGCTACTCGGCTGTCCAGCCGCTGGCAGGACAGGAGGCCACATGAAGCGCAGAGAGAGGTCAGAGGGCAACCAGGGGCTGGTTCGGAGAACAAGCCTTCAGACTCGTTTGACCGCAAACCTACATTATTGCGAGACAAGAGCAACACCTAGTGGTCAGAGCGCCAAACCACACCTTCAGTGCTGCGCAGGGCGAGGGAAGGACTACGCAAGACGGTTAAAATATACTCTTGATATCGTTAAATATCAAGTTGCTAAAACTGAGGACTAAAGGATTTAAGTAACAATTTAAGGTTTTAACATATTAAACCAGCAATGCCTGATTTAAGGCAAACAGAAGCAAACAGCATGCAAATACGTTTCTATTAGAAGGGCTGATGATGGCTGCCTAATATTTATTCTGCAGATGACAAATAGCAGTGTGAAATTAAAACAAAGATACCAGTCACCTGTTTGGTGACCAATGGAGAGGAGAGGGTTCAGCCAATCTAAACTGGGACCTGGGCACACAGCTGGCAGATAGAACTGGATTGTGGTTTGACACGGCTTGAAATGGCTAATCATAGGCTGTCCGCCTTCTACGCCAAAAATGTACCGTACGTCTTCAAACCCATGTCTATAAAAAGGGGTTCAACAAAAATATAATCCAACTGCTGTAGAACCAAGAGCAGACCAGGCCGATATTTTCTTTTGGTTTGCAGGAAACACAAAAAGTTGTCAGTTCTATTTTGACATCTTGAAATAGAATTACCTAAAAATTGGTATTATAAATGGGTCCACGGGGGTGTTACTGTCCAATATCATTTACGATGAGGTAAGTAAGAGGTAGAATTGTTATAACTGCAGTTCACTGGAGACACTGCACACATATAGCGCCATCTGCTGACCCAAAACGAAAAAAAAGGTCAATTTAAATTCAAGTTTGATTCCTGCCAACAGGAACAGCACGTTTACCTGGATTTGTCGAGACAAACATAGAACTTGCACCTTTTCCAGTATTGGCTTAAAGCAGAAGGGACTTGCACCAGAGCTGCTTTCTGAAAAAAGTATTTCATTAGAATGGAAAAAAAAATAATAAATTGCATAATTATAGCAGTGATCAGATTGTTGCATATGGGAAAAGAAAAAGAATATCCAGAGTGAGTTTTAAGACTGGGCCCAAACTCAGCTGGAGCCAGGAAACGGGACGCCAGTGTTTCAGTGTTGAATAAAGAGTCCAAAGAGTTACAAGTTTAATTCACAGCTGCGAGCTCCCTCTCCCTCTCCCCCCACAGCTGCCAGCCCCCCGCCCCTCCCACATCTGCATCAAAGTTCCCTCCTTCAGCATTAAACTCGTGCCAGAGCCACGGGCCCAGATCACCGAGCGGTCCATTTTAATGATCAGGATACCAAAACATACAGACAGGATAAAGGAAATTGTTTTATAAAAGCGCTCACTTCACTCAATACTGAAACATTCTGTCCGTTTTCGGGGCCGAGGACGGGGGTTACACCAATGTTAACATTACAGGTATTAAAATCAGATTTTCAAAAGATGGACAGAAAGGAAATGGGGGAAGGGGTTGTGTGACTTGTGGACATAAACGGCAGGATCTCAGTATCACCCAGACAAAGAGAATGCAAATCCCCTCTGCTCTCTGCTCCTCATGTGAGCAGCTTCTGCCGTTTGGAATGTCGCTGGCTGGCTTTGTCCTCCTCGCTGCTCTCCTCCTCAGCCTCCCCCCTCTTGAGGGGCGAGGGTCTCCTGCCCTCCGGCCCACATCGCGCCCCCCTACGCGGCCGTCCCGCCTTCCGCTCGCCGTCACTCTCCGGCTCGCGCTCATCCCTGTGGGCGGCGGCCACAGCACGTCTGCCGGTCCTCCGTGAGCGCACCTCCTCCTCCTCCTCCTCCTCGCTGTCGCTCTCCTCGCAGGCCAGCCGTGCCACACGCCCCCGCCTGGTTTGCCGGCCGGGCGGCTCCTCATCCTGCTCCTCCTCTTCCTCCCCCCGCCTGGCAGTCCGCCCCGCACCCCGGGCTGCCTCCTCCACTCGCCCCTGACGCCTCCTGGGCCGCCTCCGCAGGTAGCTCAGGCCCGGCACCATCCTATGGAACAGCTCCACGAAGGTCTGCTCTGTCTTGGCCATGCAGGACAGCACAACGCTGCCCGGTTGGTTGTACTCCTCCGCGTTGGAGAACACCAGCTTCATGTCCTCCAGGAAGTCGCTGCTGTGCCGGTACTGGCCTTCTGCGAACTTCTGCAACATGGTCTGGAAGTCCATGGGATGGGAGATGATGTCCAGGTAGTCCTCCGCCTCTTCAGGGGACACTGGCTCTCTATAAGAAAGAGGAGATCTCGGCACTCTGCTCGCCAACTCTGCAGACAGCATTAACGATGCTAAGAGGTCCATTCCAACGGCGCCGAGCCACTCAGGGTGTAGAGGCTGCTCTCACCTGAACGGCCAGCTGCAGCGGTACTTTATAAGCTTCTGCAGAACGTCCTCACACTTTTCCAACTCCACGTTGTGCCTCCGGCCACCCATCCTGGAGCTCTGCCGTACCTGCGTGGGGGGGGGGGGGGGGGGCGCAACAGCGATAATGAGTGAGGGAAAGCTTGACGCCCTGCTTGGCTCGCACAGGGGCCGGGGGCCCCGAGACAGTCGGCCCTGCAATGTGTGGAAGAGAAGCCTTACAGCAGGAAAACCAAGCAGCAGCTTGTGACAACAGACCATGTGGTTAGGGAGTGACGGGCCGGACGTCAGTGGCTACATTCGGTGCTGAGATCCAGGGTATTCTGCTGCAAAACAGTGGCAGGGCGAGCGCTGAAATGGGGCCCCGCGTGGCCTGGCAGCCCTGAAGGTGTCTACGCGGGCCGACAGACAGCGCGGGGGGGGGTCACAGCTGGCATTCCAGAGGCCCCTGAGCGCCAGCCTGTCGGGTAACGAGGAGCTGAAGCACGCCGGGCTCTGATAAAGACCCCCCAGTTTGGGGGGGGGGGGGGGTCGCTCACAAACCTAGTCAGGTGGTTAAGTATGCGACGATAGCTCGGCCTGGATGACAGCTTCGGTTTAAAGGGAGCTGGGAAGCCCTTCTGCCTGACAGACACTCCTCAGCATTAAGGCCATTTAGTACAGCATCTCCCGACCCAGCCAAAGCGTAGTGTGTCAGACACGCCACCCGATCCTTACCGGCTCCTCGGGCTCTGCGAGGCTGCCTGCCGAGGCCCTAGCCCTCCCTCCGCGGGGCAACTGCTTCTTGGCCGCCGCCCTGCTGGGCTGCTTGGAGCGGGAGGATGACTGCTTCCCTTTGGTCGCCTTCCGCGGTCTCACTGAGGGACACGAACAAAGGGTGAGAATGCTCACGGACACAAACACACACACACACACGCGCCACCGTACTTAACGACTCCCTGCTTAAAAGCAAGTTGAGGGAGGCGTAAAAAAAAGAATTTCCCCACGGGGATTAATAAAGTGTAAATTATTATTATTATTATTATTAATAAAGCAGAACAATTACTATTAAAAGGCTGCAGCAGGACTTCCTCTCAGACAGTCTCCTCCGGTCACTTGCCGGTTCAAATGTTAATCATAACTCAACCATTTTTGAAGGCCCGTTTGCTTAATCATCCTTAAGAGACAAGCACCGCTCACCTACAGAACTATGCGATTAATCACCAGACTGCCAGAGCACAGAGGAGCCAACGAGGCATCCACTTACAGCCAAATGATTATAAATGACGTGACTGGCCAGAGTTACAATGAGAAGAAATATTACTGTAACCTCTGATCAACGAAATTCACGGAAAAGATAAACAGTTCTGCCTCACGGGGACAGGAGCAAGCCCTCCTGGAATTTTAACATTTTAATAAATCGTTGATAGTGCTTCACTTCTTGTCATAAATTTTATGAGACTTCAGCACAGTCCAAGTGACAGATATTGAGATATTGCCAACATTTAATACAATAAGAATTGATTCGACACCTAAGCAAAAACAAAAATAAAAAAAATCAACCAAGATATTCATATGACATTTCAAATATTAATTTCAAAGATGGGAATGGCTCGTGTTAATGGGGCACAGGATAGCCACCCCCTAATGTCCTGCAGGGGGCGCACTGTCAGGCGTCTGCAGGTCGGCAGCAGTGACACAGACGCCATTTTTTTCCCAGGGTCTCCCGCACTGGGCTGGCATGTCAGAATGCATATGAACAGAGCACAGGCCGCCTCTGAGGCACCCAGACAGGTGCTGGGGGCCATGGGGACGACCCAGCGCCATACAGGAATGGAAACAAAAAACGAGGGGGGAGGGGGGGCACGAGGAGAACAGTAAAAACAGGGCTGGCCGGGGTGGATTGTGAAGCTCGCTGGCTGACGTACTGGAAAGCTTGCTGGGAAGGGGGGGAGGGGGGGGTTGGTAGGCACCAGTGGGACCAGAGCCCCAACTTAACACCCCAAACTCAACCAGACACGTGCGGCGGCATTCAGTCGTCCTACCAGTAACCTCTCAAAGCCAGACAACCAGAGCAAACAGACAATATAAATAAAATAGCTGCATAAGAACACATTCAAAAAAATAATCGTAATGATGAGAAGAGCAGAGCGCATAGCGATCATTCCCACCCCTCAGCACCACGTTTACGGTGAAGTCTCTTTTGTCCAGCCCTCATTCGTGGGATTCCCACTCCACATGCTGGGCATTACATCATCCTCACAGGCAAGCCCCGCCTCCCTCACGGGTCATTGGCTGATTGTGGGGAGGGGGAGGGGGCAGAGCAGCAGGGGCATATGGTGCTCTTTGTCTGCTTGTCAGCCTGCCTGTCAGCTCCCGGCGAAGGGCTGGGGGCAGCCCGCGTGTCACAGCTGCTGCCGCCATACATTAGCGCCCCATTAAACACGCCGACGGTTCAGCAAGTCGCCCATTCGGGGGAGACGACCCCCCCTCGCCCAGCGGCCAGTAGATCCTGCTGCTGATGTAGCCATCATGGCTCAGACGCCGGCAGTCGCCGTTCGGTCCCCGAGGCACCTGGCAGTAACACCCCCACGTACTTCGGGAATCTGAACAGCCCTGGCGTCCCTAACTGCCCAAAAAAACTAACTTTCACCAAAACGCGCGACTGGAAAAAGCAGGCAGCAAACTGCAGAATGCAGCCAGCAGAGAGGAGGGACATACAGCTGTGTCCAATGGGCTTGAAGTCATCATCTTCCTCCTCTTCCTCTTCCTGAGGATCATCCTCTTCTTCCTCAGACTCTTCCTCAGAGTCCTCTTCCTCTTCAGATTCTTCTTTGTAGTTCCTGCAACATACACAGATACGTCTATCTGACCGGGGTAAGCGAGAGCAGCACATGAGGCGTAACGGTGTGGCCAGCAAGCTGGGAGGCTCAGCACCTGAATGAAGAGCCTCCGGACCAGCAAGCTGGGAGGCTCAGCACCTGAATGAAGAGCCTCCGGACCAGCAAGCTGGGAGGCTCAGCACCTGAATGAAGAGCCTCCAGACCAGCAAGCTGGGAGGCTCAGCACCTGAATGAAGAGCCTCCGGACCAGCAAGCTGGGAGGCTCAGCACCTGAATGAAGAGCCTCCGGACCAGCAAGCTGGGAGGCTCAGCACCTGAATGAAGAGCCTCCGGACCAGCAAGCTGGGAGGCTCAGCACCTGAATGAAGAGCCTCCGGACACAAGGTTCTGTTCCAGCTGAGAACCGAAACCTTTCCACTTCACTCTCATTCGCCATTCGAATTAATAAATCCCATAATTCTACCATTCATTCAGTATAGGGTCACATATCATCTAATGAGTTTAATAAAAAATGTCTACTAATGAACATTATTTACTTGAACTATAAAAAAGCAATTAACCTAAGTTCAGCAGCATATCCTCTGGTTTAACATTCACATCAGGATCAGATGCAGAGTGCATATATAATACTTTAACATATGTAACATGTGGCCTTTGAACCACCTAAAATTACTTACACCATTTATCCAGTCAACAGAAAATAAAGCAAAGATTAAATCTGTCCAGGAGCTCAGCTGGAACCAAACAGCACGTAGGGTTTGAGGTCATGTATCTCAGGTATAATTTTCAAAGTCGGTAACACACATCATGAGAGGTGTAATCAATTTAAATTGGAAATCCAGCCCAAGGGTCTATGATAGAACTGCAGATTCAGGGAAACTGAATGTAGTGAAAAATAGTTATTAGCTCTGAATGAAAAAACAATTTAAATATGTGATGACTTGTAACTCAAAAGTAGGACATGTGAATATCTACTCTGTTATATTACAGACCAAGTATTTGTAAGTGTATTGGATCATCTAAGAGCCATCCCTGGCTGCTGCCCATCAGTGCAGTGTTAGTACACACCAAGAGCCATCCCTGGCTGCTGTCCATCAGTGCAGAGTTAGTACACACTAAGAGCCAACCCTGGCTGCTGTCCATCAGTGCAGAGTTAGTACACACTAAGAGCCATCCCTGGCTGCTGTCCATCAGTGCAGAGTTAGTACACACTAAGAGCCATCCCTGGCTGCTGTCCATCAGTGCAGTGTTTGTACACACTAAGAGCCATCCCTGGCTGCTGTCCATCAGTGCAGAGTTAGTACACACTAAGAGCCATCCCTGGCTGCTGTCCATCAGTGCAGAGTTAGTACACACTAAGAGCCATCCCTGGCTGCTGTCCATCAGTGCAGTGTTTGTACACACTAAGAGCCATCCCTGGCTGCTGTCCATCAGTGCAGAGTTAGTACACACTAAGAGCCATCCCTGGCTGCTGTCCATCAGTGCAGTGTTAGTACACACTAAGAGCCATCCCTGGCTGCTGTCCACCAGTGCAGTGTTAGTACACACTAAGAGCCATCCCTGGCTGCTGCCCATCAGTGCCGATTTAGTACACACTAAGAGCCATCCCTGGTTGCTGTCCATCAGTACAGAGTTAGTACACACTAAGAGCCATCCCTGGCTGCTGTCCATCAGTGCAGAGTTAGTACACACTAAGAGCCATCCCTGGCTGCTGTCCATCAGTTCAGTGTTAGTACACAGTAAGAGCCATCCCTGGCTGCTGTCCATCAGTGCAGAGTTGGTACACATTAAGTCTTAGGGATATAATTTGTGTGTCCCGTGTTTCTGAAAGACTGCAATGCAGCCCGAACGGAGTGTCACTGTGTTCCTCACCACCTCCCTGCAGGTGGCTTTGTGAGCCGAGTGGAGTGGGTGGGTGGGTGAGGGCATACCTGCCACGAGAGCAGCGGCGCGCCCCGGCAGGCAGGCAGGCAGGACAGAGCCACTCCCCGTCAGGGATGGAGTACAGCACGGGGCGGAGGCAGAACAGGTGGAAGGGCTTGTTGCACTCGTCACACAGGATCAGCTTGTCGTCCTCTCCTGCCATTGAAAGAGGGCGAAAAGAGGGTCACACTGGATTACCTGTGTGCTGACGCACAGCAGGCGCCCGGGGTGACACTGTGACAGGGTGTGGCAGCACACTACTCAAAGAACAAAGCCTACAAGAGGTCCTGACACTATTTTCCTTAATTCACTCTGCACATTTGAAAGGAATGTGATTAGCAAACTAGGCAGCTAAAAAAAAAACAAGCAAAAAAGATGAGACGAAATCAACTACCCACAGGGGTCTAGCATAGTAAGCTAAATGATGCAACCATCCCTTTGACGGACTTCATCTCCCAGCATGCATTGCATCAGTCACTCTATAGCACAGCCCCACCATCAGGGAGTCTAGACAGACTCGGAGCAAGATGGCAGACCTGTCCACACATCCTGTCACGCAGCCTAATGCAGCGCATTTGCAGCCAATGAGGGCAGACGTATGCCCTTTCATCTCCCTAGCATATGTCGTCGTTTATCTCAAGCCGAAAATAACGTAGAAAATAATGTGTAGGATCATGGTCACACCATGAGTCCACATGGCACCGGTTGAATAAAACATGGTACTATAGATATCCCATCTGCTAATACTGCGCGTGCTAAGTTTGTTGTGCGCCTCCCCCCATAGTAACGATAAGAGACTGGAGCAGTTCCCATGGCTGCCCAGGCAGAGCGTCAAGCCTGCACTGCCGAGTGCGAACCCCACACCGAACCCAACGTTTCAGCATTCGGCTGCTTCTACAGCGTCTCCTCCTCAGCCTGCCTGCGTTTGCTGGATATAAATGTTACCCGTTAGTCTCTGAATGATTAATTCTGGCAGTAAATGAGTCAATGTTTCAGTCGATGATAAACATGCAGATGGGCTGTGAAGTAACAGCCCTTGGAGGCCCCCTAGTGGTGAAAAAGCGGCATAGGCACATGGAACACGTGATTAGACCAGGCCAATATTAAAGTACTTCTACAACTAGAAACTTGTCAGAAAGTCATTTTAAACAGTCATTCATTTTTTAAGACATACAGTAAATTGCACCTTGATCAAACTAAAAACTTTCCTACCTGCCTAAAACACTTTTACGTTCATAAAATGCTAATCTTTGTTTAATTTTGAAATCACATGACTTTTATATTAAATCCAGTAAGTCCCCAATCATACGCAGCAACCCTACAGCTTAAGACAAAATAGACTTTCAGGCTCTAAAAAAACACGGTCCAGGTTTTCTAATTCTCCACACAAAACTAGTTCTCTTTGCAAATCTCACTATACATAAGTTGAGTTTGCTCATTTTCAGTCCTTAAGATGTTTTGCAGTCTTTCAAATTTATTTCCAGACCCGACCAAGGGGAAACATTTATAATGTCAGTCTAGCCCTGTAAGAACCTGAACACAAACATGCTGCTCCTCCCAGTGTAACCAACTAAAAGAATGGAAGGTGGGGTGATCGCAGCGGTCGGGCGGCGAGGCCTAACGGGGAGCCGCACACCCACCTTTCTTGCGGCACACTTTGCAGCGTGCGTTCTCCGCGGAGAGGTCCCACTTGATGCAGGCATCCAGCATGCCTAGTAGGACGTGCATGCGCGAGAAGGTCTGTGCTTCGCGGATGGCGGTCTTCCACCTCTCCACCGCCGTCGCCACCTGCAGGACGGGCATGGACATCGCACTGCCATCAAACTGCTGATCAGCACAATATGTTATGTTTAAACCTGTACATTCAAATAGGCCACCATATTCCCTCATGTAACTGAAGTGAAAATAATATACATTTTCAACTATCACAAATCACATAGCATTAAAAGGCATAAATGGGTAACAAATTCCTTACTTAAAAAACCCATCAAACTGCAGTACTGTGCAAAAGTCTTAGGCAGTCAAAAAGAAATGTTTAAAGCTATTTTCTGGGTAGCAAGTGCATATTTGTGCAGAATAAAAAGCACAATTTAACATTATAACACAAATTAAGGATAAAATAATAAAAGCTAGTAGAAATTTCTTCTGTAATCCAAAAAGTCACTGATATCTAGTTGTAACCTCTTCTCAGGGGCAACCCAGCCATTCCATGTGTTTATTAAATTTCATCACCAGCTCACTTAACTAACTTAATTAAAAAAAAGTCAAAGTGGCATTGATTAATTATATGAGGTCTGCTAGTGGCCAAGTAAAAAAAATAATAAATATACAGGGGTATATTGCATGGCTGCTGTAAACACTGGGGTGATTTTAGGGTTTTGAAATGGCTGACACACTGACATAACAGCACTGGTTTCACACCAACATAAAGATCATTTAAGCACAGTACTGTATATTTCACCAGTAAAGCAGATGATGGATGGAACTTGCAACTCAACATTAAACAGCCCCAGTTAATTAAAATACCACCGCAACCAGTGCAGAGAAAGTGCAGCTCCGCAAACCCACAAAGTCAAACCACGAAATGGTTCAAAAGAACATCAAACGGCAGACAAACTTTGAGTCCCCGGCACCTTCATACGACTCGGTGCTGAGGAACCTGGAAGCCCACAGACTCGTAAGGAGGAGACAGAGCCGGCCGTCACGCGGTCACCCACCCGCGCCTCCTCCGACAGCTTCTTCTCCTCGTCCGGCTCCTCTGCCTTGCTGCTCTCCTCCCCTGCCTGCTTTCGCTTCTTCTTCTGCTTGGGAGCCATGAAGCCCTGGAGAAACTTCTTGATAACGCTCTCCTGGAGGGTGATGACGCACTCGCCAAAGTCCTTCAGGTTCTCCAGAGAACGTACCTGTGGGGGGGCGCCAGGTGACCCCAATCATTCGGGTCAGTTTACTCATCAGCATTTGCCCTCCTAGACCAGGCTGGGAAACCCAACACACTCCCACCATGTTAGACTGCAAGTTTAAGCGTCTTGTATTCAGTGCAAGACCCACAAGGAACAGCTACAGAAAGTCGCTCATCTTTAAGGCCATACCCCCCCCTCCCGCTCCGCCCTTCTGCCTATATAATAATGGTAGTGACCCTGCGGTGGCAGTTTCCGACCTTCTCCTCAAACTCGGAGATGTCGTCCATGTATCCGAGGCCCCCTTTCTGCAGACGCGACGCCACCTCCATGATGTCACTGCGCAGGTACTTGAGCAGCTCCTGCTGGCCGTCGCAGGTCTTCAGGCCCAGGTTGGGCTTGCGAGCCAAGCATATGGAGCGCAGGATGTCCTGGTATCTGGGCCAAACCAGCCAACACGATGGATTCAGACCAAACAGACTCTGAAGCCTTTAGGCAATGTGACGCAAAAAGGTCTCCTACTGCCAAGCACAGATGCTCCTCACTTTCCTATGATTCAACTTCCAATCCAGCGCCTTCACCACGGTGCGACAGCGATGCACATTCAGTAGTCAAACCCTGAATTCTGACCTTGGCTAGTGACACGCCGTTCGTCGTACGATATCGGGTGATGGCAGCATTTATGCTGTTAGAGATCGTGATCGTAAACATTGTATATAGTGATTAACAACCTATGGTAATCAACCTGATGGTAAGCAGAAGAGCATCCGTATCCTAAACTATTTTAATGTCCAACAAAAAAAGTGACAATTTAACGGAAGAGTGCACGGGGCACTCACCTGTACTGCAGGCGGCTCTTGAGCTCACTCTCCCTCACTCCCTGAGGGTGGAGGCTCCCCATCAGCTCCTCCAGCTCCCGCGTAGTGTCACACACAAACCTGCAGCACACACACAAACGGAGAAGCTTTAAACTGGTGTCGCGCTTCGGCTGGGTGAGGCCTTAGTGCCAGCCCAGACTGGGCTCCATCTCCCTACCAGAGGTTCTGCCCGTGTTTGGGGACGCTCGTCTCCACAGAGGACTGTGGGGCAGCCTGCGGCGACGTCTGGGCAACTTCATCTACGTCACACTCCTCTTCCTCCTTCTCCTCTGCGGGGGGAAAGTAGCCATCAGACAACAGCTACGTGACACGCAAGACGAAAGTGTCTGCGAGGGGTCTCACCCTCCACGCTGGGCTCCTCCTTCACCTCCTCGGGGGATGGAGTGAAGCTGTAGTTGATGCTCTCGTGCACCCAGCCCTTTTCTATGTACAGACCTGGCACCACGTCAGAGAACAGCCAGTACCTGCAACACAGCAGCTAGTCCATCACACAACAGACCGGCAAACCTGGCTAGTTACACCATCCTAAACCCGTGTTAGGGGCAGGGCAAGGAACGTTAATTTACTTTCATGTCAAAGTATATTAACACAAGGAGACGAATAACACTGCTTAAAGGGAGCCTAACATACTTTTTAAAGACGATTTTCCACGTATTTGAGTTATATCATTTTAGGACACACTGGCAGAATTTATTTCCTGATTAACAAAGTGCCGGTATATTGAAGTTTAATTTAAGAAAAATCTTTTATTTGGTATTTCCGTACATTTCTAAGGTTTTAGAGAAGAGCACATAGCAGTGTGTCTGTTTACAGGCTATAACATGTCTGGACGTGTTGACACAGGATCCTGGTCTCTGATATGGAAAAACGATATGAAGGCGAGAGCCAGGATGCCGGCTGACTTCTGCTGGGCCCTTAAGAGGGATGCTGCTGGGCTAAGAACAGCCGGAAATCACACACCTCCACCTTTCAGATGAGTCACCTCCACCTTGCACATACTGTAAATATACATACAGCTTCAAGTCTAACTGTGTCTCACCTGAAATCCTTGCGTGACGGGGAAATTCCAATGAGATTTTTGTGCCACATTTAAGTAAGACTCATCTATTTTGATTAATGTGACAAGAAGAAATCAGTGAAATTGGGAAAGACGGGTGAAGACACTGCAAGAGTTTACCACAACCCCCAAACTCTCCTTTCAAGGGCCAAAATGTGGTGCTGACACGTGGCTCGCTGACCTGTTGTGGTTACGGTCTGTGCCCAGTGGGACTCGCCGCAGGACCAGCTTGGCCTTCCTGATGCCCTCTTGGAAGGTTCGCTCCGCGGCGGCCTTCTGCTTGCGCACGCGCTCCTCCTCTGCCTCCTTCACCATCCGCTCTGAAAGGACAGAGGAGCGTTGGTTGGCTCGGATGCTTGTGCCCGAGCATCCCATTCAGAACAATACCAAGGGCTGGGTTTGCCCAACCCCGACGGCACGGCAGCCTACCCTTGTTGATCCTCTCCTGTTCCTCCTTCTCCTTCTTAGCCTGGATGGTCTGAAGCCTCCTGCTCTTCACGGTGCTGATCAGGTCATCAGGCTCCGATTCGGCAGGCGGGGGCAGCGACTTGGCCTTGGGGGGGTCTTTCTTACCCCCGCCTTCTTTCTTTTTGTCAGCCTTCCCCGAGGACACCGGGGCAGACCCCCCGCCGCCCTCAAGCTTGACCCAGCCTGCCGAGGCACCTTTGGCCTCCATCTCCTCTTTGCGCTTCTGCTTCTCGGCCCTCTTGCGGTCGTTGACCTCCTTGAGCGTGGCCAGGCGCTCCTTCCACAGCTCGGCGGAGCGCTGCTGCATGGCCTCCACGTGGTCCTCTACCGAGTAGGTCATTAGGATGCGGTGGCACAGCGCCACCAGCAGGACGGCCTTCTCCTGCGGGCTCAGCTCGAACACCTCCGACGTCTCCAGCTTCTCCAGGATCTCGGTGCTCACGGCGTCGTCGGGGTCGGGGTCGGCCGAGTCCTCGGAGGTGCTGCCGTCAGCGCAGGCATCCTGCGGGCGCAGGCAGAGGCGCACCAGCTCGGAGGCGGAGTGCATGGTGAGCGGGATGTCGGAAAGTGCCATGTCCAGCTCGCGGTAACCCTCGGCCAACTCGTCCTGGAGAAGCGTCTGCAGCAGGATCACCAGCACACGATTCAGGTAGAAGAAGCCACCCCGCTCTGTGCCGAGGGCCTCCATTAGCCCCGCTGCCGTGACAGTGTACTGGTCGTCCGGCATCAGCAGGTCAGAGTAGCAATTCAGAAAGTCTGCTACCATGGCAACATCGCCAAAGAGCGTGTTGGGGATGCCTTCGGCCATGTCCACCAGCCTGAAGTTGGGCAGGCTCTTTCCCTCCAACTCCTGGTCTTCGTATCTCCTCTGCTGTTCCCTCCGCACCAGCATCTCCTTCTCGCGCCGCTCCTTGGCCTTCTCCCGCAGCTTCTCCTTCAACTCCTCACGCTTCCTGCGCAGCTCGTCCTGTCGCTCCTCCTCGCTCATGGCCGCCCAGCGCCGTTTCTGCTCCAGCAGTTCCCACCGCTTCTGCACCATGACACGGACCTCCTCTGGCAGCCGGCCGCGGTCTTCCGGCGTCAGTACCTTAGCCGCTTTGGAGATGAGTGAGGAGAGGGCACTCTTCTTGTCCTCCTTGCCCTTGTTCTCCTTGTAGTAGCGCAGGAGGTGCAGCGCCATGGGAGGCAGGGGCTTCCCCAGCTTGGGGGTTCCCTGAGTGCTCCTGGCCTTCTTCTTGGGGCTCACGCTGGACCTGTTCTTGGCCACGTCCAGCAGGGTCATCTGCTTCATCTTAGGGCTCTTCACTCCCTTCCCGTCCTTCTTGGTCTTCTGGTTACTGGAGTTCCTGACCCCGCTCTTCCTGCTCTTCTTGGGCTCACTTTGCTTCTTGTCGCCCTGCTTCTTGCTAGACTTTGGGCCCTTCTGAAAGCCCGGCGTCAAAAGAATGACATCGCCGGCCTCTCCGCCGTCGCCGAATTTCTTGGGAGTCCCAGAGTTCTTCACTTTCAGAGGGGAGCCGTTCATCTTTTTGATCTGACAGAAAGATTAGCACAAAAACCATTCATTCTAGCTTTACACAGCCTTCAACAGAACAGAACTAACTAAAGCAGAAGTGTTTGCCATCATGCATATTTATGCTGCGGGGGTGGGGGTTTACCTGCACATGACCCCAGATGGTTGGGCTCAGCTGTGTGCTAAGCGGGGCTTTCTTCTTCTTTTTCAGCTTCTCCCCCCCCTCGTTCATCACACCAGCATCCCCTCCTGCCATCTTCTGCCTCTTCGACGCTTTAGCCTCCGAAGTGCTTAAGCTTCTCCGTTTAGCTGTGGGGTTCTCTGCAAAGTACTAGAAAAAACAAAAACTGCATTGTTTATCTGATGATGCAATAAAGATGTCTTCCACACTGTCTTTGCATCGTGTCCGTACAGCCTGCCGGTACTTTCCTGTACAACGAATATGCACATCCATTGAGATGCTTCACATGCGGACATGAACATACACTCACAAACACTCACACACCCTCACCCCACCTGTCACCATTCAAAATAACATCAACAACTGATGTCAAATTGTCGGTCTTCCGTTTTGAGAAGCTAAAAACTTCCCCCAGTTTCAAATGATCAAAGGCCTTACAAACATCCATGAAGCACTAACACACACAAATGCCTGCCAGTGCCTGCACAGCTCGTTCCCTCTACGCCACACGGCGCTTCGTGACGAGCAACATCTCAACTTCAAGAGAAGCGATCAGAAACACAGAAAAGGTTATGCGTGAAGGCGTAGAGATGCCGAGTGATGCGGTTTCGAAAACCAGCGGAGCACACAAACCGGCCGACCCAATGGCAGGCCTTCGGGCCGCAATCACCAGATTCAACTCCATGACAGTCATCAAGAAGAGAATTTGTGACCTGCTCCATTAAAATCTATATACAATTTTATAGAAACATTCCAGTTATTAAAAGAACTTTTGGGTTCCAGAAATAGCATTTGTTCAACCTTGCAGTTGTGGCGTCAGGCCGCACGGTAAAGAAGATTTAAAAGGTGACACAAGGCTTTGATTGGCAACTCAGCCAATTAATTAATCCTTAATAAACACTATTATTTCAATTAATCTTAACTCTTGAACAGGTAATAAAGGATAAAGGACAGTACAGTCGACCCTTCTGCGTGGCAACTTTCCCTTTCATGGTAGGACAAATTGTGAGGTTGGCATAAAAAAAAAAAAATAGATGGGAATTTTCCAGGAGTTTTACGAAAGGAGCAGATGGCACACAAAAATGCAGCAACTCATATGGATAAAATATGTACACTGTTGGTTGAGGACGCCAAGCGTGTTACTCGCAGAGTAACAGATCTCGCAGTGATCTTCCTATCTCGTGCTTATATACAAAGATCACTGCGTATCTTGTGCTATTAGTAACTTTTCGCTTTGCTCGCCAAGGGGATCAAAATTTTTTACAGTTTTTCCAGATTTCAGGGGGCCTGCGCTCCCCTGACCCCCACGATGAGGAATAGTCGACTCGTTATTTACTACGTTTTGTTGAAATATAGATTGAATGATACCTTGTGTGGGTCCAGCAAAAAATCACTGAATTTGCTTGGCAGAGAGTACTTCTTGACCAGTTCATCCTCCACAACCCAGGGGGAGCTCTCTCCCGTGCCCAGCCGCAGAGCTGTGTGGCGGATGAAGTAGCGCATGATCTCCTTGTTGGGTGGCCGCTCCGTGCGAAAGAGGCTGTCCACTGGCACGTTACTGATCACCTGGCAAAGTGTAAGGGTATATTAACGACTGATGTTAAATGACGACATATAACACGTGTGTGGTTTAACTAGATTTCTACTTCATGCTTTCATTGCGTTAGATATAGACCAACCGAATCTTAGCAAAGAATTATGTTTACAAAAAAACCAAGGTTACAAAATTTACTTTAACTTTACAATACTTTGTAAAGGAAGTAAGCAACAAAGGGTTAAACTACTCAGTGTCTCAGACTGATGTCATAGCATCACCTTGTCCTCATTGATGAGCTTCACGTCATACTTGTGTGGCAGGAACTTCGGCATCACCCACTTCTTCTTCTCTTCCTTCAGGTTGGTGGGGAGCTTCCTGGGCGACCGGCGAGCTCGCTCACCTTACGGAAATGAGAGCAGGTGAAATAACAAAATGATCCACCATTTGCATAAGCAGATGAACAGCTACATCGGAATACTTCTTTTCACATATCCCATCTTGCTCTCCTATGACACACACACACCTGTATACATATCTTTGTGGGGACCGTCCATTAATTTCTATGGACACAACCCTAATCCCTACAATGATAATCTCAACCCCTACCCAGCCCTAACCTTAACCATATGTAACCAAAGAAAAAACAAGACTTGACATTTTTAGTTTTTTTTGATTGCAGTGGGGACTGAAAAAATGGTCCCCACAACATCAGAATAACAGGCTTTTTTAGTCACACAATGTAATGTATACATAACACACACACTATTTGTCCAGCACCAAGGGAGCATTTTAAAGGGTTAAGAGACTTGCGCAAGCACCTAATGGGAATGTGACCATTCGTTCGAGGCCAGGTTCAAACCAGCAACCTTCTGGTCACAGATAGACACTTACCCTGCTGAGCCGCAAACTGCCCCATTTGTACAGCGTTACAAAGCCAGAGACTCACATGCTGTTTTACGGCAACCCACCAAGGGCCACAGCTCACTTACAGAGGCTTTCCCTCTTGCCATCTTCCTCCTTAGAAGAGTCCTTCTTCTGGTTCTCCTGGCTGGCATTCTCCTTGTCACTCGAGGGAGAATCGCATGCTCCGTCAAGCTTTTTTTCAGGGGTTTCCTCCTCAGACTTCTCCAGGGGATGCACCTTCACCACCTTCACTCGCAAGCTCTTCTCCTTCCCTACCTACAGACATGGACCGCGAATGTATGAGCAACACGGAGGCATACACAAAAATATTAAGATTCAATAAGAGGGCGATGTACTATTTAAGTGATAAATGATCATTTGCATGACTCCGTTCAGATTACGGACCACAAGAATAAGGACACATTAAGTCAAAATTACATGCAAGTGAAATTACACAGGCAAAATGTAGAATCAGTTAATGTTTAATCGGCACACTGCAGGCTGGGTTATCGTACCAAGAAATCGCATTCTTCATCCACGGCATACTTTGTGAGGATCTCCAGCCAAGCTTGATCCACGAGCTTGTCCAGAGATACGGTGTTGTGATGGACAATCTCCAAAACTGGCTTTTCAAACCATGCCGGATATTCCTCCTTAAGTCTTTCCAAACAGAAAGGCACAAACACAATCATGTCAAACAATGTCCAGCTCTGGAATGACTGGAGAAATTTCATACTTAAGATATGAAACATATAAATCTAGTATGCATATCATGTTCATATCAATTTATATGTAGTTACCATAGCAATATTTCAGCACATAATGTTTAACTTGCAATGTCATATTTTTCTATTACTTACACCGACTACAGGACCAAAACATCTATGCAAGGATGATAATGGACTTAAGAGTAAAGCTGTGAAGGCCGCCTACAAAGATCACAATGACGAAAAGGTTTGGCTGCTTGGGACCCCACAAAAACTAACCTACACCAAATTAATGCAATCAAGGAGAGATTAACACAAAGATATGCATCACACGTTCTCAATAAAACCCAAGCAGCCAGACCTCTAATCTCAGAAGGGCATCCTGGTCGTTCATCTGGCCCCCTGGCATCTGTTCTGAGTTAAACGTGCCACTAACCGTACACATATATATGCATACAAACAAGGACAGCCTCTTAAAAACGGAGCAGTGCATGCGATGTTTCCCCTGTCGCGCGCTGATTTGTACACGGTTTCGCTGTTGTTTTCATGTCTTTTTAAGAAGCTCTTGAGGTAAACAAGCCATATATTTTAAAACATCACATGCCTTTTCGATGTTTCTTGTTTTACAGATAATAAATGAAAGTATTTAATTCGCTGGATAGAGATATTTCTTGATGAAAACGGTATAGTATTGCTTATATAAGACTATATTATGCGTGACGATCTACTGTATTCACATGTAATAATGTACCCGAGTGATTTTCAGACATCTCACATACATATTTGCCTAAATATTAGGAGAAACATTATTTCCTGACATCCAGGATATTTGGTTCCCCCCTGTTAAAACAGGTATACAGCAACTCTGGGCCTCGGTGCTAATAACAATACAGTATTCACATGTAATAATGTACCTGAGTGATTTTCAGAGATGTCACATACCTCTTTGCTTTAATATTAGGAGAAGCATTATTTCCTGATAGACAGGGGAAACATAGGGAAACCGAATTGCCCGGAACACCGGCGCGTGCACGGGGCGCTTACAGCTCGGTGACTTCCTGCTCCTCCTCCCAGGCCTCTTTGTGCGTCAGCTGGCTGCTCCCGGTGCTCTTGCACGTCCAAATGCGCTCGCTGTACTTCTGAAGGCGCGCCTCGTATTCCCTGCAAGTTATCGCTCAGGAAAAGAGCCGACCGTTTCGGTGTTCATTGTTGTGGCTGGTGCACACGATTATATGACAAACACGTTACGAGACACTCGGTTGTATGGAAGCGAGGGCTTTATGCCTGGTGTCCCTGCGCAGCCCTGTGACAGACAGGACCATTCATAATTGATGCAAGTCTGTGGCAACTGCACTGAATAATTAAGGATCAGCTATTTAGGCTATGTCAAGAGAGCATACGTCAGTTTAAAAACTAATATACCTAATTACACCTAAATCCGAAGATCACATAGCACGCTCAACGACACGTGAACATGTTTAGAAATTGAATGTGGTTTTCTGGATTAAATTTATACGGCATACAGATATAAATGATCAGAAACGAGAATATCACAGTCATGCCCACGTTGTCCGATTTGCTCGCCTCCTTTGTTGTAGCGTCTGGTGGGGGAACGGCTTCTCTACGCCAAACAGCCCGGAGTCTGAGAAACTTCGAGAGCAGTACAGAGCAGAGGCGAGCCGCAGCCATCAACACAAAAACACATGGCAAGGTGAAGCGCCTCGGAGACAAGGGCACCTACAGCGGGCTGAGCCGCGATCTGGAAGCGCGGCCTACATTTCCCGCACGGAGAAGCCGGCACGCGCTTAGCCGCCCAGTCATTAGCGCGAGGCAGCCCCGCGCAGTTTCAATGTGAAGCAAAAAAAATACCAAACTCACTTTCTAAATATAAAGAAACATCAACCGTGTACGGGAAAAGATTTACACATTTTCTCCATCAACTCGTAATAAGCTTTTGTTTGTGATCACTTCAAAACTTATTTTATGACCACAAACACGTTCGCCTTTATCCAGCGAATCGCGCCATGCAAACATGACAGACAAGGCGGCCGCCCACCCGGCGGAATGTCGGCAGACAGTTACACTTGGGGATGAACGAGCCCATGAAGCCACACTTCTGAAGAATGTGACATTTGATCCTAAGGCAAAATAAAACAAGTACATAAAACACATGGCACACAGCACAGCGAGATGGCCGTAAGTATTAAAAAATCTCTTGCTGTCACTATACTTTAAGTATTCCACCAAGACAGATTAAGCGTGTCTAGGTATAAATCAAGTAAAATTGATTAAGCGCCGTCACCAGAGATGAACAAGGAGTCCGTAAATTTAGCAAGTCAACTACACAGCAATAACCATCGGGGATTTTTAAAGAGATACGGTGTTGTGAAAACATAAGAAATTCTAGACTCTATAAGGGCACAACGTGTTTTAACTGCCACCGAATCGCCAAAACTCGTGCGACAAGGAAAGAATCTTCACACTGCTTCAGCCAAGTTTTACTTCTGTCTTTAAAAGCGAAAACTGAAACTGCGAAGCTAGCAGTGACTAGCAGCCGAAAGGATACTCTTTGTTCCTGAAGGCCTCCTTGGTGTGCTCGATGATGTAGACATCTTCTCCTGGGCCTGGCCGCTCGGCTATAGGCTTAATCAGCGGGTAAGGCTTCCGGCCCAGCAACGGTGCCATAGCGAGAGAGCGGCAAGCACTGATAAATAAATAAATACGTCCCTAACAGCTTGCTCTGGATTCCCTTAAAAACACAAAACAGTTTTAACATGTATCCGTAGCGCCGGTATTACGAAGTTCCTCCCACGTTTCCCGGGTACCCAATACGCGTGGGGTACATAGCTAGCCGGCTAGCTAGCTAGCGGTTGGCTGGTTTGATCCTCAGCGCAAAACAATAACACATAGCAGGCTGGTCAGGAACGGGGCTGGCTACTATGAGCCGATGATGTCATGGCCCCGACTCGGCGCAAAAGATGTTATACGTTCCAGTATTGAAAATATGGGTATTCACCAGAAAAGGGAAAAGACCTTCCTAAAAACGGAGATAAAAGAAAAGTAAGTCCAACTGAGCTCCTGAACGGAGCAGTAGCCAAAACGAAGGCGCTCGTCAGGGGGTCTGGCGCGCTTTCCCGCGGTCAGGATGAGATACCTTGGTTTGACTCCTCCAGCGAGGCTGATGATGGTCCTTGTTATTTCTTATATTATCCCCAAATACGCGGCGATGTACAAAGAGCTGTAAAAACAAACAGGAGTGCGACATCCAGATTGAAAAATGGCGGGAGTTCCTTGGCCGCCGGCAACATTCTGTGCAACCCCAAAACTCCGTTACCCGGGCAGCGTGAGGCGTCGCATGCATTAGTTCCGCCTCTACGTCTGATTCATTGGTCCGTCAATGACACCGTTCCCTGCCGAAGTCGCTCATTGGTTAGATGTCCTATCCATCACCAAACTTCGCGATTTCCCGGAGTTCTGTCAAGGTTGGTTGAAGCGAAGGGTTAAAGGTCAGATTGTGTCAACTCAAATCGATACATTTTTAAAATTCCGATGTAATTTCAGTTTATTGGCAGCAACCATAAATTAGGAGAAATCATTTTTAAAACTAAATATTTAAGAAATGCTAAGCTGACATATGCACGTATCTTTTTCTAAGGGACCACGCCAACTATCATCTATTGTTATCTAACAATGCTGTATGTTGGTGCCCCGTTCAGTCCACGTTGAAGACAGACGTTCACCATCGAGTTGTTAGCTGCGATTTTCCCGTTTTATTTCCTCATAGTTTGCAATTCCTCTTTAAGTTGCAATCAAAACGTGCACTTAGGAGTTGTTTTTCCGTTTTAGTAAAATGATTATACATCCTTTGGAAAAACCCCAATTTCTTGATTTTTAATTATTACTCATTGTAATTGAGTCGTTGAACAGGATATGCCATGCCATTTTAATAGCCTCATTTAATTATTTAATGTCTTTATTTTATTTTTTTTAAATGGGTAAATAGATAATTAACTCAATCCATGGCGCACCAATTCCAGGCCGCACAGGGTACTGGGCAGGGGTACATACACACATTCACAAGCCATATCACAGCCCCCAAGCCGGGAAGTGTGACACACTAGTGCAGGGGTGGGCAATGTCATCCGCAAAGGGCTGGTGTATATGCAGGTTTTTGGGATAACCTGTAGGTCAGCTGTTCAAACCCAGGTGTGAGGACTCTTCAGCCAATCAGTCCTCTAATTAGTAATCTAATTAGGAAGTTGTAGCGAAAACCCACATACACACGGGCCCTTTACAGATAAGATTTCCCACCCCTGCACTAGTGCCTTTCAAAATGTGACAGACATACAAATATATAGATTTTTCACAAGAAGGTATATATGCAGCAACAGAATCTTACCACATATACCATTTTATTAAGACATTAAAATCAATACATTAAGATTTGAAATGTAAAGAATACATATTGGCTTAGCCAGCCAAAACAATA
Organism: Paramormyrops kingsleyae; assembly: GCF_048594095.1. Classification (NCBI taxonomy): domain Eukaryota; kingdom Metazoa; phylum Chordata; class Actinopteri; order Osteoglossiformes; family Mormyridae; genus Paramormyrops; species Paramormyrops kingsleyae. The sequence continues at coordinate 8,081,683 of NC_132814.1, read as the reverse complement.
ACATCAGTACCAATTATGCATTGTATTTATACACACATATGGCTATACACATAATTGCTATAAAACTGCTTGTATATGTTAAACATATGCAAATCATCTCCAGATGGTACTATAAGCAGAATCCTCAGATTCGTACAGTGTATAAAAAAGAAGAAAAAAAACGCTGATAGGAAGCGTTTCTTCTTCTTATGTTAGTTGGGGATCACAGATTGGATGGTGTGATCATGGAGCAGGGGAGCTATGCGGTGGGCTCGGGAGCGAGTGGGGAGCTGGTGTTTATCAGGTCTCTGGGAAGGCTCTCCCGGGCCTCCTGCATGCGTCTCCTGGCCTTCTGAAAAGCCTCTGGACCACACAGAGGGATGAGCACAACAGCACAGTTAGAAATGTTACAATAAAATATAGTTCATTAAACTAATGTTAGGAAACAATCTTGCCCAGCACATTCTCACATCATTAACTTGAGGGTATTTTTCTTTTTCTTTTTTTCAAATAACACTATTTCAATGTACGCAGAGGAGGACAATATCTCCCGGTTCTACAAGGAAGAGGGCAATTGTGATTCTGGTCAAAGTGAGGCTGGAATTAAGGAGAAAGTCAGCAGAAACAGTTGAAACAGCTCCCTTGTTTTGCTGTGGTAGGATCCACAATACACAAGACATATTTAGTGCTAAAATTAGCACCTACATGTTATCTTTCTTACCATATGGTTATAGCCGGAAATTTCACAGAAATCCCAGGAAGTGTTTTATTATCATCTAATTAACGAACTTTCAATAGATTATAGGATCCATGAAAATACCTGGATTTGAAATTTGCTTATTGTGAGGACTTTCGCTAAATTTCGCTTAATTTATCAATAAGGGAATTTTCACAAGATGAATCACACTGACTGACAGAGGTTAATATGGCTACTCCTGCCAGTTGGATCAGAAAAATGCTGACAATTTGCAGACATTTTCATCTCCAGCGCCAGAAAAACCTTAATGACCCAAGTAAGTTGACAAAAGGTGGCTGGTTCCATATTCAATGTACAGTTTCCCTTGGTTGTGTATTAAATATACCCAACGATGAGCAAAATCTTAGTCATTCTCCTCTACAGAACTGAGCTGAAGGTGACTGCATGTTCAGACAGCAGACAGAAAGTCACCTAGCACATTGTAGACAGATCCTTGTTGGCTGAAGCCTCCCAGCTGATCTAGCACGCTCTGTCTCCTCTTCCTCAATGCACTGGCATCTACAAACGCTCTACAACAGGAAAATTACTTTCAACTTAGATATATTATATTTATTCCTGTGTTAGCACTGTGTTAGCATCCATTACATTCTGATAGCAGTGACAGCATCCCACCTGGCATGTTGAATACAGTGCAAGGTAAATGTCACGCTTCCTGTAGTCACTGTGCGGAAACCAAATCGACTGAGACGGTCCCCCTTAGAAAGCAGGAGAGGGAAGAAGAGGTAAAGCTATGCAGAGGTAAAGGCTCGCTGCTCCACTGTGAAGCAAGCTTGTGGCAAAGTAAAGTGTGCCTGCTCAACCTCATTTCAGAAGCTAAGCTCACTGCACAAGAAATTTTCGATATAAATTAGCAATGAATAACTCAAAACTTATCCTCCCGCATCCTACATTTGTGAAGAATCCCATTTCAATAGTGCTGTGCAACGTGGAATGTCATTAATTAGGATAAATCACCCTCATCCATGGAGAGTGGAATGCATCTGAACAAGGTGCTGAATAAAGTCCTGTCCACTTGTCTGTTTGCTTTTGAATAATCTTTTGATTCAGAAAACATGGATATAATTCATGATTTTATTAATAAAGTGTTATTGATTTGCATGAAATGATTTGCAGGTAATTATTTTGTGATTGGTCGTAACTGCATTCTTAATGATGCCCCCCCACCCCGGTTCCATGGTCCATGCACTTAACCACATTAGTAGTTGCAAATGTTATATTGCTTAGCAGAAAATGAAAAGCCCTGAACTACTTTTCGGGCACTCCTCAATCTCCCTGGCATATGGAAGACCAGGGATCTACCGGCATATGAATTCCCCAGCAGCGCTCAAAGTGAAAGGCCTGACTGACCTTAAAGGTGCCGGGCACCCGGACATAGCTGAGATCCTCCAGCTCAAGGGCCCCGCCAACAAAAAAGCGACGTAGCTCGGCCAGCGTGCCACACTGCAGGGGTCTCCAGGTGCTGCAGGTCAGGGTGTGGCAGCCTGCGGACGGGACGGGGCCGCGGTGATGCCACACAGCTGGCCCTTGACAGTTCTGGAGCCTTCGATGTGCAGATGTGACTTACCAGGGCTTGCGGGGATTACCAGGTAACCGTAGCCTTCGGTCCTGTGGCGCTGCCAGGAATCCAGAGAGAGAACCTCAAAGTACAGCACAGGCCATTCGGGGAGTGACCCTGCAGGCACAAATGGGACATGGTCAACCAGTGCTTCCCCTAGTGGTTACAGTGAGAACTACAGGTACAATCAGACAACAAAGTGCCCACATTAGGTGAAGAAGATCTGAACTGTGAAATACACTTAAAGATTCATATTTAGTCAGGACAAAAACTTCAGGACATGAGGCCAAATTATATCGGGTGTGACTGTTTAGCAGACCGTAAGTAAGTGAGGAAGTGTGGTGGGAGATTATTTTTGTCTGTACCTGAGGCCTTATGAATAAAGCATTTTTTACTTAAAAGATTATCACCACCTTGACAACTGACATACAACACATGGTGAATATATGCTCCGTGTATTTTACTTGTACCTTCTCTTCAGAACAATATTTTGAGTTCAGATGTATTGCCAGTTAAGAATGGACTGATTTTAAAAATATTTGGTCTGAGTACTTTGGAGTAACACAGAAAACCATGGATACTTTCCTGTATTCCGACATTACAGATGGTGTAAAAATCAACTCCAAGATCTACTGTCAATTTCGAGAAGACTCATTCTTTAAACACTGCTAAAGGAGGAGTATACAGCTTTCAAAAGGTTGTGATATTTATGCAGGACAATGTCCCTGCCCATGCATCTAAGCATTCCATAAACTGGCTGGTCAAGAAAGACTTGAAAGGTGAATGAATGATGTGGCCCCCTTCATCGTCTGGCTTAAACCTCATTGTGAACTACTTGGCCTTAACAGAGTGTGAGATTTGCCAAGACGGCGAGCAGTTCACTTCTCAGAGCGGCGTCTGGGAGGTTGCCCTAGCTGCCTCGGCTAATATAAAATGTGATCAAATCAAAAACTTCACGGGTTCAATGGCTAAAAGGCTCATGATGGTTATTGAACAGAAAAACAGTTATACAGGACATTAAACTTCATAAAGTGAACATTACAGAAATAATTCTTTATATACAGATTTATATAAATTTAATACATACATTTATACATAAAAAGCACTTTTCCAACAGAGTATTAGATCGATGGTATTCATAGCCTTGGTTTTTACTGAGCTAGTATCGGGAAAATTCATTGTGGAGTCTTAAAGCACTTATGCAAGTCGCTCTGGCTAAGGGCGTCTGCCAAATGCTGTAAATGTAAATGTAAATGTAAATGTAATACAGATTCAATGAACTTCTTTATTATTTCTGTGGATGGTGAAGTGAGAAAATCCACTAACTTTCCATTTGCCTAATGATTCTGCACACTAATAATCAAGTGTAACATTTTCTCTCTAAACAAATTTACTTTTGTGAATTATGAATTAACTTTTATCGCCCTGCCTAGGTTTTTCTGAAAATTATCATCAGGAATAGCACTTGCCTAATAATTCTGCATACATTATATACCAATATTACACAGGGTCCACCTGTCAGCTTACACCATACAGCATGCTAGTCAAAAATTTGGACACACTTACCCAAAGGTTAACTTGTAATATTCTCTACATTTTACAATACAGTGATCAGGGTTATAGTGATCAACCTCATATGGATCAGAAAGCTTGGGACAGAATCATTACTGTACAAATACTGTTTAAATAATTTGCTTATAGTACTCAAGTAGTCCGCTTATACTGTTCATTTTGAGTCTTTTTATACATGACAACATATGGAAAAAAATTCAAACTGTGGTCGAACTTTTTTTTTTGTACTTTACTTTGATTGTCCTACTTTGCCTTGTGGTAACCAGTTCACTTCTGGCTAACTACCCGAGGCTAATGCTGCGTGCATGGAAAACATGACATAATAAAGTAATAAAGTAATATAGCTTATAATAAACCACCAAAAACGAGCCTCCAAGATGCAGCAGTGAAACTACAATAAGCGCTTTGATACAATGTAACATTGTGAAAATGTGCTGTGTAAATAAAATTGAATTGAAGAATATTTACTGTATTATAGCGGGTTTGAATAATACACCGTTCCGTAATTTAAACTGGACAGTACTGTAATTTGAAAATAGTTTGAAACAGCTGTACTGTATTTTGAAATTGTCAGTAAAATTACATAGCGACGCTGTGTTCATGTAATAAATATACAAATGTCAATTAGATGGTAATTTGTCTGAGACATAAAGAAGAAGAAAAAATCAGGTATAATGATCATCCACTTATGCTGATCAAATTTCACCCAGATACACTATAAGCGGTTTCCACTGTAATTATAAAGCTATAAAACAACATGTATGGAATTACGCACGGACCAAAAAGTATCAAACGAAAAAAAAATATTTGCGGGGGGGGGGCGATGGGTGACTGCAGCTCTGTGGGTTGTGACTCAGGTTACCGGTTTGAATTCTTGATTGGGCAGAGTGATCCCACCACTGGGCCCTTGACCAAGGCCCTTAACCCCAATTGCCACAGGGACTGGCTGACCCGACTGTCTCCTCTATCCCAGTTCTATGAGGTGGCCTCCTGGGATGCTTTTCCAGCCGTCCTGAAGGAGGTCCTCTCATTGGCTGCTTTTCCTCCACTCCCTGGTCAAACTCCTCCAAAACCATTTCTAGTCTAGGTCAGGTGGCCAGGTCATGCGATGCAACACTATCGCTTTGTAGGTGGCTTGGTGTGTCTAAACTTTCGACGGGCACTGTATATTTAACAGCAAATTGCTCTGAGCTCACCTTCTGTCTCATCCTCTTTCCTGAAAAACGCCTCAAAGCTGAACGGGTAAGAGAAGAAGGCGACGTTCTCCTGCCAAGCCCAAAGGAGACCGTTCGATCCTTAGCCAACGCCCTGCTTTTCACATGACAAACAGAAATAAGAGCAGCCCCTCCCGTTCCTCACCGTGCCCAGGGTGCGTGTGCGGCAGGTCTGCGTGACTCCAGAAAAGGACTGGAGAGGCAAACTCGACCAGTCTAGGCAGGGCAAAAGGGATTAACAGCAGTGCACATCACACCATGCACAAATTCTTCAAACAATCTGAAAGACAGTCTGGCTGGCATAACCACAAGGCAGTTCTTGAGTTTTATTCAAAAATATCCAAAGAGTTTTACTTCCTTCCCACCCAAGGATAACAATAGTTAAGTAAACAGATGCTTCCATATATACGGTCATGCCACTTCTGTACTTCCAATCATAATTTGTGGCAAGTTGTTGTGGCCTGTGTCACGTCTCACAAAGGTGAATCCTCGCTTACTGCGGGGCAAGTCCATGAAGAAATGGATGTAGACGTTGTCATACTCGTAGCCCTGGGCTGAAACTGCAATTGGACAGAGCCTGAAGTTAGCGGCACTCTTGGCCTGCCAATGGCTAGGTCTGTCATGGCTTTCATAGATTAAACAAAATCATTTTTATATATTTTTTTTTAAATGAAAGTCTGCCATTTGCTGAAGTTACCGATCTCTCCATTCACCAGCAGGCGAAGAATCCCCGGGGGAGGCTGAGGGAGGCACAAGCAGATGATGCAAATGAGGAGAAATTCCGTTAAATAAAACGGCACTACTGTTATCTTTGAAAGTCTGACATCTACACAATTAATATAAGAAGAATAAGAACAGAATAATAGGTATGTTAATATTGCATAATGACAGGAACAAATTGCTTGTGAGAGGGAAGAATTGTTTTTTGAATAATTATTTATGAGCAGTAGTCTTATGGGATTGCAACAAGTACTTCAAATGTTTGTTATCTTTTTGTATAATAATGATACTTTTATGACATTTGTACAAGTATAAGTGCCTTTTATGTTCTGGTAAAATATACTACTATTCAATGTTACAATATTGGTATGGAAAATGTGAAGATACCACGCGTTAAATGCTTTTTACTGACAAGGGACAGTATGGGGACCAGGTTGGGTTGAACGCCTAAATTTCTGGATTAAAATCCATATGATTTATAGACTTCTGAACAGTGAAACAATAGTACTGCATTTCTGTTATCCACCTTGGAGTTTTACAAACTGTTATGAGTGACCCCTAGAGTCACAGAGTGAAAATTAGGTGAAAGCAACCCATAGAATTAAATGGGACAAGTGGTATAAAAGATGAACTAATGTATTAAGTGAAACCAGGCTTCCTCCATAACCCTGGCTACAATATGAAGCTGGAAGATGGATGAATGGATCATTTCAAATATGGCAATTCAGTACATCAGTCACTACAAAGAGGACACATACCATTTCGAAGTCTTGGCCAACTAGGCTATCAAGGTAGTCTTTGTGACGAATGTAGAGCTAAAGACAAGAAACTTCATGAAATGTCAACAGACCAAATGACACGTAAAAGCACAGATGTTCTTGGGGACCTATGGAGACTCGGGTCACGTGACGTGAGGCTGCGTGAACGCGACAGGCCTGCATTTACATCGCTGTAGACGTGCTGCTCCCTCGACCTCTCCTCCTGGCTGATGGGGGCCGACGCGTTCTCCAGAGTGAGGTGCCACACTTCGCGTTTCTCCCCTTTGGTCTCCACCCTGAGCCGGAATCCGAGCAATCATAATACTCAAAAAAAAAAAAACACCTACCACACATTTTTAAAACGGCATCATTTTCTCTAAAAACAATCTCTGGAATAAGATATGTAGGATCAAATGTCTCTGACACCTGTTTAAAGTTGTGGGTTTGTGCATACTTGTACCATTTAAATGTTATTTAATAATAATTATTAATGAAATAATTAAATGTTATTTGATGGTCAGCACCCAAAGGTTTGGCGGCGGTCACCTACCGGTAGGGTCCCTTTGTGTTGTTGAAGTCTGGTTTGACAGTGATGACGCCGCTGCCGTCGACTCTCACAGTACACAGTACATGTTCATTCTCCCTCTTACCCAGCCTGCCAAGACGCAGTTGGGCCAGGTTGGGATGCAGCGGCACCTTCAGATAAACACCTCAAAATCCAGAACGTTACTCACTGCCCAACTGGACCCAGATCCGCCATGATGTGCATAGTTTGCATGGGTGTACTGATGACATGGCTGTTCCTCACAAACTCCTCCGATGGTTCCCAGGTGATCAGCTGAGACTTGGGTATATAGCCTTCCCTTAATGATAGAAACCCACAAAAAGGCACAATAAGGATCACTAAAATAAAACCAGTGATTGTCCAATCATCTGTTCCTCCTTGCTTTGCTTTGAGGTCAATGCTACGCCGCAAATGTACAAGCTCCATCTGAAGTGTGCTGGAAGCGTTGTGAACATCAAATGAAAAGGAGTATGTAAATAGCTGAAACGTGGTACCAGTGGAGTCTTCAAGTCAGCAAATCCTTAATCAAAGTCCTGCTGTAGGTTCTCAATGATAGCAACATTATCCATACCACCGAATGCAATACCTTCTGCCATAAAAGACCTGGATGTTGGGAAAGGGTTGAGGTTTGTACTAACCAGCTGAGTACTCTGTGACTGTGACTCTTTATGCTCAACTTGTGGGTTGAAATAAAATCCCACTCTGGACTTTTACTCTCTGGACCTGAATTACCCAACTCTGTCAAGTGGGCACCTACAGCACCTGGGGAAATGGAGCGAACAGCACTCTGCTTCCGGCTACATCAAAGACGATGCCTGCAGGACGTTCACTAAAAAGAAACAGGCGTCTGACAGCAAGGACATAGGAGAAAGCGTGTGCTCCTTCTCACTCCATCAGACATGGTGTAAGTGTCACATTATGGGAAGACACAGAGTTAAGGGCTAAAGACTTTTCAGGAATCTTCCACATGGTTTAAAGACATACAACTCGGTCTATGTAAACTTTTGATCCACTGTAAATCTGATATAGTAAATAAAGGCTAAAATAAAATCTCAGTTATTATTTTGACGTCACCTCTTACGGGAATAAAGTAGATAGCCTAATTGTCTTCACGCAGGAAATGTATGGTAATAACTGGCATGTTGTCAAACATTGACTTTGAAAGTTTTAGCCTAGTTTAATGTAAACATTTGGCCTAAACCAGGGTTCCCCAGTTCTTTGGGACGTTGGGTACTTGGACATTAAGAATTCTGAAAAAAAATCCTGGGAACATACTCATATTCAGGAAACAGAAGCTAGTTCAGTTTATTCAGAACTGCTCAATGTACTTAACCACATGAAGATTTAGATATAATGAAAGTAAAAAATGAAAGTAAAAAAATACTGATAGGGGAAGCTAATGAACATAATTACCCCCTTAGCATAAAGCAGCCTTTCTATCTTGGTATGTTGGTCTGTCTGCAGCAGCCCTACACCTCAAGATTCACTCATTCACTACCCTGCAGCTTTACTCAAGTTCTGCTAGACTGAATGAGCAGCTAAGCAATGCAATCTCTCCACAGAAACCTGGGATGACTGAAGCCTGGGCTTTGGAATCTTAACCCCATTTCAGGGACATTTGGGGATCGCTGCAAATTCTTCTGCCAAATTTGGCATCATTCTGACCAAACAAAAAAACAATAAAGAACAAAATGATTAAGGACTGTAACTCACAGCTGGCGCCTCTCGTGCCTCCTGTGCCTCATATTGGCCATCCTCTCTGCCAAGAAGGTTGGGATAGACTTGCTTGGGATAACCAGGCTCTGAGAAAATTCCTGTCATATGTACACACATAGATTTAATGGGCAGTTATTCTAATTGTTGTGTCAAACTCTGAAACCAAAAACATTCTGTTTGATTCTGACATGTTTATAGAATGCTGTAATCAGCTCGCATACTGCTAATGTTGTACAAAGTATAATGTCAAAAATCAACAATCATACATTACACAGAATGTTGCCATTCTCAACAGTAACTGTCAACATTAATTCAATACAAGCCAAAATATGTAATGTTACAGTATAGTGTTTCATTAATCATATGATCACATTTAATGAAACATGCAACTAAAACTAGCTTTTTCCAGGGTGAACTGCTATATGCTGTAATCTAAAAAGATCAGTATTTTTCAAATAAAGGAATATCTACACTGTTTTTAATGCTCATAAACAACCAGTAAAAAAGAAATCAAATGCACACCAGTAAATGATCAATTTAGAACATTTAAAACAATGAAGGAGCAATAGGGGTGGGAGGGGAAATACTCACTTCCTCCAAATTGGTGAAGCGATCGTGGTCTGTGTAGGTGAAGATCCGGCGATTGCGCCTGCCCCCAGCCCGCTCCAAGGCCACGACGTCATTGTGATACTGACGGTCCAATGGGCTCACACACACAGACTCTGTCTGATACAGGTCCACCTCAAACTGCACACACAAAAGTCATAGATTTATATAGAATCTGACGCTGGGTGCAGGGATTTATAAATTCAAAAGGACATCCTATTAATAATAATAGGACTATTTAATGTATATTGATAAGTAGATTATAATGTGTATGCATATTAAATTTCTGTGTGTCCAGTATATGAACAAACATGTGTATCCCCTACCTGACTGAATAACTTCTCTTGCCAGGACACAACAAGTTCCTCCTGATCATCTCCAGCTGAAACACATTACACATGGTTTACTACTGTTCAATACGTCTAATAGGTGAACAAAATGAAGCACACAGTCATAAACCAACACTGCTAGAAGAACGGGTTATAGTGAAGAGCTCAGCACCGTCATAAGATGCAACAAAACAGCTCATCAAATTTCTGTCGCTAGACCTGCCTCTGTCAACTTTTAGCTGTTATTGTAGAGTGGAAGCATCTAGGAGCAACAAAGAGGCAAGGCTCATTTATACGTTTGCGTAGAACCTATGCCGTCGGTAGCCATGTAGCCTTGTATCCTATTCTGTAGCCTGACACCTGTAGTTACATATTTGCGAAGGTGTGTGTCAGCTTGCAGTGTAGGGTACTCAGCCACGCCCAACCTACTGCATACCAATGGCATGGATTCCACACAGAAATATAAATCAGCCTGTAGGGCACACAAGCTGGCCGAGCAGCACCGCGGAGCACTGAAACGTATGGTACGTCAAATTCATCCTTACTTGGTTGAGACACTAGCTATAGGAAGCATTGTCAGCTAGAGAACTGTCCATTAGGAGCTGTACACAACCCTACCATTGCTATGTTCAACCCAAGCGTTGGCTCAACCAGAATAACACATGTCACCATTAGACTGCGGAGCGGTGGAAATGTGTTCTCTGGAGTGATGAAGCACACTTCGCTATCTGGCAGTCTGACGGACGAATCTGGGTTTGGCGGATGCCAGAGCACTACCTGCCTGAGTGCCAAATGTAAAGTTTGGTGGAGGGGACAGAATTGTTTGGTGTTTTTCATGATTTGGTCGAGATTCCTTATTGGCAGTGAAGAGTAATCTTAATTTGTTAGCATACAGTACATACACATATTCAAAAACTAACACTGATACTGATTGTTTGGGAGGTTCTGTTTCAATAAGTTCAAAGGGACACTCCACCCAAATAAATTAAAGAAATAAATTACATTCCAAAAACATAAAAGTATAAAAGTATAAAAAATAATTATTTTTGGGAAGAAAACACCAATCCTGGCAATCAACAACAGTCCCAGAGCATTATATTTTATAACTGTATACATCTTACATATTTATAACAGAGAAGGGCTAACTATCAAGTGTGATAAACCCTGTAATTTAGATACAGGTAATACATTTGGATTTCGCACTGTCTCCACTGAATGTTCTTTTGTCATCAAACGCTTGCGTTACTGACAGACTAGTGTTATTCGGCAATACAGCAACCCTCTTTACTGGAACGGATTTGTTTTTTCAGAAACTCTTCATACACTTCACTATCTCGCTTTCTTTAATTGCCCCTCGGGGACAAATAAAGTTATTTGAATTGAACTGAATTGAATTAAGGTGAGCAATCAAATTTGTTGCGTTAAAATATTTATTAGTAGATCCTACTCATGAAATTTTAGCAGAGCGATGCTTGCAAAATGCATTTCTAATGTCAGTTTCACAAACATTAAAATAATTCTACAGCAGACATTATTCTAACTGTTTAGCCAACAGCCAATTGTCGCTGTATCGACCAACATAATTAGTGTATCTCTGTTACAAAGGCATTTTTTAACAATTATTTCTTCCAACTTTGTGACAGCAGTTTGGGGAAGGCCTTTTCCTGTTCCAGCATCAGTGTGTGTACCCCTGTGTCGATAAATCCATGGTTTGGAGAGCTTGGTGTGGAAGAACTTGACAGTCCTGCACAGAACCCCAACCTCAATCCCACTGAACACATTTGGGTTTAATTGGAATGCCACCTGCTCATTCGACATCAGTACCCAACCTTACTGATGCTCTTGTGGCTTAATGGGCTCAAATTCACACAACCACACTCCAAAATCTAGCGGAAATCCTTCCCAGATGAGTGGTGGCTGATATAGCAGCAAAGGTGTACCACTTCCATATTCGTGCCCAGAGTTTAGCAAAGGGGATAATCAACAAGCACATTTAGGTGAGATGGTAAGGTGTTCACGTATTTATTTCCAGGCAAAATGGTGGTGATTCAGATTAGAGCTTAGATCGGGCCCAAAAAATTAAACCCGACCCTACCCGAGCCCGTGCACCTTGTGTCCGAGCCCGACCCGGTCCGACACATTAACTGTAATTATGAGCCCGAGCCCGATTTAAACCCGACTATTTTTTAATACGTGAGCCGTTGTAACAGACGTTCTCAACTACGATTCTAAGTTGTTTGAACTACAGAAATTAGTTTAGATTTATCTTAATGAAAAATGCAACAAGGACGAAGCATGTAAACTGCATTGTTTGTTTATTCAGAATGGATTTTTGAGACACGTTTAGAAGAAAAGCACGTTTTCACTTATCCAGTTCGCTTGCTGCTGGAACCAGTTTGTGTGCTCGGCATCGAACTTTAAGTAAAGGGTTAAGAAAAAGGTTAAATCCTTCCGTAAGCAGCCAACGAGGTATGTGTTAATTAAGTTTTAGTTAAGTTTGTTGTATTTAGCCATGTAAATGTAAATGCTAACTGAGGTTCGTGTTAACTGTATATGAATTCTCTAAGCTGTCTTTATTGTTATTTATGTTTATATTTCATTTGAATTTCAATGTTTGTTAGCTAATATTGTAAGTAAATGTGCTTGATTTTGTGTTTCCGTATCTGTATTTAGTTCTCACGTCTGCCATGATGGTGATAATAACGAAGCCACTGTCTTTCGAATAAACCGTCGGCTCAGTTAAATACAAAGGACTCTTGTGCTCGTGTCTTACGGGAGGGAGCTACATTTATAATTATGGCATAGCTCTCCACCCAATTAGGCTAATTAAGTAATGATTTAAAAAAAAAAAAACACACACAAATGCTTGATCATGGCCCGGCCCGGGCCCGGCCCGAAGATCCGGGTCGGGTCGGGTCTGGGCTCGGGCAGAGAATCTAAACTCTAATTCAGATACAAGGGGTGCTGTGAGCAGCAGGGTACCTGGTGTGGGCTGGCTGCCCAGCGTGTCCAGCTCGATCCCAGCCCTCTCGTGCTGCGCCGACGCCTGCTGCTCTTGGAGCTGCCGGGATAAGGCTGCGGCGGACGTCACCCGCTGGATGCGCGCTCTGTCACCCCAACAGCACACAGATTAGAGCAGCCATTAAATCCCCGGTCTTTGGCGTCATCAGTAAGGCATTAAACGGTTTTAAAAAGCCAGTCGAAGCCATACTCTGCCCAGCAGTAAATGTAAACCTAGTACTTCACCAACGGCTTAACCTCCTGAGACCTTACGTCCTCATATATGGACATCATTTTTAGTTTAAAACTATTAATTGTTCAAAAAAATAATGTTTGGTTTTTATGATTATGAGGTCCTACTAATCCAAAATAGCTAACGAAAATAAAACATGCACACCAAACAAAAGCCCGGGACTCAGGAGGTTAATGTTACACATTAAAGGAATTTGATATCTTTGTTCACATTATTCACTAGGCAGCACAAAACCAGAATATGTCATGAAAGCATAAAGAAGTGTAAGAAGTAACTAAATTAATAAATTATTTCTAATGCAAATGTGACGACAGTACCCATTGCTGAGCTAGTTAATTGACAAACCTGTGACAACGATTCAACACAATTTATATTTTTCCTTTGAATTATTTTCCAGTGACAATCGATTAAGTAAATATTATTGTAGACAGTCAAAGAAGAGTTTGCGTTTCTTGTTGATCAGATACATTACGAAAACATATGTCTAACAGAACTTGCACAACGGTTAGCAGACTAGCAGGCTAGTTATTAAATTAGCGTGGGCTCTAGAAGAGTGAAGTCGTAACGTATTTTTTTCATAAGAACCCGTCTTTTCTCGATAGGAAGCTAACGGGCGTGATTACCGTATTTTTAAGTTTTTAATGGCATCGCGAGAGCGATAAACAGCCTCCCCGCTGTTGCTGCTCCAGCTCGCCGCCATATCGTTCGGGACGGCGCGCTTCTGGTAGCCGGGGCAACGGGAGAACACGGCAGCGCGAGAGAAACAAAAATATCGGTAAAACCGGATAGATGACTTATAAACTGGTGCTCTGTTAGATTTCTTTATATTGGTTCAGATTATTTTCAATTCTGAAAGTGATTCTTGGTGCATAGCATCATTTATTTGATTGTTTTATAATTACCCGTGACTTCTTAACGACAGTGTCCCAAAGCGGTTTGTCCACGCCGGAGCGTCCTTTTCCTTGGTAACAGCGACCGAAGAGCATTTATCACATGTAAAGAACCGCTACTAACGTTAAATCAATAAGCCAATACATAGCAGTGTCAATATGCAATATGTTGTTACTCCAAAACATCATCTAGATAGTTTTGTTCCCCATCTGTGTTTCTAATATTTATATGCATTATATGATGATGTCATACTTTGAAAGAAAAAAACATAGTGAACATTCCACGAGACTTAGTGGAAGATGTTTTACTTCAACTGTTATGTTATCAATTAACTTTTTCCAACCAGCCCTACAATTTCCCCTCCCCCCCCCTACCCACAATATCCCACATGAAAACACACAGTCTCTGCGCTGGTGGGAAATCGTCTCACCCCCACGTTCCACTAAACCACCCACATCTTTCTGCAGGTACATATCATGACAAATGTGCAGGCACCAATTGAATCCAAATCCACATTCCTTTATAAAATTCTTTGTTGTCCTCAGTTACAGTAAAATACTTTTTCAGCATCCAGCAAAATAGTTTATACAAATTCTTGTCTCCAGTCCCTCCTCTTGCAAGAAAAGGATAAAACTGTAGACTCCATAGACCAAACAGAACATTTTGCAATTGTATTATTTAAAATATGGCTGTGAGAAGTCATTTACTTGATTATTTCAAACAACAAATGAGCATAAAAGCATCATCTCCATGAATAAAACAAAAAACTAGAACAAGAAAATACAACCTCATACTGCAAAATGAATAGCTACACAGTTGTTAAAGCTCTGTACAAGACAAGACCGGATATCGCTACGAATAGTAATCACTAGCATCTGGTGGAGTTTCATGAAGGAAGTCATACATTATAAAGAGAAAAAAAAAATCGAACCAGCCTATATACTTCAAATTAAAATACATTCCAAGCTTCCCAAATAATGAAGAAGCTATGTAGAAAATTTTATGGCATAATGGTTTTGTTCAGTGTCTAGTATTCCAGAAAGAAAATGGTTTTGTTAAAGATACAAAGTTAAAATTTCTCAAATAAATGGTTTTCTGGGAGACCTTTCTTCTGGGTTCTTCTTGTGCTCAAGAGAATAGGCTTTGTATCCTTGTCATTCAATGACTATGATTTTGCTGCATTACAATCAGCTTTGAGTTATGGATTTCATCACTCATTTTATGGTGCCCTATTCGTAGAACACATCTGTTACTGTAACAGTGCACAAAAGAAAAAGTACAGTACACCTCTGGTCTCATACAAATAGATGAGCATTATGGTCATGAGACTAGGTTAAAAAAAAACTGTGATTGGATAGAAGAACATCAACATAAGAACAGGACAACATTAATATCACCTGTTTGCTTAATCATCCTTCAAATGTGAAACCATTCTTTCATAAATTATGAATAACATATTCATTTACACAATAAAACCTGTTCATTGTAAAACACCGGCAAGTAATTCTGATTGTCAGTACAATAATGATCTTAAAAATACTTTTCAGGACATTACTGTAAGTCCTACAGTATAAATCATATTAGGAATTTACTAACTTGCAGTATATGCTGGCCTTAGCTAACTGTTATGTTTCTAAACGTATCTGTGAATCCAGCTATTTTATGTATTTGTGGGTTACAGTGCATGTATTTAACAAATTTTCAAATATATGCCTGCATTTGGCATATGGGGAAGATGCTGAGGTTACAGAACCATGAGCAAAACTTCTCCTGCAGACGGAAATTCCAACTGTCTCCTTGAGTCTATTGGTGTCAAATGCACATGAGGTCTATCATTCTTAACTATCATGTCACATTCATGGCCTAATGCCGAAACTACATATGAAACAAAGCACATTTAAAGCATAGTGAACAATAATAATTCTGAATGAATATCTGAACGGAACCTTGAGATTATTTCCACAATCCGTAATAAATTCATTGGTTTGCCATCTATGTCAATAAACTAATTTGTCCTCAAACTACTGCTCCATGAATTCAGAAAATTGAACTATCCACTGGAAAAAGTCTCTCATTATACAAGAAAGTTGTAATTAAAATATAATTTAGCCCATTTGCCACAACTTAATGTGAATAATTTACATGCATAAACAACGCTTCCACATTAAAATTCATTTCAAGGCTTACCAAGAGTAGTTTGACAATACAACACCAAGCATGGCTTTTACGTACTACTTATAGGTATTGATATAAATTGACAAGGACATCAGGACCCTGATGTATTACACCGCATACACTAAGGATTTACAATATGAAGATATATCTTGAATATAGTAATCCCAATTAAAGAAGACGAAGAACCTAGCATACGCATTTGGATTCATTTAACCTATTTGATCATACGAATGCCAGTGATGTTTATTTGCATCTCTCTCGCACACTTTTTGGTATAAGATCCTTCTGGGAAAAAAAAAAATCATCTCAGCATCTGAGAACTATGCAAAAATGCAATATTTGTCGAAGATAGTACAAGCTAGTATTCTCAGGTCGATAGTAACGTGTTTGTCCGGCTGAACATGTCTGGTCCTTGGTGTGTCTATGTTGCAGCCATTCCAGGATGGACAGACAGCAGCCCAACTAGTCGAGTGGCTTAGGCAAGTGCACTGTGGGCTAGCTTAGGGACGTAGCCTGCAGGACCGAGTTCTGCTCATTACATACTCTTTTAAGAGGCGGCGCGCCGGAATTTTCCTCTTCCTCCTGAAAAACACACATGAAGTTATGTCTGTTTTGGTTTACTGAATCACAAATGTTTTCCTTAGTTGTAATGACGCTACAATGTACAGCATGTATGTTATATCTATTACATACAGTACCCATCAAAAGTTTGGACATGCAAAACTGGCTACAAAGGTGAGTGATAGTGTTGCACCACATGACCTGGCCACCTGACCTAAACATAGCAGAAATGGTCTGGGAGAAGTCTGACCAGAGAGTGAAAGAAACGTGGCCAATGAGAGCTCAGCATATGTGTGGAACCTCCTTCAGGACAGCTGGAGCAGCATCCCAGGAGGCCACCTCATGAAACTGGCGTAGAGGATACAGTAGGGTCAACCAGTCCCTGGTACAACTGGGGTTAAGGGCTTTGCTCAAGGTCCCAATGGTGGGATCACTCTGCCCACTCAGGGATTTCAACTGGCAACTTTCTGAGTCCCAATCCACAGAGCTGCCTATCCAACAAATTATTATTTTTTTATTTAATACTTTTTTGGTAAGTGCATAATTCAATATATGTTATGTTATACTGTTGATGTCTATTCTAAAATGTAGAGCATATTACAAATGAACCTTTCTATGAATGTGTCGAAACTTTTGACTGGTACTGTACATCTGTGAATGTTTGTCGTATAAACTGATCATAATGCCACGTTCATGGATGTTAGGGACAGCGAACAGCTCAGCCGGAGTCACCTGAGCAGCAAGGGGCAGTAGATCCTCTTTAATTAGGGTAGGAGGTTCATCAGCAACTTCACATGTCTGCAAAGACGGCTCTAGACATAAATAAACCAATTTATATACCGTGAGCATTTCCTATAAGCGAAATCTTCAGAGCTAATTCCTACATTAAGAAAAGTGCAGTCACAGTAGTCTCCCTGAATCTGTGGAAATAATGAATCATCTGCAGACCCCATATATAACGTGATTTTCATGTACTTACATAAACGTAATTTAATTGATAAATTGCACACAGCAAGACATTATCAACATTAAATACAGTAATAACAAAGTACATTGTACATTATTATACAGTAAACCTACTGTAACGTGCTGTACTTTCTCGAATGAAAGGAATGCTGATATTTTAACCTAATTCTCAAGAGACGATAGAGCATTGTACTAAGGGATGACGGAGCCATAAAAATCATGCTTTTTATACCCCTCAAAGGACAAAGGAACGATGAAAAAATATACCGCTACACATTTTATGATTTTTTTTCCCCCAGACTGCAGTAAACTGCGGATAACTGAAACCGCTGATACGGAGGGTCTGGTATAATGTAGTTAAGCGACAGTCTTCCATAGGCAGCTTATATGAAAAGCATACAGCATTATAAATGGCTGATGATGTAAGCAGCTTGTGTGTTCAGGATCAGAGCAAAGTGCAGAAAGGATTAGGATGCCCTAGTCGCTTCCTCACCCTCCATGCTCTCTTGGCCCAGGGTGGGGGGTTGGGAATCATCGGTGCGAAAGTCACAGGTGTGAGCTGGGCTGACTGGCTCGCTGGGCTGGGGGCTGGAGTTACCGCTGCTGTCCACCTTTGGCTGGTACGTGTCTGACAGGGAGCTTTGGTTGCTGTTCTCATCTGTGAGAGTGACAGACACACGACAAGGGGCTCTGGGATCTGCAGCTGCTCTGGGGTGATAACCCAGCCCACCAACGTCTCATCAGCTTAAGCTGGAAGGCATCGTAGGATGGACAGCTCACCCTGGAAATCCAGGAGGACGGAGCGTGCTGCATCTGATGGGGTTTCTGCAGAGAAGCTCTTCAGCTCTCTCACTGCTCCAGCACCCATTTTGCTTTTGTCCTTCTGTAGGAGAAAGTGCCAGAACAAGTGAGTAACTCCACAAACACCACGACTAGGTTTCATGTATCATATGACTCAACAGAGACTTATTGCATGTGTAATATAACAGGTGTA
Organism: Paramormyrops kingsleyae; assembly: GCF_048594095.1. Taxonomy (NCBI): domain Eukaryota; kingdom Metazoa; phylum Chordata; class Actinopteri; order Osteoglossiformes; family Mormyridae; genus Paramormyrops; species Paramormyrops kingsleyae. Next base: position 8,063,072 of record NC_132814.1, on the reverse strand, counting down.
AAACAGAAATATGGCATGGATGTATTACAATATTTATTAATGGTGTAATGGTTCTATTTAAACTTAGGGCAAGTTGTATAATTTGTGTATATATACATTATTTTATATATACAGTATATATTGTGTCACGTGACTATTCTGGTCCAATCACGATTGAGCAATCACACCTGCAGTAAAAGCTAGGCTAGTTTCATTGCTCAAGATGGATAATAACCTTGAGATTGCAGAGCACATTCAAGTCAGCGGTCTGGGAACATTTTGGTTACCCAGTGCAGTATAATATTTCATTTTAAAATTTATTTTTGTTTATTTTATGAAGTTATGTTAATGTAACATGTTTAGTGTTCCACATTGTTGGTGACTAAAACCCAGAAGGTTTTTCACTATCCCCCCCCTCCCCCCCAAAAAAAAACAACAAAGAAATAGAACCGAGGTATGAACCAAACCATGGATTTGGAGAACTGTAACACCCCCAGCATTTATAATTAGTGACATGTGATAAACCCACATGATGCCAGAAGCACTGCCCCCAACTGCTCGTCTGCGTACTTCAGACTAAAGATCGCAGGACGCGTTGTGTTATAGCCTCTGGTTTCCCTCAATCCACGTAATTCCATAAGAAAGTAGTCGGGGGGACAGTTTGCTGCCTGTGTGCGGACCTGCTGCCGCTTGACAGTCAGATCTCATGCAGCAGAGATCACGAAATCCAGGGGCTTTCAACAGATTTGGGAAAGGATGATTTAACATTTTAAGGAGGTGACAGAAAAATCATGCGGAAAAAACAAGCAAATATATGTATATACATATAAATGTAAGAATTATACAGCGAGAAGCATGAATATTGGAAGAGTGGAGAAAAATATTTCTGCAGAGTAATACTGAAATTTCCATTTCATATGAAAGATTAAAATGAGACTACAGTACATGATTTCACCTTTATTTCTAGGCGATGTTTTTCCATACATCTTAAACCATGCTGTGACATAATTTGTTGTGTGAAATTCCCCCCCCCCCCCCCCCACCCCAATTTCAGTCAAGTATAAGTGCTGGACAAATAGATCAATCCATTCCATTTTCCAACCAACCTGGTCCTCTGCAAGGTCACGGGACACCGGCATGTAAGCAAATAACTGTGAAAGTCAGCATTTAGTGATCAACCTCTTACATGCTGTACCTGCCTTACATCTGTGACCGATGAACATCACTAGTCTGTTGATATCTCGCTCTGAGATATTCTAGCAACATCTTTCAGTTGCTGCCTGTTTTGGGAGTTTTATGACTTCAGTTTCCTCTTCAACAAGAGAAATGACTGCTCAGTTGGATTTAAAGCACAAAACTGACTAAGCTAGTTTATATCTTCATGCTTTCTCTTTCCAATTAACTCCTTGGTTAAGTATGCAGTATGTTTTAGGACTTGCTGCAAAGAACATGGGATATGGGAAGACCGGAATGCTGTGCCATTTTAAAACCCAGTCTACTGCTACCACCAACACTTATGTCATCAATCAAAAGCAGTAATCTAGTTTGTGAGACAACCATGCATGCCCAAGCCATGACACTATTTCCTCCATGCTCCACAGGTGAGGTCACTCCGAAGAAGGCTTATCTTCACCTCATCTGTCCATGGAACTCTTTTTTCTAATTGTTCTGGGCAGAGGTGGATAGGTCAGGTCCAGAAAGTAAAAATCCAGATCAAGATTTTGTTTCAACCAATTAGCTGAGCATTGGCTGTGTCTGAATTCAGGGGCTGCATCCTTCAAAGGATGCAGTCTTGGAAGGTGCAGCCATTGTAGGCTGTATTTTTCAAAGATTGGACAGAGAGTGTTGTCAAATGGGACGGTCTGCATTATGGATAATTTCCAATTTGTGTCACCAGCTGTTCCTACCCTTACCCTTGAGTCACAAAACTTTTGCACCTATAGCCTAGATGGGACACACCCACTACACCTACGCTCAATGAATCATGGGATATGTTGGACTGTGAAGAATCCATCAGGTGAATCTTTTGTGACTTGGCAAAAGGAGGATGCATTTGATGACCACATTTGACGGAGACTTCAAAATGGGACCGCCCCTGAATTCAGACAGAATTCAAAGAGTCACCGTGACAGAACACTCAACTGGTTGGTTGAAACAAAATCTTGGTCTGGATTTTTACTTCCCAGTCCTGAGCTATCCAGCTCTGGTTCTGGTTCATTATATACTTCTTTTGTTCCTAGTGTCTCTCAGTTGTTCCTAGCTTCAGTCGTTTTTTAATGAATCGTGATTCTTTCACTTTCGTCTATGATTTCTTTGGCTGTTATGTTAAAGTTTTTCTTACGTGATCTAATAATGTCTGTCATCAGATACTATAATCAGCTGTGTTCGTTTTCTTTCTTTTTAAAGATATGACCAGTTGAGATATGACCAGTCGTTCTGCGTTGGGTCAAACTAACATTTGCCTTAATCTCACCTACAAAACTGTGTGTTTTACATCACAGTCAATTCACTAGTTATTTTTCATTTTATTTGATATGCTTCATGACTTCAAAAGCTGCAATCAGCCCAACAAAGAGCTCCAATATGAGTGCACAACTGAAGCAACATGGAACTCTCGAACAATTAGAAACACCTGTTAATAATTTGTCCCACAACTCATGCTCAGTCAAACTATTTTTCTGGAAGGACATCATGCAACTATCATATTGCTCCAACATGGAAAAAGAGCTCTTGCAGCAATCTGATGATTCACACATGTTTACTGTACCCAGGATTGAAAGAAAACCCTTGGAAGTTGAAAAATCAAAAGCCTCAGTTCTCAACTCAAATCTCTAGTCAGTTCCTTAGAGTCAAATCGAGTCCCTAAATATCTACACATTTCAAATCCAAGTCTCCATCACTTCTTATTGATAAACAGCAGCAGAGATCACGAATCACATGTCCTACCTCTTTGGCGTCCACTACAGGAACCCATTTAAATATTCGCAAAGAAGTGTCTCCCACTGTCACCCATTTCTTCTCCCTAGAGAAAGGAAAGTTAGGATTATTAAACAATCCTTGAGTAAACAATTTACTCAAATGTAGATAGTTTCTACTAAAAATGTATTTTAAGGCAAAAAGGCAAACTGAAAAAATGCATTAAAATCCAAATATTAAAGCATTCCAGTCCCAGGACAGCAGTATAAATTTGCACTTTCCTCAAAATAATTTTTGGACCTAATTTTTTATTTTTTTTTTTAGAAATGAGCCTTCAATTTAGGATTCTTCAAGCCCCAGCATTTTAGCTAAATTCATATATCATTTAGCTGAACAAAAAAAGGCAGTTTTGTGTTTATTTTAGTTGTACGTTGTCAGCAGACAAAATAGTTTACTTTCTAAAATAACTGAAATGTCTCATTGCCACACAGATTAAACATGAGTCTGCAATCACCATTCAAACAACTTTTATTTTCTAGGTTTCCAGTCCTATGCCCCAGTACAGCAGACCTTGACCTCAATAAATGTGTATCCAAATTGACTTGTTGCCAAAGCATGCTTGTTTTATGACAGCACAGGAAAATCAGCATTATCATGCACTGCCTACAGTTAGCAGGCATACAGAAAACTGTTAAAAGTTAAGAGTTCTATGCAGCCTATCCTACTCTGTGCTGATCACAGGGCAGGGATAGACCCTGAGAGCAGTAACAGTCCATCACATGGCACAAACACACACACAAACACACTCGCAATCAGTAAGCTATGGGCCACTTAGAGATATTTTTAAATTGCAAGAAAACCTGGGCAACACAGGGAGAGCATGCAAACTACGAAAACAGAGTGGAGGACAGCACTCAAATCCCCAAGCGTAGAAGTGTGAGCCACCCACAATGCTAATTAAACTGGCAGTCATTTCATGGCAAGCCCCAGCAAGCAATACACCTTGCATTTTTATTGTCTAAAGTACAGAAGGTGCATGAATTATGGAAGATCATTTTTTACGTTTAAAGTAGATATAAACTATACATCAAACGAGACATTCCGAACTGTCTGGTGGCCAATACCTTAACTCAACTAGAGCTGGTGACATCACAGTTTAGTGGCTTTATGGGTAATAACTTTGGCACATGAAAGACATTTCTTCTGATTTGCATTTTGCATATGGTGCCTGCAAAAGAGTCATTTGAAGTGAAGTATTCTGGAAAAGAACCAACTGAAGATTAAAGACTGCGAAGACAGCTATGGAGCTCACGCGTTAATGTGGCCTTCTGTAAACGTTACCATGTGGAACAGAGCCAGAGAACACATTACACTTGTACTTTCAGCAGTTAAATTTTCTCTGTGAGGTTTTCTGAATGCCAGTGGCTGGCATCTACAACATCTGTAGCAGTGACTTCAGAGATATACAGGTACACAGGAAACCACTGCACTATGAAAAGGACTGGCTTCCTCTCCAGTTTTTTTACTCTAACTCTGCCCTGTAGTCTCGGGTCCACTACAAACCTGGTTGGAAATATCTAAATAGTCAGCATTCAAATGATAAATTCATGAATATTAGTGATTTTTAACATATATATGTTACAAACAGGAAATATTAACCAGAGTAAGCTAAAGTATTCTTGGGGGAAAAAACAGGTAAACGGAAGGAAAAGGAGTGAGGATATTAATATAAGATTTCTGAAACCTTTTCATTTGTCAAGAATAACCAGGGTCACGTTGAAAGGCAGACATATTGCACAGCACACCTCAGTGTTATTTTGAAACAAACTGTATGCGTGCGGAATCTTTAGATAGCTAAATCATTTCTAGAATACTTACATGTATTATTACCATTAATATTTCCATTGCTGCTGTTGTTATCATTACTGACGTGTTCTTTGTTATCTGACTATCCAACGTTCACTTCCGTTATCTTTTCCGCTCTTGAAACTGGCGTCTAACCACCCTAACTAAAGACTATCGAACAGCTGAACGTATACGGAAGATGCCCATAGTTTAAAACACAGCCTGACAAATGAATTAACCCCCTCGTCTGCAGAGCTAATGTGGGATCAGTGGCGAAAAGAGACAATAACGAATTCCTTAGGCCGATTTTGGTCTCAAGTCTTTTAATTCATGCGGAAAAGCTGTCGCATCACTTTGTTTAGAGCTCAGAACAGGAAGAGCGCCCAACTAATGTCATTTAGAAAAATACATCAACGCGAACCAAAAAAAAAATCAACACTGGTGCAGAATCAGTATGTTTGCCTAGTGTCTTCTGATAATTCTCAAAACGTGGCATCGAAAAGCTCAATGCGAAAGACTGGGACCCAGTTAGCTAGCCGCTCTGCTCTCCTTGTCACTCGACTTAGTGTGCGTACAACTTGTATTCCTCGGGGAATAGACACATTAGGGTTCGGGCGTTCGTGTCACAAACTAAGCTTATTGTGTCTCACGCACTTAACTACAATAACCAACCAAGACCAATGGTTTATTTTCTCAACTGAGCTACGTCTCACAGCATATGATTAAATTAAACTCGTATATATCTTAATATATGTGAACTGGGCTGCATACACCCTTGCTTTGCGTCATGCACATCATCAGCCTTTCAAAAGCCCCCTTTTGGTCCAGCCCCTCGTTGACAAGCCACTCGTCTCTAGGGATACGAGGTCCACGCCTCACGTCATTGGCTATTTCCCCTGTCATTCACCTGTCATTCAGCGCGTAAGCCGCGCCCCTCCAGTGTCGCTGAAGTTTCTGTTTCGGGAATGTTTAGAGATATTTCTCTCACACAATGAAAACCATTCCGCTCGTATTCTCACTTACCATCTACGAACCCTTTCTATGGCCGCCATCACTTTCTTTATGTCATCTTTAGCACGACTCCTGGTCTCAGCGCGAACCGAACGTCCAGACATTGTGAAGCTTGATATTAGTTCTATTTTTCTCCTCTTGCTACTCCGACCGATTCGGTCTCGCTGTCCGGTTTCCTAATCTCGCGAGACTACACCACCCACTCACTCACTCACTCACTAACTCACTCACTCTGACTCAGTGCCTCACTCGCCGCCCGCCCCTCCCTTCACCGAACGCCCTCCTCCTGTTTCCACGTGGTTTCAACTTGTCAACGTAACAATTAAAATTTTAGTTTTACTCGAAATTATGCGAATATTGGCACATTAATATTACGTAACTTTTCAATCAATGAATGCAGTTATAAATGTACACAAATGGCTAAATATGTTTATTTGGAATGATTCTGTACATTCAAAAGTAGCTCTCAAGCTACATTTTGCACCTTTTGTAGTTTAAGCTTTTAAATTTTGTTTTTTTTGAATGAGTATAGCAGCTTCCCAAAACCAGAGAAAAATTAAGATGCTAAAATTTAATTAAGGTAGGGACCTGGAAACACCATGGAATTGATAAAGATCTAAAATCGAATGCTCAGAATTAATTATTAGGCCTGTTATACCTTCCACATTGAAAGAGCCTCCAAAAAATTTTGGGCTAAATTACATGAAACATATCAATGCAATTTTACTAGAAACACACCATGGTTTATTTTTTTAAAATCAGCACAGAAATTTCATGTTTTCCAAATTTTAGGTGGAGAAAAGGAGGGAGTTAATGAGAGTGAGGGGAACTCAGTCCTTAGATGCAACCAAGATGGTATCCAATGAGCTCTGGGCCTCCTGGATCTGTTGCTGCAGCCTCTGGCGCATGCCCTCATTGGTTGCCTTTCTCAGCAGGTCCTCCAAGTCCCGGATGACAGCCCGGTAGCCCGGGGCGTTGTGGAGAATGCGAATAGCGCGGTCCCCGCAGCACGCCAGGTAGCGGCCATTGCCGTCGAACCTCAAGTCCGTGATCTCCTCGCTGTGGATGCCGTAGAACTCCTCCTCCAGCTGCCCAGCGGCTGCGTCGTACATAGCCACGTCGCAGCCGCTGGAGATGGCCACCACCCGCGCGTCCGGCGACAGGGCGATACGGCTGCCTCGGGAGGCCTGGCAGCACACCGTCCGCAGGAGGTAAGGGTCCTGCTGCTTCTTATACTCTACGTCAGTGTCCCACAGCTTCCAGGTGCCATCTTTGGATACCGTTGCCATCCTGCCGGGTTGGAGGGGGGAAATTGCAAAAAGTCACACTCGTCATCCAACTGTCTACGTTTGTCCCACTTTGTACAGTCACATTCTGCATAATGATGGACCACATATATGAAGGTGGTCCCATAAGATTATGATGGGGCTACAAAACTACTATTGCCTAGTGACATTGTAGTGCAACGCATTAGTTACGCCTTTCTGGTGACGCTAGTGTGAACAAACCTACTGCTCTGCCAGTCGTATAAAAGTACAGCACATACTGTACAATTATGTACAGTATATAATACTTGATAATGATAACTATGTTACTGGTTAAATGTATTTACTATACTGTACTTGTGTAAGTACACTATATTATATACACAGGATGACCAACTGGGCCCAGTCGTTAAGTGATGGAAGACTGTATTACAACATTTTTACAACATAAACTTTAATGACAGTTCATTAACAAAAGAAATGTTGGATTTTGAAGAGGAAATGTTTGTTTATATATATTTACAAATCTGTAATAAAAATGATTATTTTTTACATTCAGTTTCATGTATATTATTTGTGAATTACGCAGTCAATTACTTCCCATTATATTCTGCTAAATTTCTTCAACTTTTTGCATATCTTCTATTCTTCTGCATCACATATGAGAATATTACCTCATCAATGGATCTTAAATTATCCAAAAGAAAAAGAAGAACTGTGATCTGAAAGCTCTATGATCAAGTAACATTGCCCCCAAGATTTCTGCATGCAACATTGTAACAGGACAAATCAAAGTAGCAGAATGAAAGGTATGATGTGGACCACAGGCTGAACCCCAGCCAGCACAGAAATGCACTGCTATCATGAGTGTGGATTGGTCAGCTGAGCTAAAGGCCCACATTCTCGACTCAAGGAACAAGATTGAACTCTGGCCTCAACTCCAGGGAACAGAGACATCACCATTATTGCAGGCTTGCCCAGGTCCTGTGAGCACAGCTGCAGCATTGACTTACACGATATGACCATGGCACATGCTGAAAATATATATCTTACCGTCGGGAATCGTTGGAGAAGGCTAAGGAGTAGACGCCGGCTGAGTGGCCCTTAAGTTCAAAGGCTCGGGTCACTTCTTTAAATTCCCCGCTCTTCCCGAAGCAAACTTCCCAGACCTTTACATCTGGGGTGAAACCACAGGATGCTACAAATCTGCGTAAAGGACGAGAAGTTGTCATCGGTCCACAGTATATCGAACGATGAAACTTACATGTCTCAAACAGTATTAAGTTGAAATAGGCAAATAAGTCACTAACAACCCACAATGTGTTTTCTGAGCTTGACCAAACAATATCGGTATTCTTCTGAGTGTAAAACTTATGTTTCTCTCTGGAATCACTTCAGATTCCTTGAACAATGAGAACACAGAACTTCCCGCAGTGGACGACTGGCGGACAGACCTGCCACAGGGTGAAATGGCAGCATAGGAGTTGGTCATCTGGTTGGTATTAATGGAGGCCAGAACCTCCCCTTTGAGGTCCCAGATCAGAATGGCGGTGTCTGTGGACGCAGTCATGATAAATTTGCCTAGAAAAAAAAGGTTGTAAAGATTGAATATTCATCCATTTTCTCATTACTGAAATGCAGGATTGTTTTAAACATATGAACTGGTATCCACTGTAACAACTAAGTCTAGAATTGACTTTTAGGGCTTGATCGGTCTAGCTATCTTCAGGGAATCACCAACACAATTGGAGTCATGGTGAAGCAGAACCAATGGAAAGAAACTGGACATAAAAGGCATGCAACCTGCACAGGACCATGGGTCACGTGGGGGACACACCAGTTCCAACGAGCCGCTTTTGAAAATGAATATGTGACAATATTGTGCCAGGTGGCCACACGTGTCTCTGGCCAGTTTACCAGTCTCTGCAACGCCAATGTTGATCACGTTTCCTTTGTGCCTCTTGGGAAAATCTTCGGGTGCGGCTTTGAAGGTGAAGGAGCTGTCCTCCTTCTTGCTCATCTTGAATATACGGACTGTCTCCCCGTTGGCCAACCATGTTATGAAGGCTCTGCGCAGGGGAAGAGTGGATCAGTCAAGAACAGGATGCGCAGGGCAGTATTCCTGGTTCACAAATCTCACACCTTACAGCATTCCCTGAAGACGTACCGGGAGTCTGGGCTGAAGCAGACCAACGTGGCGTGATCCAGCTCCACGTTGGCACGCAGGCATCGGTGCTCTCGGTCCAGGAAGTCCTTGGTGCTCCAGATCCGGATGGTGCGGTCGTCAGAGCAAGACGCCAGATACTTCCCATTACTGCTGAAATCCAAGCAAGTCACATTGCCACTGTGACTCTGGACAAAAAAAAAAACTGTCAGCAGGAGTTCAACTAGAAGCCCAATAAGATTTTCTAAAGCTCTCAATAGACTGAAAACATTCATTATTTTTTTCAAAGAATCTTACTCACAAATTATGACAATTATGTACACAGGTTGAGATTTCTGTAGGCTGCTATCAAAGGAGCCCATTAAGTAATGAACTACTGTATATTTTCATTGCATGGGAAACATTACATCAAGTACAATTTTAGCTTGAAATGGAAAACTGAAATGGAAAAATATAAGCACTCTCATGAGCTATAAAAATACTGATTAAAAGTTTACATAGAAAAAGATTAGGAATGAAAACTGGAAAACCAAAGACCATGGCCGAGTTACTGCTTTCATAGACGCATCCAGCTTACCTAACAACTGCTTTTTAAATCCATCCAACTCTGGTACATGTTATCTTAAGATTGCAAAACAGTACTGTGGCCCTCTCCGGACATCCACAGACATAACCAATCAATCTCAGTCTCACTGGGCACCCTGATTGGCAGCTCAGTTTACCTTCAATGATGCTGCCAGGAGTGTGTGCGAGAATGTGTGCTGCTGCGACTTCTCCTTGCGGGGACGCTGCTGCTGCTTCTGCTTTTTGATAGACACGGCCTTGTCTCCATTTTCTTTCACTAAAGGGAACATTAAGGCGTGGTAGTAATCATTATAAAGACCCAATAATCTATACTACTCTATAATTGTCCTGACAAGTTTCTAAAATTACACTACACAATAAATAAAAAACTTTGTATAATGTCCATATGTTAAGTTTGTTTAGACAGCATACTTGGAAGACTATCCCATTAAAGTTGGCTCAGATTGCAAATAGAGATGCCAAAAAGAAAGGAATAATACCAAGAATATAATGTTAGTTTGTGGTTAAAACAGGATATTGATAATAGGTTCAAGTACAATGCTTCAATATTTAATTGCTGTTCTGATCAAGCTATATAACTAAATAATAAGCTATTTGATACTCTGGGAATGAACTGCACATTCACAGGAAATCCATATTTCAAAGTTCAAACCTTTCAAAATATTCATTAACATTTAACACCACTGGGAAGCTAAGTCAGTGAATACTATAATTTCATACATAGACTGATAATTACAGTTTTATTAACCTGCTTGCCGTATTCTTACCATCAGTTTCTTCTCTCTCATTATTCTGCTGATTCATTTGTTTTTCCTGCTTGAAAACTGCAACGACGACCAATAATATTAGTGCGCCTATCAATAAAGAAACAGCAACCACTGCCACCAACTCCATGTTTGACTGGCGAATTTCACTGGTGTGCCACGTTAGCCCAAGTGCAGCTCTATTGCTGAATTGGCTTTTAGCCGCGCATACAAATTATTCAAACTCTTCAGTGCAACGGAATGATTTATATAATACGTTTCTTGTCCAGGTCACAATCTATTAGCAACTTGCAGTCATTCCCATGACATTTAAAACAACGACTAGCTCGTTATGCTAACCTATAAGTGGAAAGGGTATTCTAGTCTAATTTTACGTCAGCGGCCGTAACGCACTTTGCGACAGGCCGGAAAATAATTTAGAAAGTGATCGGAAATTGACGGCATTTTCGTTTGCAAGAGGAAAGTTGGGGCGGTGTTGTTACCCGGCTCAAACGGGACGTGGATACGATTGGTGCTAGAGACCGGATTTATTTATTCAATTTATCGTTTAAGTTACTGACTTCTGTGCGCGTGGTTACGAGTTATGTAACAACTAAATTCCGTCGGTCTTTTAAGAGTATATGATTAGATGACATTAGTTAGTGTAGCAGGCAGTAGGGTATCGCAGTGGGGAGCACACCTTCAGGGCTGTGAGACTGAGTTTTAAAATTAAGTATTCAGTATTTCGTTTCATTCGCCGTCCATTCTATATCTAATTATAATTCGCATATTAATTACAAGAATTGCGGTTTTGAGTCAAGATATTTAGTATGGCTTTTGTTCACATTTACCTTAAACAGCATTTAAGTATTTTTAAACAACCTACTTGGTGTTTTTTGCTCTGTATGCTGAAAATAAAAGAAGTTACCTGGAGATGGGAATAGGACACTTAAGTTGACAGTCGAGATTAGTGTTTATTTTAATACAAGTTAATACATTTACTACATTCGCCATTTCCTGGCTGCTCAGAATCTGGTTTTAGTTCCCTGCGTTTGCTTTGGGTGAACCGGCGATGGCGATATTCCTGCAGTGTCCACACACACACACACACATATATATACACTGCTCAAAAAAATTAAGGGAACGCTTATTAATCAGAGTACAGAATCAAGTAAACTAAACTTCTTGGATATTCATCTCCTCAGTTAAGTAGCAGAGGGGGTTGTTAATCAGTTTCAGCTGCTTTGGTGTTAATGAAATTAACAACAGGTGCACTAGAGGGGCAACAATGAGACGACCCCAAAACAAGAATGGTTTAACAGGTGGGGGCCACTCACATTTTTCCGTCCTAATCTCTTCTGACTGTTTTTTCACTAGTTTTGCATTTGGCTACAGTCAGTGTCACTACTGGTAGCATGAAGCAATACCTGGACCCTACAGAGGTTGCACAGGTAGTCCGACTCCTCCAGGATGGTGCATATTGATGTGTCATTGCCAGAAGTTTTACTGTGTCTCCCAGCACAGTCTCAAGGGCATGGAGGAGATTCCATGAGACAGGCAGTTACTCTAGGAGAGATGGACAGGGCCATAGAAGGTCCTTAACCATATCCATGGAGGGACACACAGACCTCTACAGGCTAGACAATGACACCTTGACTGCCATTAGGTATCAGGATGAAATCTTTGGACCCATTGTCAGACCCTACGCTGGTGCAGTGGGTCCTGGGTTCCTCCTGCTGTGCGACAATGCCCGGCCTCATGTAGCGAGAGTATGCAGGCAGTTCCTGCAGCATGAAGGAATTGATACTATTGATTGGCCCCCACGTTCACATGACCTAAATCCAATGGAACACCTCTGGGACATTATGTTTCAGTCCATACAACGCCACCAGGTTGCACCTCATACTGTCCAGGAGCTCAGTGATGCCCTGGTCCAGATCTGGGAGGAGATCCCCCAGGACACCATCCGTCGTCTCATTAGGAGCAGCCCCGACATTGTCAGGCATGCATACAAGCACATGGGGGCCATACAAACTACTGAGTACGATTTTGAGTTGCTGCAATGAATTTTCAGCAAAATGGACTAGCCTGCTGCATCATTTTTTCACTTAGATTTTCGGGGTGTCTTTGAATTCAGCCCTCTGTAGGTTTGTAATTTTCATTTCCATCAAACGATGTGGCATCCTTTCACTCTTAACATCACCTTCACATCACTTTCACATCACCCAGTTCATATCAGATATCCAGCAGGATTTTTCCCCCATTGAAATCTGATGCATTTTCAAAGTGTTCCTTTAATTTTTTTGAGCAATGTATATCCCCTCCAGGATGCACCCCGCCTGCTGCTTTTCAATCGGCTCAGAATTACCGTAACAATAAATTTGCCAGGTTAAAGGTAGAACGAGGGGGGGGGGGGCAGCCATGCAATAATTGAAATAGGTTTAAACAGTTGTTCTGTGCCAATGCAGAACATGATGAAACACAAATAATGTAAACAGTATGGGTAATTTGAGTTCCAAATGGGCTATCCTACACTTTGTAAATAAGGACTCAGAAACCTGGGTGGTAGCGTCATCTATCCTCTAATCCAGTGCTTCCCAATCCGGTCCTTGGGTACCTGCAGGCAGTCCATGTTTTTGCTCCCTACTGCCTGGCAGGGAACTGGGAGGGAGCAAAAACATGGACTGCCTGCAGGTACCCAAGGACTGGATTGGGAAGCACTGGATTAGAGGATGGACGATGCTACCACCCAGGTTTCTAATCGCTGGATAATCGCTTATCCAGTGCATGGTTAGAGTCTTGGAGCCAGGAACTGCATGGCACTCTGGACAGGATGCTAATCTATCACCAGGCACGCACACATACATACACACACATCACATACTATGGACAAATTAAAGATGCCTACTCAAATGTTATATTGCTTTTTTGGACATCTCACACACACACATCACTGCAACTTATCTCCAAAGATGGTCCTTGTGGTCACTGTTGTGACACACTAGGCATTGCATCAATAACAGCTGGTCATCATATTGCTGTGTACATGCCTAAGAGACCATCTTAACTCAGAGTTCATTAATACTATTTCAGTATTATTTAAAAAAATATTTTGATTTAATTGGATGTTGTTCCATCCACATGATAGGGAATTATATTGGATTCTTGTAGCCAGCAGCGGAGGAGGGGATTAAAAAAAACCCAAGTAGCCTCTGAAAACCACTGGAGATTAGGGAAACACTGTACTCAAGTTTAAATCTCATTGCAGCTTTCTCTTACTGGCAGCAAAACCAGTTCCCCTCATTATAATAGAACCTATAGAAGTCTAAACTGTTCATGTTACTTTGCTGCAGTCTGTTTAGGGTGCTTAATTACACTTACATGCAACATTTTTATGCCTGGGAACAGAAAATGCTGTAGAAAGATCTAAATCTCAAATGCTCGACTCATTAAGAGGGGAAAAACAAAGTTTGTCATCACATTTTTATTCAAAACCACATTTTGATAACATAAGCATAGGGAAATATTACACTGCACAGGTCTGCACATTCATTCTTCTCCCAGTCTAGTGGGAATGATCATAATGAGGGAAAATACAACCACAGTAGCTTACATACAAACACATACACAGCAACATCCACAAATACATATATCCTCCACGTCAGTCATATCTCCACTCTCCCAAAATTATTTACTCCCAAGGAATCCAGCAATTATGCACTCTGGCAGAACAGTCAAGTGTACCCTAAGTCAGTGTTTCCCAACCCCCCCCCCCCCCCCCCAGACGGTCCACATTTTTGCTCCCTCCCATCTCTCTACCTAACAAACAACATTTTTGCTCCCTCCCAGCTTCTGTGTTTGGTGGGTGTTCCTGAGGACCGGGTTGAGAAGCACTGCCCTAAGTTACCAGCGGATACTTGTGGGTTACTTAACAAAAGTGATTAAGATCTAGTCCCTTGGTCAATCAACAGTAAGCACACCTCTGCGTATTTACAAATAGCCACACAAAAGTAGGTCGGGTAGGAAACAATGCCGGGGAGAGGTCCTTACAAAGTTCTGTAACTATTAAAAACTTAAAAGAGAGCACAGGCAGCTATGTCTGAGATCCATTTACTGGGCATGAGAGTTCACTGAGATATGAAGTATTAGTTTTGCTCGATGAAGCAGCTCATGGAGCAAATCAAAGTAGGTGCAGCAGACTTTTTTTTTTACTTTAGCTTTTAAAAAACAGGGAATTTTTAAACAGGAAATGTCACTGTGGTGTTGACAATGGATAGTCACACCCATTAAGAATTTATTATTAATCTATTTACTGAGGACAAACATTTTGTAACATGAAATAAGGTTCATTTGTAAAGATAGTCACCAATTCAATTACCATATTATTAATTTGTTTCTCCTCCCCTCACAACAGACAGGTAAATGATTCAGTTTGTTGTTGCCAAGGGAATCCAAAAATGGCTGGGTTTCAGTTTTAAAACTAAGACAATGTGTCTACTAGGAGGATGCCCAAATAAGGGTGTATACCAACGCATGGTCAACATCTGCTACTGGGCACATCTCTCATGATGCGATTTGTGAGTGTAGCAGCTACCAGGGACTGTGAGCCCAGGGAAGTGCTGAGCGTATGATGGCAGGGAGTAAATGCCCCCCCCCCCCAGACAGGGCAGACAGGGTCAAGTATGCCAAGGGAAAAGACCTCAGGGAGAAAATCTACAGCAATGTCAACAGTACCCAGGCAGACCGCAGCAGACCAATTGCTCCTTCACAGTAGTGTTTCTCAAACCAGTTCTCGGGGACGCCCAGACTGCCCATGTTTGGGAGGGAGCAAAAATGTGGACTGTCTGACAGGGAGCAAAAAACACGGACTGTCTGGGGGGTCCCCGAGCTCCGCGTTGGGAAACACTGGTTCACATTACAAAGCACGACACTGACAAAAACCGACACACTTCTATTCTTCCAACTAAAAGAGGAAAAAAAAAAATCCTAATTACAAAAATGATTTTTGTAAACATACTGCCTCAGTGAGCCAAGCTTGAAGGAACTCTAAAGGCAACCTGCTTTAGTACAAAAATAATTTGTTTCTGATTTGAACATCTGTTGCCTGTGTTTTGCCAATCATCCCCACATTCATACTGCCCTTGCAAGTCAGCAACTGCCGAGTTCTGGACTAAATTTAGAAAGGCTCTCATATATACTTCAAAAAAAAAAAAAAAAACACCATCGCTGTTAAACTAATAACCTTTCCACTTCTACAAAATAACAAATCATCCACACATAAATGCATGATTAAGTGTCCAGCTTCAATTTCAAGAATTTCCCTCTGGGATCAATAAAGTTAAAATAATGTAACATCAGTTTTTGAGGGATTCCTCACTTTTGTAGATAATCAAACTGAAAACTAGGCAGCTGCTGAATCCAGTTCAAACAATCCGACATTCATGTTTATAATGAACTGTTAAAAAAAGAAAAAAAGTTACCAAATATATAGATATACAAAGCCTGACTCATTCATTAACTTGCACCCCCCCCTTGAAATGTGCCCCCCCTCCCCCCACTCTGCAGGTGAGTCCATGTCCGGCACTAACAATGTGCCGCCATTCACTACCAGTTTCCTTCAAACTGGACTCCCTGAGGCGGAGTAATATGAAAAAATACAAGAAACACTTTTCAAAGTGGATCTTAAGCAAAGGGGAAAACTAGCAGCTACACAAAGAAAAAGAAACAAGAGAGAGAGAGAGAGAGAGAGAGAGAGCACTAGAGAGAGAGGAGAGGAGAATGAGATTCAAGAAATAGTCACTTCTAATTACTGAAGTGGTCTGGGTCATATACACCGTGAAAGCAGCGAGAGAGGCGACACCCAGTCAGGTGTGATGCATGCTGGGAGTTTGCAGCACCAGCTATGAGATGGCCGATTCCCCCTCATTTATTTCATATTAAATAAGATGAGCCAGGGCCAAGGACTGGGGGTGGGGGGGGGGGGGCGGGAGCCAGACAGTGTATGTGAAAGACAGAGGTAGTCTAGAATAAAGCAGCTCGTGTTGACAGTGGCAAATCTGAACAGTGAACAACAGGCATTGCTTGTAATGGCATTGCAAAGAACTGGGAGGGCTTTGGTTTTTCAGAGAGCCAGGCATAGGCCAGAAAAGAGAGGGAGGGAGAGAGAAAGAGCAAGCGAAAGAGAGAGAATGTCTGTGTCACAGGTCTATACTGCAACAGGGCTGTAGAAAAAGAAAAAACAGCAAGGATGGTTTGAGTGCTTGGAAAATAATCCCCCGTTTGCCATTATTAAAATAGATACAGCCTCTATGAAAGGTCGCTAGAGCTGCAGCAAAACAAAAAAAAATCCCGTTAAACTTGTGAAGCGTAATCAGATTTATTCTAAATATGCTAACTATTTAACTGATGCTAAGAAACAAAATCATGAAATTGCTCTTTGGAAAAACAACAAACTTGAGAAGCGATCACCATACGGTGCTATAAATACGTCTCGCCTTCGGCATGCGACAGATTCTGCTGTCAGAAATGTCAGTGCTGACCCCTCTCTGTAGACGTTGAGCCGTTTAGGTGGGCTGCATAGGGAGAATTCCTATTGGGCAAACAGAAAAATAATAAAGAAAAAAAAAGACCTAACTGCGGCGCCTGCTATGTCGCCACGCCCCGGGAGACGCGCTGGCTCCCTGCACACGAAAGCCGGAGGTTGCCCTCTCCCCCCTCACATCCCGCCACGAAGCAGTCAAATCAAGAGGATATCGACTTCAGCCTAGTCGTCATGATGGAGAATGACAGATGGGCAGGGAGTGAGGGGGCCAGAGGGAAAGAGAACCGACTCCATCCAAGACTGGGATTGTTCAAGTAATATGTGCCGTATTCCATCGCCTGCGGGACCCCAGCTCCCCATGCTGGCTAAGGGGGTCGGATGGGGGGGGGGCGCTCGGTCACTAGTAACAGTGTCGAGACTGGAAGGTCGTCTTTTGAATCGTGGCCAGGCCCGGCCTTGGGATGCGGTGGAGTGGGGGTCAGGTGGGTAACCGTCGGGGTCAAAGGTCAGAGCAAAAAGCCATGGGCGGAAGCAGAGGCAGGGCCCGCCCCCCCACCCCGACTACTTCTTCCTTGGGTGCTGCCTCCGGGCCTGAAGCCGCTGGCGGGCCCCGGCGGGCTTCGAACACGAGCCGATGGAGAAAGCCGCCGTCGAAGCCCCTGGAACGCACAAGCCGGATCAGAGGACGGAACCTTCAACATCCAATGTTCGCGGCATCTTCGGCGATCAAGGGAACATACCGAACGGCGAGGAGGCCAGTGCACCAAAGCCGGGGGTCTGTGTGCCTGGGCTGGTGAAGGGCATGTTGGCGTTCTGCCCGAATGCAGGGTTTGACGTTCCTGCAGAGCACAGAAGGGAGGATAAGGAAGTGTTAGTGAGATTGTGTGTGCCATGACCGCCGAAAACCACAAGGGGGCGCACATTTGGGGATGCCTTGGCGAGGCAAGCTGTCAGGCAGCGTGAGAGATTTAGCAAGCGACTGACTGCTGGCACATCGATCCGAACGCCCAAGGCAGCAGCAGCACTGCTTTGTAAACCCTGCGTTGCCATTGGCTGGAACGTGTGCCAAGCAGTGAGCCCCACGTTCAACCACTATCCAAGGAGACAGCATCCAGGATAGCGAAAGAGAAGGGGAATGTAACAGAGTTAACATAGGAAAGGCTCCATCAGCGCCAGAAGAGAGGCGGTATGCATCTGCAGTTTGACAGGACTGCAGCACTCAGGCAGCAGCATATAGGCAAACTCACCGCTAAAATTTAAGCTTGGAGATCCAAAGGTGTTCCCTGTAAGAATCGCACATTCGGTTTAAAACAGCCCTCCCACACACCCCGAGTCAGCCAATCATATCATTAGAGCCTGACCAATGAGGATGTAGAGCAGCAGCTCCTTTACCGCTTTGTATCTGTGAGCAGAGCAATAGATAACAATTACCGGCATTAGCAGCCCTTAGGAAATGGTTGAGCTCTACTCACCAAAGGCTGGCTTGCTGTCCTTGGCACTGCTGGCGCCGAAGGCGAAACCTGCAGTCTGACTGGTGGGGTTAGCTGGGGTTGGGGCTCCAAACTGCGTGTCTGGAGCAGCCGCGCCGAAACTGAAGCCTCCGGTGCTTGGTTGGGCGGCGGTGGAAGCGCCGGGCTGGGCGGACGACGGTCCTCCGAAGGTGAAGGTGGGCACGGGCGACTGGGTGACCGTGCCGAAAGGTGAAGCACCGGAGGGAGCAGAGGTGCCGCCGAAATGGAAAGTCGACGTCCCCCCACCGAACGCCGGCTGGCTTGGGGTGCCGAACGTGGCCGTGGAAGTGGACGCCGCCGTGCCGAAACTGAACGGCGTGGGCCCGCTGCCCCCGAAGGGGAAAGACTTGCTTACAGCTGGAGGGGCAGAGCCAGTCTGGGCGGGCCCATCGAACGAGGGCTTCCCGAAGGTGAATAGCGACTGACCTCCTGACGCCGATGCGGTGGTTGTGGTTGTCGCGGTTGCCATGCCGGTCACGGCAAAGCCACCAAAGGACCCGGTGGTGGCCGTCTGGTTGCCTGACTGGCTGAACGTGAAGGCCCCCTGAAGGGCGGGTTGGGGAGCAGCCGGCGGGGCGGAGGTGGATGTCGTCGCCGGGTCGAACTGAAAGGTGGATGTGGTTGTACTCAGGGACAGCGACGTTGTGCTGGCAGGAGTGCTGCCGAACTGGAAGGAGATCCCTGTGGCTGGGGCGGCGGTGGTGGAGGCGGACGTGCCAGCAGCAGGCGTGGCGTTCCAGCCGCCAAAAAGAGGCTTGACCGTCACAGGGGAGGCCGAAGTGACCGTGCCGGAGAGGCTACTGATAATGGTGGCGCTGCTGGACGACGGTGTTGTGGACGCCGGGGCAAGAGAGGACGGCGGCTGGCCGAAAGCGGGGAAGCTGGTGGAGGAGTTCCCAAAGATGGGCTTGAAGGAGGACACGACCGGGGCACCTGCTGACGAGGATGCTGGTGCGGATGCTGGCGTCACCCCGGCGGTGGAGGTGACGGCGGGTGTGCTGGTGGCAGCACCAAAAATGGGCTTGAAGGCCGATGGCAGTGGGTTGCTGCCCCCGCTGCTGCTGATGGTGGTACCAATCGCTAACCCAGGTGCCACGGCGGCGGATGTGGTGGCAGCAGAGGGCGTGCCCAGGTTGAACGTGATGCTTGCCGAGGGTGCGGTGCTATCAGGCGGCTTCAGGGGCTGAGCCAGCACCTGAGCGAAGGCGGACATGCCCAGGGAGCCGGGCGGCAGGGCCGTGGGGGCTGGCTGGGCCGTGCTCAGGCTGGGCTCTGACTTGACGCCGGGGGCTGGAGCCAACAAGCTTGTTACGGCTGAGGTCACGGCAGGGGCTACGAAGCAGACAGAGGGGAAGGCACCGTTAACACCTCATATACCTCAGCACCGATTAACACCCCCATAAACGCTTTTCCAGGACAGAGTCTCATAGAGGATGGAGCCTAAGGCAGGGGAGACCAATCGGAAACGGACACCTGGTACACAAGTACAAAAGGTTGAACTGCATAGTGATTTGTCATAACATTGCAGATGTGTACTTATTTTATGAACATTTGCACAGATTTTACAAGCAATTTCAATGCATCTTAACCTTTATACAAAAAATGCTAAGCAATTACGTCAATCCCCAGTAGCAATCATGAACTACATCCAGATTAGAGACTCCGATACCCAACACACCAAAGTGCATGTCTGTGGAGTGTAGGAGGAAAGCAGCCCCCACCCCAACAGACAGACAGACAAACGCAGACAAGATTCTAATCCTGTCCTAGTGGTGTGCGACGGTAGTGCGGCCCACTGGGCTCCCGGAAGCGGCTGAGCGACCTGCCGGGCTGCTGACAGCAGGGCTGGGCGCCGGGCTGCTCTTCATCATCTTCAGCGACTCCAGCAGCGGGTTGGCCGAGCTGGCGGGAGGGGCGATGCTTGGAGCCGCCGGGGCGGGTGTGGTGTTGATGGCGTTGGCCGAGGCTGCCTCAGAGGCGGGGGCAAGGGTCAGGGTGGGCGCTGTGGTGGCCGCGCAGGCCGGAGCGGCGGCAGAGCCCAACAGCAGGGCGGCGGGGGCGGGAGGCGACGTGCTGGACGTGGGCGTGAGAAAGGAGAGCATGCTGGAGGGTGCCACAGGTTTCACTGGCTCTGAAGTCCAAAAAAAATAAAAATCACAAGTTAATGCCCCTCTCAAAAATCTCCTTATATATATTATACACCAACTCATTCCGCTAAAGATCTTTATTAGCTAAAGATCTTTATTAGAAAATCACCAAAACTCTCAGAAGAGTGAACAGTCTCGGCATTAGGCTTGGGCGGTAATATGGTATACCGCGGGATCTAAAAATAACAACGGTATCAGTTTCAATACCGTTATACCATCATAAAAACAATGCACTGATATAGGAGACAAGGATTAAATATTAAATACAATTTATTTAATGCCTAAAAATGCGTATGCGTGGTTGTCATCACGTGACAGCGTGGAGGAGAAATAGAGAGGTGGGGAAAGATGGCAGGTCCCGCACCAAGTGACCTGGTCTCGGAAAAGAACAACTTCTGCAGTTTGGCAGTATTTCGGGTTTCGACCGAACGAGAAGGGAGAGGCGGTAAATACGGATTTATTTAATTGATTCAGGTATTTTTATTTGGTTTACGTTAAAAACAATATTGGAAATAAGACTGGAAAGAAGTTTTTGTTTAGGACTATTGCTTTGCAATACTTTTTATAATATGGATATGTTTATGTTAATTCAACTCTGGTTGACTGTTGTAGGTCTATTTGCACTTTTTTATAAGCTGCTCTTTGTTATTAAAAGTTGTTCAGGCGGTGCGATTTAATTTGACTTGTGTGCGCGTCTCTGCGCGAAAACTGTTCTGGATGTCTATGTTAATTAAATTCTGTTTGACTGTTGTATTTGCACTTTTTTTATAAACTGCTATTTGTTGCTAATATTAGTTGTTAATATTGTTCTGCATGTTATTTTGTTATTGTTTCAGTATTAGTGTTTGGTGTTCAGTTTCTGAACGGTTTAGGCACAAGCCAACAGTTTGGTGACGCTGTCTGAGCCTTGCGTCACAATTTTTTAATTATTCACGGTAATACCGTATACCGAGGTAAAATAGGGAGGAGGTTTGACGGTATCAAAATTTGGATACCGCCCAAGCCTACTCGGCATGAAATGATGGGCCAATTGGCCAGTTTAATCACATTCCTCATTTAATGTAACAAAAAGAATGAAAACGGGCACAGTCCAGCTCCTCAGCTCTGGGGACCTGGTGGACCCACCTGGCTCTTCCAGGACCTTCCTGATCTGCTTGAGGGCCGCGGCTTTCTCCAAGTCCAGGTCCTTTACTGTGACTGTGTAGCCCAGCTCCGGGGGAGGGGGCTGCCCACGCAAAGACACGACAGCAGGTTCTTAATGGGTCACGTCCAGGACGGCGACGACACAGGTTCCGGGAGGGTCGCCCCGGGCGAGGCTTACCAGGGAGATGTGGTCGCCTCTGCGGCTGGATACCAGCTGGACCTTCCGCTTGCGCTTGTTATCGCTCCATCCGGAATCCCATGAGGCCATTGGGGCAGGGGCCTCGGGCATCGGTGGCAGCTTGCCTGAGTAGCGGGGACCCGGAGAGTGAGCGTACGGGTAGAGTGACGTCTGCCTGCCCCCCATCTGCCTCAGGGGTCAGGCCTGCCATGTTCCAGCCCAGCTAAATGAATCCTACAGAAATGCCAAGACTCTGACCTGGGGCTGCAGTCTGGTCCATCACTGTCCCATCAGAACTCGGTGAAGATACAGAGCTGGGAGAGAGCGCCTCATCTTCTCTGTGTAAACACACACACACACACACACACCATGTAGTCCTATCTTTATGGGGACTCTCCATTCTATGGCCATACCCTTAATCCAAACTAGGACAACTGTAACAACTACTCAGCCCTAACCGTAACCACAAATAACCAAATCATTTTTTCTTTTTATTTTACTTTATTAGATTGCAGTCACAGATTTTTATAAAATTGAGGTTTATATTGCGGGGTCCTAAAAAATGTCCCCACAAGGTAAAAACTTACAGGTTTTTAATCACATTGTGACGCACACACAGAGGCAGACGCACAAACACACAGAGGCAGACGCACAAACACACAGAGGCAGACGCACAAACACACAGAGGCAGACGCACACACACACAGAGGCAGACGCACACACACACAGAGGCAGACGCACACACACACAGAGGCAGACGCACACACACACAGAGGCAGACGCACAAACACACAGAGGCAGACGCACACACACACAGAGGCAGACGCACACACACACAGAGGCAGACGCACACACACACAGAGGCAGACGCACACACACACAGAGGCAGACGCACACACACACAGAGGCAGACGCACACACACACACAGAGGCAGACGCACACACACACACAGAGGCAGACGCACACACACACAGAGGCAGACGCACACACACACACAGAGGCAGACGCACACACACACACAGAGGCAGACGCACACACACAGAGGCACTTTGGGGTTACAGAGTAAGCCCTGGTGTCAGATGTTTTACAGGCCTTATGGTCATAACAGCACATGACTAAAAACCTTTCAAATGGAGGTGCTCTACAGAAGACAAATGTAACGGCTACACAGCGACCTTCAGCTGGTGCTTTGTTTCAACACCAGATGGGCTTCCTCCTAAAATGCTTTTCTTAGCCAGTCAGCACTGAAACACACCATTACAAACATTAGGGGCAGCCAGGGTCCCGACCCGCTGACTCCGCTGCCTTTCTAGGGGACCTGGGAATTGTTTTTCAGCCCTTAAACTCCCTGCATTATGAGGGAACAGGAGCCCGTGTCAGGCTCTACCTGTCTGGCAGAAGTGCAGCACAAATTAAACTTTTAATCCATATTTTGAGGTGTGGCGGCCATCCAACATTAAAGTATGCAATTTATTTGATAAATATTCAGCAAATGCTTATTTAGCTTCTCTTCAAAGCATTAAGGGAACCACGCAGCTTCTCTATAAAGATATAATTCAGGCAGTAAAGTGAGCAAGAGAGCAAAAAATGAGCTGCAATTAACAAACCCATGAATAAAGCTCAGTTGTTAGCAGTGCGTCAGTTCAGCCAAATTAACATGGAGCGTTCATGAGAGCTGCGGTGATCTCTCACCTTTGGCAGCGGTTTAGAAACATGAACAGAGTGACCAAGCCAGCTGGGGGGGATACAACCACACAGAAGGACATACCGTGGCTTTTTGAAGACCCGCTCCGGGGTCTGCGAGCGCGACGACCCGGGGCTGGAAAGGGGGGAGAAGTTGAGGCTGGAGGCTGCCTTACGCTGCGAAGAAATGGTGCAAGAGGGAAACGGTTACAATGGTGCCAAGAAAGCTCAGCTGAGCCCACCAGAATCCATGAAATAATGAATGGCCAATTGAATATGGTCATATTTAGACTGAATTACTATATTTCAACATTCATATAAATCGATAATAAAGCATGTGGGTTGTTTAGGACTTTCTAATAAATTCCTGAGGATATGATGATAAGTTTGGAATATAATCAGAAATGGTTCATCCTTCAAAATCGAGCACATCTTAAAGTTTCAAAGAGGAGAGGTCAGGTGAGTCTGGGGGAGTGGCGCTGGAGGGGTACTGTACCTGAGGATATCCCTGTGAGGAGCTGTAGGAGCTGCGGATGGGGTTTCGGGCTGAACCGAGGACTCCGCAAGGGTCCAAACTGCTAGTCTGGGAGCTCATGGAGGAGGTGCGGTTGCGCTTTATGAGGGACTCCTCCATCACGGATGCGTTCAAACCCCGCTTCAAGCTCCCAGGCCTCGATGGGAGGCAAGGAAAACAGGAGTAAGGATACCAGCAGATCAGGCCAGCTGCATTTCTTCAAAAAACGCTGATCATTCTTTTTTAATAGGGAATGAAAATCAAAACACGAACGAACTACTCAAAAATTCTATCCGGTGCTGAGCTTAGACTCGTATCTAACCAAGCTATGCAAGCACCTGTTAGACCGGAATAACCGCTCGTCTTATGATGCATGCTGCTATATATGGTTAGCAGGCCATTGCAAGGCATGTGCGCATGCAAGCACAGAGAAGGGGCTTTCGGGTTGTGGGGAGAGAATCTACCACAATAAGAAAACAACTGGGGGACAAACCCTGAGCAATATCCAGGCACAGACAACAAATGCACACAAACGCACCCCCCTAACGGGCAGAAGTGACAGTGCTGCCCAACAGGCACTCATTCCACCCACCTTAATAATAATAAAAACCACCCAAGGCTAGATCTGCAGTAAATTTCAACACGTTTCAAGCATGCACGCACGCGCACACGCACACACACACACACACACCAACAAAGCATGGGTGGGGCAAGTAGCTGAAGGCACATCTGAATGGTACAGCAGTGCCTGGCACCGCACAGCACTGCAGTCACTCACTTGGGCACCAGCTGGGAGGGGGCTCCATTGGCAAGGAGAGGCTCAAAGGCAGAATGACTGCTACCGCCGCTGTCACTGCGTCTGGGAGGGCAGGGGACACACAAAGCACAATTAGTGACCAGCACGGGTTACAAACAGCTCACTGGACACATCGTTATGCACCTTAAAAGTCACAGCATGTCAGGAATGGCCACCCCCCCCCCCACCCCGAAGAAATAAAAACAATACAGTATACAAGCTTTTAAGACCAGACACTGAAACACAATTTAGGCGCTTAATACTTTGAAGGAAAAAAAACTGGTATGTTACAACCAAAAAGCAATAAAATGCGATTTCAACAAGGTTAAACGTGATGAACAACACTTTTCCACCCTAACCCCAGATCAAACATATGTTCCTATCAACACAAGTAAAAGAAGCAGCGGGCAATTTTTACAATTTGCAATCCATTTCTGACAGCCTAAGAATAAAGGAAATGTGTCATGGTGTCGTCAAAGCAGATCAGAAACAGAATTACAGCGTGCAGCTGGACACATGACTAACTTTATTAGAAACAGAAGTAGCCTTAATGACAGCTAAATAAACATCTTAAAAACCCACAACTAAAAATGAAACAGTCTGAAGAAGCAAACACAGTTCTGTCACATCAAAAGTACAACACACTGCTGTACATCTGGTCTCTTCTTAGTCCCACCCTTCTATTTCTGTGGGTTTTCTTGTTTTGGGTTTGCTTACCTCCTCTTGTTTTTCTGCTCAGGAGGACAGGCTCGCTCATCTTCTTCTACCCCTCTTTTGCGGCTTTCCTTCAAAATATTGAGGACAGTCTCTCGGGCGCAGGGGTCAGCAGCCGCGCTCAACCCCAAAGGATGAGACATCGGCGAATTTAATGGGTCATAACTGCAGAGAGGGCAGCAGGATTAATAAACCACAATCCACATTGCAGAACAGAGTTTGCAGTGTTATACCCCTGCATAAGCAGTTTAAGAAACATAGGATTCCTTTAAAATTTTGATATCGCTGCTTTAAAGGGGGAAACTCAAGGAAAATTACAAAACAGGGGAAACAAGCATTTTGCAACTTAACATGACCACTGAGGATAGAACAGGAATTTTGTCACTGCTCATAGAGCTGCAGAAATTAATTCAACAGTAGTCCAGTCAAGTAGGAACATATGCAAAACTGCCAATAGTACACAGATACACAAAAGCACACACTCAATGTAGATGTATACATGCCCACAGGTATTGCACAAGAAATAAAAGTGAAAATGTAGTGTACATACAGTGCAGTAAACCAAAGAAATGTTTTAATTAGTGCAAAACAGATGCCAGCATGATAACCACTGAGTTTCCGCTCCAACTCACAGGGGGGACCGGGCGCGGTCCGGGCGTGCGATCTTCACGGTAACGGGGCTGTGGGCTGCCGGCGAGTTTCGCGGCGTCAGGACGGCCTTCTTTCTGTAGCCATCCCACCGAGTCGGGGGCAGCACACCCAGCAACGGGGAGCCTACTTGCTGGAGGGGGTAGTGTCGTTGAGGGGTGATGGTGAATCTGCCCGTCGTGGCGATGGGCTCCCTGCTAACGGCATAGGTGATTTAAAAAACGTTGCACATGATGCATTCGCCGGCTCAACGTTAATCTTAAATCTGGACGCCGTAACTGAGACGTTTTGGACACTGTAAACCTGAATCACAGACTATTGTATGGCTTTCATAAACAATACATCTCCATTGGCTTCAAGATATTCACATAAGATCAAAATGTACTTTATTATAACAGTAAACTCGCAACATAAAAACAACATAAAATGGGCACAGATAGCGTCATTTAAACTGAATTAACACACTTTATTAAGTTGAGAGTTTAAATGTAGTTAGATTGGGGGCAGCTTCATATTTCAGGGTCTAATAGCCAAGTAGTTAAGGCAGCAGCGAATACAACAGTCAATCACCAATGCACAACTAAGACGTTTAAATATAAATGAAAATAACGGGTTGCAAATAATCCGATTCAGCTTCAAGGAAATACAAAAGGAATCAGTTTATCCTCGACCACTGCGATTTAAAGCAGATGAACAACCGGAGGGGGGAAGGAGCAGACTGCACAGCGCCCACAGTAACTCCCACATTTTCAAATATTGGAGGGAATACTTCAACTCCGCGCTGAACTAGTTTAGCCCGCTGGTTAACAGACAAAATGTTTTCTGGAGGCAGCATTCTTTACGCAACACATTTGTCACCAAAACAGAAGCTATTCCAGACAGTGGGAAGTTATTAACAGAGCCTGTAAATGAGTATTCGCCCCCCGACTAGTTGGAATTAAACTCAGTCTGGTAGCTAGTCAGGCATGGCTACCGATGCGGCTAGCTAGCACCAACGGGGTACTGGCTTACCAAGTCGGCTGGTTTTTATTTACCTGAATGACAGTCTTCTGCTCGGGGTGGGCACTGCATGGTTGGGTCGAGACAGCCTTTCACGGAGCTCTCTGGAACCACCACCACAGGCTCTCGCGGCGGGTAAAGGACTATCCTGCTTTCCAATGTAACTCCCCATGAATATGTCTCGGGGACTGAACACCACCGAGTCACTAAATGTGTCTGCGTCTCTGTAAAAATCGCCAGGGTTCCGCAAGCGTCCCTCGCCACCTGACAAAAATGAATCCCTTTGAGTGGTTTTGTTGAAACGATCCCGGTGTACTCGTCCGGGTGTCGGTACTCCGTTGGCAGTCGCCCGCGGTAACCAGCGTCGGAATACCGGTGGGATTACCAGGCTTGTCCGAGGATGAGGGCCTAACCTGGCATGAAACGGCGAGTCGCCGGTGTAATGAAAACAGGCGACACAAATTCCACCGAAAATAAACACAATGTAAAAAATGTACGGGATAAAATAAAGTGTTAAATAAAGGATTGCGAAAGAAAAGACCACCAGAGAGGTAAACACGATCCACCACTTCTCCCTGGGAGACATGGCGGCACCGCGCCGCCGGAGGACTTTAATATCCCATAATTCTGTTTGGTTACGCACGAAATAGAATGCGCGAGACACCAGAATTGCGCGGCAACAGCGCAGCTGAGCCAAGTGAACCTCCGCCAGCCGCTACTCATAAGGAAACGTAGCGGACTCTCGTTCCTAGTTGCGTCTTTCCGTGCGGCCATATGATAGACTTTACTTCCAACAAAAGCTGGAATACCCGAATTAACACATGTAAGATCTTATTCTTTCACCCTAAACATTATCCCATTATTCGTGTACACACTTACGGTTAAATAAGTGCTTCTGTAATCCTGACAAACTGCACCACAAAACGAGATATTGCAGTGCTGAGTGAATCAGATTGTTAAACGGTCTGTTTACGCAGTACAAGGGAAAGCTCAATAACTTGTCAGTAGACTACAGTTTTTTTTTCCAACAGTAATATATCGGAAATCGTGGTATGGGGCATATACTTCAACCGGATAGTTCTACTGGCTTTAAATCGGAAACAACTACATCAAAACTTCAGACTATAAATAGTTTCTCAGTTTATGTATAAACATTTATTTCGGTTTTCTATTATATAATAGAGCAATGATTCATTTATAAGTAATGTTCCAGCAATACAGGATGTTTTGAAAAACAGGACGCCTGTTGCCTAGAATATAATATGTCTTGTTTACTCTCGATGTGTTTAGTTTTACCATTACTTCAATCTACCGTGTTGTTTCATGAAAACGCGCAATTAAAATGAAATGCGACTCCTTTGGTCTGAGTGGTCTAGATGGGACACGAGCCTGACAGAACCTTAAAGACTGCTGCAAACGCAGTAACAATTTTTCGATACTACATTTAGTGGTGAATGTACAATAAATATAGGTTTTATTAATATCCCGGTACCTTTGTTGTGTTTGCTAAATATTAAAAATATACCAGATGAAAAAGGTTTCCTTTAAATTTACATTTACCGGTTTCTTTCAAATATTTTTTGTTTAAATGTTTATTCAGCAAGCAAAAAGTTTACTTTGGCTGTTCCTTTGAGTGTTAAACGAATAGTTTTATGTTCCTATAGTCTTTGTCATTTATCTGATCTGGATACACCCATATAGGTTAAGAGGTTATGGGAAATGTTGCAAAGTTGCGAAATTACATACATTATACATTTTCTATAAATCTTTAAGCAAATTTATATATAAAAAACCTTAAGATATACATTTGTTGATATGAAAGGCAAATCGTGTCCTGATTTCTTTTTCATAAATCCTGGACTCATTGAACACTATTAATGGTTAGCTAAATAACCTTGAATTGCTCAAGTGCTTTATTCAGTGAGTCATGTAAAACAAAATGCACAAACCAGTGAAGCTTATTGGCTTTCATGGGATTGAGATTGACTTTCGATGTTTAATGCCACATGCTCAAATAAGTCTATCAGATTTTTTTTTAATTATTTGTTAAAGAAAATATGTTCAATAAGTTCAGGAGTTGGTGATTGTTGTAGAGTTTGAGTATGCAATCTCGGATTGGTGTACTTGGTCCAGCTAGTAAAATATTACTGAAAGGCTGGGCTAAATTATATTGATTTCAGAGTAGCCAAACAAAGGCCAGGACAAAACACCGATGGGCGGGTATTTCTAAAGTTAGCCAGTCGTAAACAGCGAGTGTAGGAGGAGTTTGTGGCAGAATTTCATCTGCGCTATATTGGGATGGTGGGTTCGTAGTTCTAGGGCGGTGGACCAAAAAAAAAAGAAACACACAACAATAACAACAACAACAATAATATAAACAGGCAGAAACGAACAGCATTCATCCAAGCTCTCCTAATCACTTAGAAAAGGAAACCTGTTCTAACTGAAGCGAGGGCTGGACTTTTTCCCCTTTTGCAATTTCATGATCGCGCTGCTGTTTTTCCCCCTGGTAGCTTGCTGTACTCGCAATGGATCGAATGAAGAGTTCCATACAGCAAGTCCCTAACCCCATCCCAAAAGGGCTCATTCGTCGAACCGGTGCCAACAGTCTGGAAATAGAAAAAGAGAACTTCGAGCGAAGCCAGGTAAAATCAGAACATAACAGCGAAACGGGAAAAAGTTAAGCAAAGGGGCAGCCGTTTGATCAAGGCGTGATAGATCGGACTGAGCTTGCAGTGTTAGAATGTATATAGTTCATGTAGTAATTTATAAATCCGATACATTTTTTGTTGTTTCATCTAAAGAATTGTAAGGTAATTTTAAGCTGTTTTATGTAACGTATACTTTGTTATATATTGGCCATTGTCTTTTCGTGGTGTTTGATAAGAAGGCGTCCCATAGATGATTCCGAGTTTATTTTAAAAGCTGTATTTTATTGCAGTTCCTACAATAACAAACCAAAAACGGATCTGCATACTTATTGACTGGATTGTGTTGTCAGTGATCCCGATGTGTCCGGTGCTGCTTAATAGATCGCAGTACCATTTTCAATGTGGTTTCTTGACTGGTCACAGTTGTGTTTTGTTAAGTTTGTTGGAGTAGTTTGTGCTCTGTGCATTTTCAGTTATTACTTGTAAACCGCATGATAGGAAACGTTGGTGAACGTTATTTTCTGTACCACAACGGGGCGTAGTTAAAGAATTGTAGGCGTGTTGCACAATGGGATATACCATGCCAGGGGGAATATGAATCAGCCTTTGTGTTAATATGAGAATTTGTTGCCTTTGTTGGTCTAATGTAAATGTCATTCAGTTAAAGTTTCAATAGCAATAATAAGCAGTACGTTCAAAATTCCCTAGTTCATACCTGTGGTATTTTCTTTAAATGTATTCTATCGGCATAACACACCCAGTATCTCAGTGTTTCTCTGCTATTGGATGAGTATCAGTAAGGATTCTTGTGATACATCTCGTGGTATAGATTAGTGTAGTTTTTCAGTAACCATTTCATTAATAAGCATTATTGACTGTCACATTCTCCGTCATCTTATACTCAGAGGATGTGAGTGGCAAAGCTCTTGTAATGAGAGATTCCTTAAAACTTACAGTTTATGTTTTTCTGTCATGTATTCATCCAGATTTCTGGGCATTTCAGGAACCTTTCATATGGCTGACCAAGGTCACCCCTTGCATAGGCTATGCGTGTTACAGGTCTAAGTAGTCTGTCTGGTTTTGTTCTAGCTCCATAATTGTTTTCACCTAAAACAATATTACTAAACTGTGGTGGAGCAATCTAGAAACACTGCATGAAACATGCATTTTAATATACAGTTTCTCTGGGTGGGGTGGAGGGGGTGCTCACAGCATTTATAAAATGTTATGTTATCTCTGAAATGATAATCTGAAGTGCCAGGAATGTTCATGGTTAAAGCCATAGTGTAGAAAATGATGCGTCTTCTGTTAGCCTAGCAGTTTATTAGTCTATATTAGTCACTTTATTCTCCAGGCTTTGTCGCACTGCTTATTGATCGTTTGGCCTGAACGGCTCATTGAAATCTCTTGCAAAAATAGAGGTAGACTTACTGCCCTCTGGATTTGAAGTGTTTTGCTTTATGATTAATCCAGTGTCACTAAATATTAAGAGCACTAAAGAAGCCCTTGGTATATCAGAAAACAATTTGCATTAATTGCACCTTCATAATACCTTTATAGTGCATTCATAGAACATTCAGAGTACCTGCATTCATAGAACATTACATAGCAGCTTGTAAGTATACCTTACGGTTTCAATATGCATTAATAACAGCATTAAGGTATGTTAGGGTGTTAAGGTATACTTACATGCTGATTTTCGAAACTTTAGGAATGCATTAAGAGGGTGCACTTAATGTGTTATGAAGGTGCACTTAATGCAGTGTTACTATATAGTATAACTGTTGTAGTGCCTTTCCAAAGCTACAAACTCAAAAATAAATTATTTGTATCTGTATTATTATTTGTATCAATATTGTTCAAATAAGTATTGGGATTTCCCGCATTTATATGAAGTCATCACATACAGCAGAGGTAAAATCCAGGCGGGGTTACATGTGAAACAGTTAGGGAGAGCACCATGACCCAACTGTCTTGGATACTTGGCACAAAGACAGTGTTGAACACATGTTTAAGCACATCATTCTAGCAAGACAATGAAACAGTTGTTGAAAGTGCAGTGAATCCAACCAGCCAGTGGCAGCTCTTTGTCATTGTGTACCCTTGGTGATATCTAAACCATACATCTCTCTCAGAAGCAGGTGAGATACATTGCCCTGCAGCAGTTTACAAAAGAGGATTTGGGAGTTGGCAACACAAACCACAGCTGCCAGGTTGACTGTTAATTTGCCTGTTTTTTATTTTAGATCTTTGGAAACATCTATGGTTGTATATCATGTGTTTTCAATGGTGTGCAGCACAGCAGTAAAAACTATTGTTCATGAGACATCGATTGATTCCGAAATGCACTCTGCCTTTTGGGAGGGTGGGAGTGATTGGGGGAGGGGGGGCGCGGCTCAATAATGACAGCTTTGCAGAATATGGGTTTTGGGTCAGGGTGGGGGAGTGATTGGGTGGGGGGGCTCGATAATGACAGCTTTACAGAATGTGGGTTTCAGGTCAGGGTGGGGGACTGAGAGCGTAGTGGTCAAAATTGGTGGTCTCGCTTCTAGGTTTTAGCATCCTGAAGAGGATATACATTATAGATCATAAGATGTCAGCTGGCTGCAGATGCACCATATGAGCATGCAGGTGTGTTACATACACACATCTGTGGCCTGGCTTCTAAGGATAGCTTGGGGCGAAAGCATCACCAGAAACACGCTGCACAAAGTAGGCCAGATAAATTGCACAATGCTAAGCTGCACTGCCAAAAGCCCTCAGACCCCCCTCAAAGCCCTTCTTGCTCCTCCAGTCAGGGAACATGGATCTCTGCTTTATTTTTTTTTTCCTCCACCTGCTCCCACAGAAATGGGGCAGCCCTGTACAGACAGACATAACTTGCAGGTTACTGGGTTAGGTTGCACAGCACACTCTATGCAGAATGTGGGTCAGTCTGTACGGCCCTTTCATCAGACTCGCATGGCCAAAATTTCACATTCCTCTCTACACCATCAGCTGAATTTCTTTATAGCTTTTTGTTGTCTATTTACCGCTGTTGATAGCAGTTTGATAAACTGTATCGTTGCTAAGCTGTTTGTCATGTATTTTATTTGTCTTGCGATTGAACTTGGCAAACTAATCAAAGCGCTGCTGATATGACCAGCAGCTGAATTCCCTCAGAAGCGTACTAGCTAAGATCGCCCAGGGTGTTGCTTATTTGATGGACGGGGTACACATGCTTATTATATGGGTAATTCTACAGCAGAGGTAATTCCGTTACCAAAATGTCATGCATTTGGAGAAGGGCGTCGCCCATGATACAGTATAATTTGATAGTTGGGATACAACAGCAGAGAACTGATGGTATTTCAAGCAGTGTCAGTCAGTTCTTTTCAAATTGTAGCCAGATTTTCCTCTGATTGTAATTCTGTTACCATAGAACTAACCATATGCAGTTATGGGAGTTATATTTGTCTTTTAGCAACCTTGTAGGAGATCCATTCCTTTCCACTGTTAATACACCTAGTAAAATATGGTACGTATGAGAGATGCACCGATTGTATCAGCCAACTATCAGTATTGGCCAATACAGCAGGAACTGGCCGTCTGATGGCTAAAAACTAGCCGATATTTACCACGATAATTCCATTGAAATGGTGACCCATATTGTTTTGCACACGCACATACTAACCAGTTAGAAAAATGTCTGCTATGTGGAATTATTTTAACATTAGCGAAAGTGACATTAGAAATGCATTTTGCAAACATTAACCTCATAAAATTTCACGAGGAGGATCTATTAATAAACGTTTAAGCACAACAAATTTGATTGGTCACCTTAAGTTGAGACTTCATACCCCAAGAGTATGAAGAGTTTCGGAAAAAGAATCCGCTCCAATGAAGAAGGCTGCAGTACTGTTCAATAACATTAGTCTGTCAGTAATGCAAGTGCTTGATAGCGAAAGAGAAATCAGTGCAGACAGTGCAAAATCAAAATATATTACCCGCAAAATGATGTAGTTTACCACACTTGATGATCAACCATTCACTGATATAAATGTTATAAATATATAAGATGTATAGTCATAAAATATAGTGCTCTGGGATTGATGTATGCCTGAGTTGGTGTTTGTTTTCTTACCAAAATTAAATACTTTTTCATATTTTTGGAAAGAATTTATTTTTTAATGTATTTGGGTAGTGTGTCCCTTTAAACTTATTTAAGCAGAATCTCCCAAACGGTTGTTATCGATATTGGTGTCAGTTTTCAGAATAATCAGCTATTGTTATCTGGCAGAAATTTCCTTGCTGGTGCCTCACTAGCCTGTATATGTGTAATGACAAAGTGTTCTTGTTGTTACAGAGTGTAATGCATTTAGTTTGCATTTCAATCCTGTGGTATTGAGGCAAGTGGAAAAAAGACAGTAGTTCAAACTTCTCAAAAGAATGATATGTTTTGCATCACTGTGCAAACAATGCTATATATATTTATTATATATATATAATATTCTTTTTGATGGGGAGGACTTGACACTCTTCAGCCACAAAGCAGCGCGTTTAGCTGCCCCAAAGGTGAGGTCATTCCATTCAGGCATTCAGATGCAGTGGTTATTGTGGATGTGTTTGTGTTGCACTCAGGAGGAGGAAACGCCCCCCCCCACCCCTTCCCCCCCGACTTCCTGGTTACATTCTTTAATGCCTGCTGTTTCTTCCGGAACATTCCTGAGGGATGCAGGATCCCCCTGCAGTCTTTAAAATGTACTTGAATTGAAGGGCTCTTTAGTAGATACTGCTTAATGACTAACGTGACGTGACCCTTATGGCAGGAAGTAGCAGGCCACTGTCTGGGGTCCTGTGTATTACGTAAAGGGCTGGGACAGCCTACAGCTTTTCCTGATGCTTTAGAATATAGTGATTAGTTGTCATTGTTGACACACCACAGCACAGTGCACAACAACGAAATGTGTCCTCTGCATTTAACCCATATGTGACAATGTGACATAGCAGGGGGCAGCTAATTCAGCGCCCGGGGAGCAGTGCTTGGGGGCAGTACCTTGCTCAGGGTATCTCAGTGGTGCCTTGCTGGTCGGGGATTCGAACCTATAATCTTTGAATTACAAGTGCGCTTCCCTAACCATTAAGCCACCACTGCTTGTAGCCCATTCCGAAGGTCTCAGATGTCGTTCTAGTCAGCTGAGGTCTCTGGAGCTCCAACAATAATCTCGCCTATTTTCTTGCTGGAGTGTGGCCTTTTGGTTCCCTCACATGGTAACGAGCGCCCCGTCCCGCCCACAGCAGCAGGCCTCAGGCTCTCGTTCCAGGCCAAGGGTCACAACCCTCGCTCTCTGGGTCTGCCATTCTTCAGCACTGCCTCCCTCGCTGCACCGCTGGGGTAATCGGTGCCCTGGCAGCTGTGGAATGCGGTGGGGTGATGGTAGCGGGTGTGGTGATATTCCCTGGGCACTGACAGAGCCAGAAGGGCAGGCCCAGGCGAGTGTACTCTAATCCCTCCACTCTCTCTCCCCACCATCGCTTGCAGTCCCATGTACTCTTCCACCCCCCCCCCCCCCCCCCCACCACCCTGGGCTCCTTCCTCTGAACTGTCAGCAAACTAATTGTGTGAATATCGATCATGCGGCAAATACTTTGGCTGCCCACGAAGCACGCAAAACATGAACAGGACTTCCAGTTACCCTGAAACACATACACAAAGCCATACATGCACATGGTTAGGGCTGACCAAAATGTCATTGTTCCCGTAGTGTTTCACGACTCCCCTCATTGCATCCCTATTTTGTACGTTCCTGTTTTTTTTTTTTAAAGGGTAAACAGCGCTCATAAGACCTTAAAGATGATGCTGCATCATGATAAAGGGACAGGCCTTAAATTGTCACCACTGGTGCAGCATCAACACGGCTGTCCCCCACCCAAAACACACACACACACACTGTAATCTGCTTGCTGTGTTATTGAGAGAAGCTAGTACGGGGCTCGTTACTCCTACTGTCTGTTGAAGACCAAAGTTTCCCAAATCATTATGGCAGTGAGGAGATACTAATCCAAACTGCTGTCAGTCAGATTAATTTATAACTATTATGTTGATTGGACATATTTTTGAGTGTGGATAGTTACATATTTGGTTAAATTTATAGAAAAGTTGAAATATTCTCAAACTTATCGGATTCTGATCAGTGATATATAGGCCTACATTATGATTTCCGAATTTTGATTTTACACGTAACGCCTAAAATTGCTGTTAGTATCCATTGAATCGCTATTTGAGCCTTTTAAGCTCCATTAAATGTAACCAAAAGAGGGCGATGTTTGCCTGTATGGCAGAATCAAGAAAACGGTTTTGGTGGTTAGGGTGGGAAGAACTACTTCCATATATTTCTAAGTTGTTAACTTGTATTAAAATTCTCTTTCTATAATATTATCTATTGTAAAAGTTTCGCTTTCTGTTCTTTAAATAATTGCACAGTACTTGTTGAGCGCCTGGCGGTCGCCGTTCATCCCTGTGCGCGGTTTTGCGGTGCTGAAGTCGGCGTGCGCGTTTGGTGAAATGAAAGTTTCTCGTAAAACCACAATGTGTTTAAATAAGTTAATAAATGACATTCCTCCGTTACGATGCCCTTCGTTCCTATACCCAAGAAGCGTGAAATAATAAAAGACACGTACGTTGCTTGGGCATTTTTCCCCAGTAGGTACCTTCTGAAGTATACAAATATATGACAGGGTTTAAGGCACGTCTGTCCAGGAATTTA
Organism: Paramormyrops kingsleyae; assembly: GCF_048594095.1. Classification (NCBI taxonomy): domain Eukaryota; kingdom Metazoa; phylum Chordata; class Actinopteri; order Osteoglossiformes; family Mormyridae; genus Paramormyrops; species Paramormyrops kingsleyae. The sequence goes on along the minus strand of NC_132814.1, from coordinate 8,026,292 downwards.
TAACCATATCAAACAGTTTTTAGCGCGTGTGGTATGCTTTATTAAGTAAACCATGATGTTTCGGGTATTCAATAATTATTTGGGAACCGTTGTCAGTCGTTCTCGTCAGTATGCCGCTGAGGGTCAATATGGCAGTAAAGGGTCTCCCACCGGGGTTTCCGGCGCCCCTTCTTCCCTTCCTCACCCCCCTGTGAAGAGCAGCGTAACGCCCCTTCTCATTTCCCTCCTTCTCCGGTTGCCCAGTGCTGTTTGAATTAAATTCCTGATGTGCGCCCCCTGTTTTGCTCTTGTTATTTAAATACGCTTCTTCTTTTTATTGTTCAGCGCTCTTGTAGCTTAAGATTTCCGGCAGGAGCTCTTCTTTGTGGACATGCACATTGCTTTCGCATGCTTGCTTTGCTCAGTTAATCATCATCATCATCATCATCATCATCATCATCATCACTGTTATCGACATCGACATCATCATCTCAATCATCAGGAGAGGGGCAGCCGTACAAACCACAGTCATGGAATAAAACATTTTCCTTCCTGCGTGTTTTTTTTTTTATCTCTGGGGGGAGAAAAAGTCGTGCAAGTGCGCGAAGGTGTCGGATTGTATGCCCCGCTGGATAGCGTATGTGGGCCGTTTTGCTGCACTTTTTTAGCCGTGGATGCTGTGAGCGGCTGCCGTTAACGTTAGCTGGGGGCTCCGTAGCGCATTGCCGGAGGAAGAGGCAGCAGGAGGGGACTGAACTAAAAAGACTTGCCTATTTGGCAATTCGGGACACATGTTGAGCTAACACTGCTCCCGGTACCCCCTACCCCAACCCCCATCCTCCTTAAAAATCAGACTTATTTAATTTTTATCGCTCGTTGCTCTTCCATAACGTTTTTTGGAGTTCACCTTCTACCTAATATATTTTTCGCGAAACTATGGATCTTGGAAAAATGGTAAGGTGTCTTGGATGGCGTGTATGTGTTTTCTGCTCGATCTCAAGGGCGCAGCTTGATGTGTCGGTGTGCGTGCGGAGAAGATGCAGCGATCACGAATCGATGGATATTAGTTTGATGCAACAGAATCGTGCCCCCCGAAAAAATGTGCTTGCGGGCGGTGGGGAAGGACGTGGCTGTTGTTGTTTTCGACCATGACATCCTTGCGTTTTACGATTTACAGAAACGGAAGCACGGGTTTTGTTATTAGGTAACCGAATACAGTTTTGCGACCGATTAATGATTCTTCAGTTGACTTTAGTGTTTTATAGTGTTTGCCTTCCAGCTAACGTAAGAGTTTGAAGTTTTTTGCAACAGGCATGAAAACTCATGTGTCCTCTTTTCCCCCTAATCTGGCGATCTGCATGTTTGCATTCGTGAGATATGACGGACGGAGTGGAGATGGGCTTGTCTCCTTGCGTGCCTGGTCATGTTAACATACTTCCCTGATGGGAATATTTAGCTGTGTGGTTGGCGACATTTCTGGTCAGGGTCGCTTTCATAAACAGTTTATCTTAGAAGTAACTGGAGATATTCGGTAGCCAAATACTTATAAGGTATCTAATGGTACAGGCTGTGTTTCTGCAACGGTGACGTTTCGGTCTCCGTGAAAGCAGGATACGAGCCGAGAGGGACACATCCCCACGAAACGATGCCACCTTTGATTGCTTAGCATAAAAAGTTCTCCTGTTTGTTGAAATGATAACATAGCAGGCATCTGTATGAAAGACTGCGGTATACACTAAGCGACGATTAAGATGTATGGAAACGCTCGAATACCATCCAGTGAAATGGCACGGTCTTTGATGTATTGGATGAAAAATGACGCATAAATCTCTTTATAGTTCAATCTCAAATATGTGTTATGAAATGAAACCTCGACCGAGTCGTTTAATTAGCGAAGAAAAAGCTATTTCAGAGAGATGTTCCGAGTCCAGTTATTCTCAAGATATATCTGCGATGTTGTTTTTGTCAGATGGGGGTGCTTTTTGATAATATACAATAAACTTTTGCCAGAAGGAATATGCATTTAGCCCACAGAGAATATAAAACACGATTATTCTAACGTTTTATCACAGCTTGTGAATAATAAATGAATAACTGAAGAATGAATGATTTAACACTCTCCCCGTTCACAGACGTTCGGCACGCTGAATAAATGTTTTATATATATGAGTATGCCTTACAGATTAAATGTAGTTAAGAGACGATACAAAGACAGCTCATATGTTTCAGTAAATCACCTTGACCAGTGTAAATACATCGCAACAATTTTGAATTGGTGTAATTGGAATTCTTTAAAAGCACTGGTTTTTACACCCGGAGCTGTTTAAGCACTGTGTATGTACCATTAGTGCTGGAAAATGCCTTAATATAATCTAACCCATAAATATGCAGGGATTTAAAGGGATTAAGATCTTCTTAAATCTACGCTACATACTGTCTAAACAGTTGATTTGTATCCCATTTTTCACAGAATGATGTATTGTACCATCCTTTCTATTTTTTCTATCCAGTAAATAAAATGCAGTAAATATGTATTGATTCTTCCGTACCATGACCCTAGTAAATGTCAACAATAAAGAAATACATTCTCTGGTGTGGTTTTGTTGTCAAACATGGTGTTACCAAACCAGTTTGAAAACCTTTCCACAATTTCAAAATTGCCCATTGAATTATTCCCGTACAGGACTTGTGCTATGACTTTTTTGTATTTAATTGACTACACCATCTGAACATGTTATAATTTCCCCTGTACTTCTGCCCAGTATTTGTAAATCACAGCATCTTTAATTGCTTGTGTGCACATGTCTTGTTTCAGCCACGGCCCAGTAGTTCATGCTGCCTATGGAGAGACTAGTTGATCGTGTGGCTTTGAGACAGGTGCAGATCCACCAGTAAAACTCGTTACTTATTCATGATGGCCTCTTTCGCATTTCGTATGCAGTTCTTGTGTGTCTTAATGTGGTGAGTCGTTTTTGATTCCTGGTGGAGCACTGGCGGTTGGGTTTGCTTGGGTATGGGCTTGAAAGTCTGCCACTTGCACGGACGTGGATTTCACTTCCTATGCCCAGCCTGTCTTTGGGAGGCGTCCCTGTGCACAGTGCCGCAAGTGTTTCAGATGCAGAGGAAGCCTATTCACTAGGAACCAACCGGAGGCATCTTAATTAGGCCCCCTCTGCTTTTACAGGCCATCGAGTTGGACGCCAATGACCGGTGGCCCGTTTATAACCCTTTTATGGGTGTTGTTTGCATCTGTTCCCTTGCCCGAGCCCCATGGGTGTTGTACCCTAACCTTTTAATGTCCTTAAAATGAAAGGCGGTGGCCCATTATCATTCTGAGAAGAAGGGGAATTAACAGGGACGGGGGGGTTTGTGAAATCTGGTACTTGGTGCCACCACATGGCACATCTGTAGATGGTAAAGTGAGCTTTGGTGACCCTGAGAACTCAAAATTGTTTGGGTTTTAATTATTATTTTTTTGTTTAGCTTAGGAGATATTTCATCTGCAAGGACTAATCTATCTGTCTTTTTTTAAATACATCTAGTATATGTGTGAAAGTTTAAAAACCTTGACTTGCTTAATGTGGCATTCTTACAGCATAGCATGCCTATGTTGTCACATGTGGTGGCTGGCCAACCAAAAGTACAAGTGTCCTGGTCGCTCCCCATCAGGAGAACAAGGATGGAACATTCCATCGGAGTGGGTGTTTTAGTCAGACGCAAGTAAATTACAGAAATAAACGGACTTGGGTTGTGGGAGTGACTCCCTTCACAGGGGCTTTTTCAGCGTGACGATCTTAAAGACGGAGTGGAGTTCATGTTTATGGAAATAAAAGTGAGTTCCAAAATACAGAGTGATTTGTTCTTTTTTTCTTAATCTTAAAGGGCGTGCTTGTATGCATAAAGGAAGCGGACAGATATTTTTGGTCTCTGTTGCCTATTGGAACCACCCTAGAGAACAGTGAGGTAATGGTTTACATGAGAGAGCTCAGAAAGACCAATTCAGAGACAGGCCAGGGAGTCAGCCACCACTCACCCCACACCGGGCAGGGCTTTAAAATGCTGGAAACTAGGCTGCTTAACTCCTTCAGCCCTCCTAACTTCCAGATACACCTGTAATGACGCCTAGTTTTTCTACTCCATTAGCCGCCTTATCTTGTACTCTCATTCTTGCTTGTTCTTAGAAGGGGAATCGATGTTGTATCCTGCCTGTTGTACCATAACCCAGATGATACATTCCAGCCATTATAGTTACACCATTTCCCATTTTTTTTATTAAATGTATGGTTGACAGATATAGCACCCTGTAGCTATTGGACGCCTCTATCAGGTAGCGAGTGACGATTCGGGTCGAGGAGGTTGGTTGTAATTAACAGCCTAATCACGATTACAGTGGTATCTGCTCCCTGCTTCCTAAGCCTCCCCGAGCTTGAAGGAGGGCCATACTGGAATTTAGCCGTACGGCAGATAAGAGGTGTGGATGGGAAGAGGTCCCTGAGTGTAGTGGCTCGCATCAAACGCCTTCCAAAGCCTGCCTGCGGCTCTTCCCCTCGTTTTAAGGTTAGCACGCTCTTAAGCGGGCTGCCCTTTATTTTACTGCATTTGTAAGGCCAGAAGTGAGACGCAGGCGATTCTTGGAGATTAATACTCCTGCTGTGTATTTAATCGATAAACGAGGAAGTCGCCCTACATGAAACCGGGCTCCGGTTTTGCGTAACAAAATGGTGACTCGCCAAGAACGTGCTCCTGTTGGCCAAGCTGTTACTCAACAACTTGTCTTTTTTTAAATAATAAATTGCAGGAAATGACTTGTGAGGAAATTCAGTTTAGGGCTGAAGCAATCAAATGCTGCATCACTGGGTGTGTTCTCAGCTGGCTTGAGAAATGGACCTGGAGTGGAGCCAGGTGCGTTTACTGACCCTGCGAGACACCTGAGCCTCCCCGCTTTGCACATGAGCCCATGTGCCCGTATCGGACGGCATAATCGCTTTTTATTAAAGCAGGTGCGGGGCTATGTATTAAGTTTAAAACACTTAATGATTTTGGAAGGGGCAACAGTTATGTCTCACCAAACCATTTTGCGTTCCTTTCACAGAACTGTTGAGTGTCAGGCACAGCCACTGTAATTCTATAGATGGTCCCTGTACCTGTTTTATAAGTGGTTCTGAGATAATGGTTTCTTACAGAATGATGACTCTTCGAAGCTCGAGGACTTTTGTAAATGATGTATAGGGCTGCGTGTGCAAGTTTTGCAATAACGTCGGGTCAAATTATATGTTTTCTGAGTTGTGTGGAAGGTCGGCGACAGGCTAGCAGCAAGGAGACAGGGACTGGGTAGTGCTGGAGACAAGTTTTTTGTTTTTATTTTACCCCATGTCCTCAGTGATTGGCATGTCCCCCCCAGTTCTGTCGTCTGCAAGTGGGGGAGGTTTCTGGCATTAATTTAATGAATCGGTGCATTGTTGTCAGGAGTAAAAGTCATCTAAAGCTTACCAGCCAAACTCTGATGCATAAAATGTTATCCAAACAGTTTGGTGTCATAGTAAAAGTACCAAACAAAACAAGAAAAAGTGGATTTCAGTGTGTGGTCATTTTGGATTCAGATAGGCCAATCGCTTATATATAATTCAACAGCTCTTGTGAACGGATTAAATTCAGGGTATTAGTTGTAAGGTTTTGTGGCCTTCTTGAAGTTACAGATGTTGGAAACTGCACTCATGTCTTGCAGAAGGATATGGGCTTATCTGACCTTGTCACATTGGACATATGGATTTTTCCATCACTAAGAGGCGTGATCAGCACCACCTCTCATCAGTGTGGCTGATCTTGTTTAATGAGCATCCTGTCCCCCCCCCCCGGTCGTCAGGGTATTGGTCTGTTTCACCAGTGGTCCAGCACTGCCGGTTCCATACAGAGAAGCCATACCCAGACTAAGTATCTGCTGTATGTCTCACTCCACGGTCCATGGACAGCAGACACTGTCAGTCTACCATCTGTCGTCTGGTTCACTCCTGACAACGCCTCTCATTTTTGTTAGATTTGTTCAGGTGGTTCTTACTTTCGTTGACCACACCCCCTCATTGGTGTATTGACCAAGATTGGTGTGTGGGGGCAGGTGGCCGGCCATTGACTTTTTATCTTACTGACACGTTGTAGGTGCCTCCTGGGGGGTCTCTATGATATGCTAGCTGGTGTAGATATTATACAAATTTAATATCTGTAATGAACTTCCAACAAGCCTTTTCTTTGAAATATAGTAGCTTTCATGTTTGCTGTAAAACTAAATATGTGATTGCTTAATTTTGTTCATGTTTATTTTATTTGTCCATAAGTTAAGTGTCACAGTCTCTCTCTATGATTTCTGTTAATATAGAGTTGAATTGGAGCATTCAACTGAAATGTCTGTTTTGAGTAAGCAGATGTGAGTCTTTGATAGCTGATGGTTGAGCGCCTAAATTTAAGTACTTCTAGGCCACTGACTATGAAGAATTTCTCTTTTTACTGCTAATAGCCTAGGTACTGCAAGGCCTAAATCTTATCCGCAAAGGGCCGGTGTGCATGCAGGTTTTTGGGATGACCTTTAGGTCAGCTGTTCAAACCCAGGTGTGAGGACTTTTCAGCCAATCAGTCCTCTAATTAGTATTAGGGAGTTGCAGTGAAAACCCGCAAACACAGAGGCCCTTTGCGGATAACATTGCCCACCCCTGGCCTAAATTATATGATTCAGCAAGGTCTATAATTTAAGTGCATATTGGCTGAAACCCTGCAAACAGTCTTATTTCATTTGTTTTATTAGCAGACTTTTTCAAAGCAATGTACAATTGAGGATCAGAGAGCAGGGTCGGGCAGTGTTCCTGGATTAAGGCGCTCTGCCAGCCATGAGATTTGAACTGGCAACCTTCCGATCACCAGCTCGAGTCCTAACCTTTAGAAGCACAAACACCAGGAAGGACAATTTCTCTCACAATACCTAATGACAGTCAGTGCACCCTAAGCAGGTGCTTTATAGCGTAACACGCCTTTTCTGTTTATCAGGACATAGCAGCGTTCATTCAAAGGATTATGGGAAATAGTATTAGCCACTGGGCATTCTCCAAATTACGTGTGAATTAGGGCCAGATTAGACGCAGCAGAAGCTAAATTTTGGATGACTAAATTAATTTATGACAAGCACTTAGCATCCTTATTAATTCAACTTGCTGATTCATTCCGTAATAAAAATTGTGAACTGAAATGACTACCGGGGCAGTTGCAGTTCCCATCTTATTTTCAGGGAAAGCCCCTATTCTTGTTGCTTCTTAAAAGGAAATGTACGTGCTTGATCTATTGCCCCGACCCAAAATTTACCACATGATATGGAGCCTCATGGGGGGGGGGGGGCGGCCTCCCATCCAATACTGAGGAGATCGATGCGGGCTGCCGCCTGTGTGGCATGGCAGTTGATGTCTAGAGGGGGAGTGGAGAGGAAAGGAGAGGAGAGGAGAGGAGAGGAGAGGAAAGGAAAGGAGAGGAAAGGAGAGGAAAGGAGAGGAGAGGTCGAGGGAGTAGAGCCAGGATCAGGCAGGGCCCTGAGTAGCCATGAGGAAATGGGCCCTCAAAAGAGCACAGGACCCCCAGCGTGAGCAGTGACCCTCCCCAATGCCGCAACTCAAAGGCCTCACACCCCCCCTCATCTCTCCATCTCCATCTGCCACATTAAAGCCTCTCTTTTATCACCTTCAGCTGAAATCGGATAAGGGGGGCATGTGAGCCAGCTGCACTGACAACATGAAAAGCTTTATTTAGGTTCCCCTTTTTTTCCCGTTTTTCCTGAATATTGAGCCCCAGACTCAGAGTTGTCTCATCATGTTGCCTCCTTCCCCACAGAAGACAAGCAGAACGTACAGTCCTTTTAACATTAGTTTTGTCCCTGATACAGTTGTCAGCACACTGTATCAACCACATCCCCCCGTCCCATAATTGGAAGCCCAATTAGCCAGGGGATAGGAGGGAGGATTGGGACGTAACTGTGGGGATTCACGTGTCCATCACAAGGTGGAGGCTGTAGGTTAGTGTACAGACAGTGGTGACAGAGCACCCCCTGTGGTCACCGTAGGCACATCCAAACGTGGCCCTTGCTCTAATAGATGCTGTCAAGCCAAGGGACTCTGTCCAGCTTAGTCCCCCCCCCCCACCACACACACACACAGAGTGCGGGGAGCCCCCCCCCTCCCACTGCCTGTCACAATCACCAGCTGACACCGGGATTCCAGCTATAGGACTCTACCATCCAATTATTTTCACGTCACCCTGACTTCCTTTCTTCCTCCTCAACAGGCCGTGAGCATCAATAAGGCCATCAACACGCAGGAGGTTGCCGTGAAGGAGAAACATGCCAGGAATATCCTTTTTACGTCTACGGCAGATGAGGATACCGCAGACACGCATGTTGTGTGTGCGTCTATTAGTCGATGTAGAGCGCCCAGTACTCTCTGGCTGTCTTTCCCACTCCCCTTTCTCCTTAACTGCTCCCCCCCCTCCACCGTGCATTCTGGGCACACACCACGAAAAGGGCGCCCACACCTTCTGGGCCGCGGTCAACCGGCTGCCCCTGTCCAGCAATGCCGTGCTCTGCTGGAAGTTCTGCCACGTCTTCCACAAGCTGCTGCGGGACGGGCATCCCAACGTGAGTGTGCCCGGCTCACACCTCGCTCGCTCACTCATTTCACACTGAACGAAACAAACGAAGCGACAGTTAGGCGGAGAGAAAACAAAGCGGACGCCTGTCCCTGGTTAGTGTGATGCCTCACGTGTGCCGTGTCTGTGTTTGTATCCAGGTAATAAAGGACTCCATGAGGAACAAAGCAGACCTGTGCGACATGAGCAGGATGTGGGTAAGAACCAAGATGTGGTGGTCAGGGGGTGAGGGCAAGCCCCCGTATCGAGCGGCAGCTCAGCGGACAATAATCACCCGACTCTGGCTCCCCCATTAGGTAGTATATAATGATGAGGTCCTGCAACAGGATGCTGCCGGTGTGGAGCGAATAGCCAACCCTGCTGTAATGGCACTGTAGCGTCTCATGTATTAGTGATGGTACCAGTCTAGCGTGGCAGATTGAGCACTGGCTGCTGACCGTCACCATGAACACGATACCTACCCGTGAAAGGCTTGTTATACACCCACGCATGTGCATGTGTGTGTGCACACACGTGTGGCTATTCTCTGCCCTGTGACTGTGTTCTTCAAAAGTGCAAAACAGCAAAGAGAGCAGTGTAAATAATGAAAGGAGTATATTGATTGTCTCCTGTATCTGTGTGTCTCGGTGTGTATCTCCTGTATCTGTGTGTCTCGGTGTGTATCTCCTGTATCTGTGTGTCTCGGTGTGTATCTCCTGTATCTGTGTGTCTCGGTGTGTATCTCCTGTATCTGTGTGTCTCGGTGTGTATCTCCTGTATCTGTGTGTCTCGGTGTGTATCTCCTGTATCTGTGTGTCTCGGTGTGTATCTCCTGTGATTGTCTCCTGTATTTATATGTCTGTCTGTGTGTCTTCTTTGTCTCCTCTGTCTGTGCATCTCTGCATGTATCTCCTTTGATTATCTCTTGTATTTGTGTGTCTCTTCGTATATCTTCTGCACCTGTCCCCTGTGTGTGTATGTCCTGTGTATGTAGCTTGTGTGTGTCCCCTCCCTGTGAGCCCCCGTGTGACAGCAGTCCCCTGCTGTGTCTGAGCGTCCTGCGCCGGGAGCAGGCTCTCTCTGGCCGCTCGATTTGTCCTGTGGGATGCCTAGCAGAATAAGGAAGACTGAGAAGCAAAATGAGCCTAGCTAGAATCTCTGACTGTAATATTTTCCCTCTTGTGACCAGTGTAGTTTTTAATCGGGTTTTTCACCTCTGCGTGTCCCTTCTATTGAGCCTATGATGGTCTGTTCGAGGTTGGCAGGATGAAACTATGACTGAAAAATGAAAGCCAGGTTTACCTTTTCCCCCCTTCCTTTTTTTTCCAGTCAAAGCCGTGTCATTCCTAGCATTAACAATCCTGCCTTTGTCTTAGCGCTGGCTGGGCCGCACGCAGGCCCCGTGTTCCAGGATGCCAGATGCACATTATTGAAGCTGAGTGTCTCGTTTGGGCTGCAATAGTCACGCTGCGCTAGACACACATTTTTCTGCAAGGCTGCCGTGCACTCGACGGCAAGGCTTATGCACGTAATCAAGTCCGCAGTCGAATGACTTGTGTTTATCGTATGTTTCATTTGGAGATGGTTCTGCTTTATTGATTGGTAGATGTGTCACCAAATTGGGGGGGGGGGGGGTGGCTCTGAGGTTTTTCCTGGATGGGAATAGGCTGACCCTAAGCTTTGAGCCATGCTGGATACGTAAGATAAATTTTGTGACAATTTTAACTGAAGGGAAAACCTCACCTTAGGCCTTGTAATAGATATCAGGATTTGAAACCTTCCTTCCTGATTTATTCACGCTAAAAATCATCGGTTGATTTTTTTGCTTCAATGGAAAGTGGGATCGGCTAGGCGTGATTGGCTGCACATGGTAATCCCACCCACCTCAGAGGCTTGCATAATTGCCGCAAGGATGAGGGTCCCCTGTCAGGTCGTTCCTGTTAGCTTAGCCTTTGTTCATGCTGGTGACCATGTTTCAGATTGAGAATGACTCGTTGCAGTTGTTTCTCAGCGTTGTAGCTCCATGTTATGACAGGCAGCTCTTTTCCCCCACGCTAGTCCCCCGCTGGCTTCTGTCGAGCCTCAAGCTCCGCCTCTGCAGAACTGAATCTCACCTTTCTTGGCACTTTAAGATGGAGGCTGACTGGTCCGTTTCTCTCTCTCTGCACCTCCTGCAGGGACACCTGAGCGAAGGTTATGGCAAGCTATGCAGCATCTACCTCAAACTGCTCATTACTAAAATGGAGTTTCACGTCAAGGTGAGCGATTTGACTTAGGACCGCGCCTCCTTCCTGGCACATCCCCCTGAGACCTCGGCTTGGCTGCTTTTACCGTACCTGGGCCGTCAAGCTTTCAGCTGTGTAGAATAAACATGTGAGCGGCGCTGTTAAACCAAGCGGATCCCCCTTAGCTAACGGTCTGTCACAACTGTGCCCAGAATCCCCGTTTCCCCGGCAACCTGCAGATGACAGACAAGCAGCTCGAGGAAGCAGGAGAGAACGATGTCAACAACTTGTGAGTGTGGCTGGCTTTTCCCCCTTGGATAAGCGACTCCTACGGCAGCAGAACGCAGAGGCCAGGCCCAGAACACTGTGATTATGGAAGAAACCGCACAATCTCGCCTTTGTCTTACCATTTGCTGGGCTTTGTTTTATTTTATTTTAACTGTGACAAATGCATGAAAAGAACCTGAAGGCCTTACATTAAGAATGACAAAAAAACAGAAGTATAGCAGTACTTAGTCTAGTGCTTAGACAGAACACCCTAATTTCAGTTAATGGATAATTTCTTTGCAAGAGGAGCTGGCAGGATGTGCTTTGTTTATACAGGACGATACAGAACAATAACATAGAATTACGAATTAACACATTGATTTGGAATGTCAGCCATTACAAAACGGGGTCTTTTATTTACAAAGACCGTAAACACTTCACTGTAGTACCTGCAGTAGCAGGGTTTGCCACTAAAATTTCTCTCCCTGTCCTACACATCTGCCCTGGTGTGTAGCTTCCAGATTACAGTAGAGATGTTTGACTACCTGGAGTGTGAGCTGACCCTCTTCCTGGGAGGTAAGGCCTGTTTTATATACCATTCCAGTCAAAAGTCTGGACACACCTGCTTGTAATGCATTTGTTATTTACCTTATAGTAAAGAGGCTCAAGGCAGTGAGGTGACACATAATACATATTGTGACGACCAAGTGTTCAGCATCTCAACCTTTTCTCAAATGACTCTACAAAACAGCCCCCTTTAGCTTTGACAGTACCACAGACTCTTGGCATTCTCTGAGCCAGCTTCCAGATGTAGCCACCTGGAATGCTTCTCCAACAGTCCCTCTAAGGGTTGCTCCTCTATGTGCTATATGTGGGCATGTCCACTCCACCCTTCTGTCCCTCCACCAGCAGTTAGCCTCACTCTCCTTATGAAAAAAATACCCAGAAGGCCATGCATGAACCTGGCATGGCACAGGGCTCAGGAAGCCACACCTTTGTTTGGAGCGAGAAGAGTCTCCTGGGACCTGGCTTCTAAGCCAGGCGTGGTGGGAGTGGGCACCGCACTGCTGGGGAGACAGGGGGTGGGAGGGAGAGATTGGGTTGGCGGGGGCGCTGAGTGCAGCCCAGTCTGCAGCTTCGACTCACACTTCCCCTCCATTCAACCACAGTTCCTGCACAGCCTCATGGGTAATGTTCCCGCCTCAGTCCTATGGGTGCTTAGATCACCCCACCCCTCGTCTCAGTCCCCACGCAGTGAGGTCATGCTCTGTGTACGCCGAGCTAGCAAGCACCTGCCCTCCAATGGGAGCTGTCAGGCGACGGAGCGCTGGGCGTGTTCCACTGCGGCGGCTTGATCTGATTGGCCCGATCGTACTTCGTTGTGCTTTCATATAAAACAAAGAGAGGAACTGGTAGCTAGAAGTGAAAAATAAATCTGTACCCCAGTTTGATTTAGCATCTCTGGGTGGATCAAAAGTTCAGTGTTTTCAGCAGAATGTACACAATGTGGCAGTGTTTGTTATTTGGATCGTAATGAGTATTTGAAACGTTCTGCCAGGAGTAGGTGACATTTCTGGTAATAGCCAACATTTTCTGCTCCAACATACCTAATTATTATAAGTCAGAGACCAATAAGTGAATGTAGCAATTGTAAAATTTTGATACTAAATCTTTGGTTTATGAGAACTAGATGGAATGAGTCTGGGGGATGTTTCACGAAGCAGGGTTTCTTTGCTTAGTTGCATAACTTTTCACATTTGAGGTAGTCTGGGCTAAATGTAGGTGAATGAACATAAAGACCATTTTGCCCAGACAACCTTAAATCCAACAGGTTATCCAGCTAAGCAAGAAATCCTGCTTTGTGGCACACCCCCCTAATTGTGTATTGAAGGGCATATTTTAAGAACCTTTTTTGCCTGTTGGGCCAGAGCTGGCCCCGCCTCCTTGTTCAGCCTGGTTGTGAAGGCCAATGAGACTCTCTCATATCTGCCACCTGTTTGGCTGTCCATTAAGTGTGTGCCCCGCCTCCTCCCCTTCCAGTTTTCAGCTCGCTGGACATGTCGCGCTCCGTATCGGTGACGGCGGCGGGACAGTGTCGCCTAGCTCCCCTCATTCAGGTGATCCTGGATTGCAGCCACCTGTATGACTACACCGTCAAGCTGCTCTTCAAGCTGCATTCCTGTGAGTCTCCTGGTGGGGGCGGTGGTGAGGGGGGGGGTGGGTTTCCCTCACTTTAATAATCATGGGTTCCTCAAAGCTCCCCAGTAGCCACGACTACGGGCACCCCTGTGTATTTCTATCAGAATAAACAGCTGCTGTCAGAATTTAGCACTGGTGCACAAGCACCTTCATTGCAGACCTTTAATTATGTTAAGAGCTCAGCTGGTCTCTCAGCAATCTCATTTACAAGCTGGAGATGCTGAGAATATTCAGGCATTCCTGATAAGCAGTCTCTGAAGCAATTACCAAATGGAGTGATACTTATATTACATTAAACTAAGTATAAATGTGCATAGGTGAACACTCTCTAAATGCAGGTCTTTAAATTACATGACATGTACCCTATATGGACAAAAGTATTAGGACATACCTCTTAATAATTGAATTTAGATCCATTGACACAGGTGTAAAAAATGAAGCACCTAAACATGCAGTGAGGGTTACAAACATTTGTGAAAGAAGCTTCAGTGAGTTCATGAAAGTTCTTCCTTGCTGGATATTCCATGGTTAACCGCGAGTGGTATTATTGTAAAGTGGAAGTATTTAGGAACAACCGAAACTCAGCCATAAAGCGGCAGGCCGCGTAAAGTAACAGAGCGAGGTCACCAAGTAAAACCAATAGCCAATGCTCTGTTGACTTACTAACTGTAGAGTTCCAAACTTCCTCTGGCATTAACCTGAACTGTGTGCAGGGAGTGTCATGGAGTGGGCTTCCATGGCCGAGTCATATCACCAAGGGCAATGCCAAGCGTTGGGTGGAGCTCTGTAAGACGCCACCACTGGACTCTGGAGCAGTGGAAACGTATTCTGTGCAGTGACGAATCAAAATGGAGGTCATAAAAGCTCCTGTAGATTTAACAGCCAGGTGTCCCAATACTTTTGTCCATATAGTGTATGTATATATTGGGTTAAATATGGCCCCGTGACTCTGACCAGGATAAATGGTTGATGGATGGATGGATAGAGTATGCTGAGAGTATTAATTTGCTGGGAATGTATTCATTTAAAATGTTTTGTAAGAATACTGTCTTTATAATACGTTATTCATATGGTATTCGGAAATCTTGGGCATTCTGATTGTACAGTATTCTATTGTACAAGACTTGATTTGCGTCTATATGCATACAGAAAATGGCTGATATTGAGGTCCACTCAAGGTCTGTTCATCTATCCGTCTGTCTGCCTCCACAGGCCTTCCAGCAGACACACTCCAGGGCCACCGGGATCGCTTCCTAGAGCAGTTCAAGAAGTATGTCCTCTTGGGGGACCCGTAGAACATGGGTTCTGGGGGGGCAGCACTGCTGTCTGCGTGCCTGCCAGGTCACCAGCGTGGGCCCGTCTCTTCTGTCCCTGTGCCCAGTACCTTTACAGCCCACGCTGGTTTTCAGCTCGTATCCATATCCACCTCATGCTTCTCTCTGGAGTGAAGATGCTGTCCTTTCCTCTCCCTCCAGGCTAAAGAGTCTGTTCTACCGCTCCAGTAACCTGCAGTATTTCAAGAGGTTGATTCAGATTCCGCAGTTGTCAGAGGTAACGTGTAGTGGCCTCCTCCCAGTTCTGTCCCACCCCCCCTGCCAAGCACCAGTATCTGAGTGGGCTTTGGAGCACCACAAAGGAAGCCCTTCTCTCTGGTGCCAGTGCTCATCAGGCCTTCTCTCTCGCTGGCGGTCCGTAGAACCCGCCCAATTTCCTGCGTGCCTCGGCACTTTCGGAGCACATCAGCCCGGTGGTGGTGATTCCGCTGGAGGCCTCGTCACCCGAGAGTGAGCACGTCGTGGAGACAGAGGAGCTGGTCGACACGGACGTCCCGGTCCAGACGGTGAGCCCGCCTTGGCCAGCGCTGATCACATTCATAGGCATAATTTCGCAGTATTTAAGGTGGACCTGTGCTGTCATGGAGCTTCTGAGAATTTTAAGGTTGACCAAAAGTTAAGCTGTCACTGTCTAAACAGAGCACCGAGAGCAGATTTGATGATGTCTTTGGGACCTCCTCCTCCTCGGACCCATTCAATTTCAACAGCCAGAATGGCATGTATAAAGATGACAGGTATGGAGCCGCTCAGCTGCGTTTCAGTCAGGGGATTCAACGGGGATTACCTCCAGTGTGATAAAAAATAAAGTATATCCTAAATACCTAGTGATGCTCTAATGCCCTCTTTACGGTACGTCCGTGTGGTAGCTGATGGATGGATAGATGTGGGCTGACAGTTGTGTCCCTGCGGCCTTTCTCAGGGACTGCCTGATCGGGCAGCTCACACGGGAGCTACACGCCCTCAAGGAGGAGCTGGAGTCCTTCAAAATGGAGGTGAGGAGAGGCATACTCATTCAGCAAGCGCATGTAGCTGATAAGGCAGGATGCAGAGCTGGGCCTCGGGCCATTGGCCTCAGCTGAAAGCTGATTGGCCCCCAGAGTGTCCCCTCCCCTGTCACTCACTGATTCAAAACATATAATTGGCTAATGTTAACGCTGGCCCCTCTGTATGAATTATGGGCCCTCTCATGTCCCCAACATTAGGGGCGCTTTTCCACCAGACCAAGTACTTTTTGCTTTTCCGTTGACTTCCGGTGGAGTTCCAGTACCAAAAGTGCCAAACCAACCGGGGTACTTCTTTGGTACTTTGGGGTGGGACTTGACACGCTTTCTTTGTAGATTTGGTTATGCAGAGAGATCTGGTTAGAAGGACAGATACAGCAAATCGATCAGGGTGGCATGACAAGAAATGAAAAAAGCATTATGTTTAATATACTAGGGTGTGTTTGAATATAGTAGGATCCTAGTGATGTGATTTTGTTGTATATACTGGGAAACACTGGACTGAAGAACAGCTACAACCTGCAGGTCTACTACTAAAAGTATAGTACCTGGTGCAGTGTAAGGAGCACCCCAAGTAAATCCTACAATCCCCCCTGACTGTTTATAACTGTACATATTTTAATATGATTTGTGTATTGAGAGTTATTCAGTTTTGGGTTAATTAGAGACTAATGGTTATTGACAATAACAAGGTACATGTTCAAGACTCAGAAAGAGCCTTACGGTTCCACTGAGAGGTATCAGAGTGGCTCTGAATGTGCAAATGAGTGATGCAGTTAAACTGCTCTGTGTGCATCGCTTTGGATTAAACCGCCTTTTAGGAAGACGATAATGTGAAGTGATTTGTGCAAAAGCATGCTGTTGTCAAGCAGCGAGCAGCATCTCTGACCAGGCTGTCTGCCACCAGCCTTTGCTAACATTTTAATAGTCTGGCCAGTGTATTCAGACACCACACAAGCAACAAGATTACAGCTCCACCACTCCATATGTTTTCAGCTATACTTTTTAAATTTGAATTTGTAACCATATATGTGCTTTTTTTTTTTTTTTTGCATGAAAGTCTGCACTTCTGAGAATAACCAGGAGGTACATTGCCCGGGTGTGGATAACGGCGTCCCAAACATAGATAGATGGATTGGTGAATTAAATTAGTCATTAAAATATGATGTCCTAACACTGCTTGATAGACAGTACTCCAGTGTCCATTGTGACACTGAAGAATGGCCCCCAGGAATAGAAGGAAAATATTTCCTGTTTTCATCCAGCATTTATTGTGATATTCAGCGTAGATTTGTCGCGTTTTGCAGTACTTTCATGGGAAATCAGAATTTCGAATCAGCTGTGGTTTTAATGTAATGTTCCCCCCCCACACACACACTGGATTAGTATCCCCCCGCTTCCCTTCAGAGCTCTTCCCTCTCGGCCGTGTGTCCTTCCAGCTCATTCCAAAGATGTTTTCACCCGATTTGGCTGAGCTCTTGAATGTTGTTTTTCTCGGACCAGGTATTTACTGCCTCTGCTTGTGCCTCAGAGCAGCCTCAGGCAGGGAGTCGTCATCACAGTAGTGCTTGGAGGTGGGCATCAGCTGCCTGCTCACCATTAACAGCTTTTGGTGCCGTGACCTGTGGTTTAAGCACAGCATATGGTGGCCTGTGACCCCCACCTCTCCTGAGTTTCACTGTCGCTATTACTCACGGATCTAGATGGCCTTTTCCATCCAGTCTCCGCTGTAGGATTTACAGGAGCAATTCTGGCATTAAATTAGGTCGAAGAAGGTTCCACTGCAGGTTGTAGCTGTCCGTTAGTCCAGTGTTTCCCAATCCGGTTCTTGGGGACCCACAGTCAATCCATGTTTTTGCTCCCTCTCAGCTCCCTGCCAGAAAGTCCACATTGTTGCTCCCGAGAAGCTGGGAGGGAGCAAAAACATGGACTGTCTGTAGGTCCCCGAGGGCTAGATTGAGAAACACTGCTTTAGTCCATTTGAGGCACTCCATCTTGGATTCCAGAAATCTCATCATTTTCTTCTTATGTGCGGTTGTCTGAGTAGCTGTGCAAAGGTACCGGGTTCGTTTTTTTGTCAGGAATTTCTTCTTAGTGTCCTCTTTCAGAGCATCAGCTGTTTCAGCTGTAACTGTAACTGAGCCTCTGGTTGTCCTGGCGGGACCCGCAATCATCTCTACTGCACGATTAACGTTCATTCCCCCCCCCCCCCCCGCTCCTAATGCCTTCCCAGAGCTCCCGGCTGTGCCAGTCCCTACGGAGCCGCGTGAGCGAGCTGGAGGCAGAGCTGGCCGAGCAGAGCCACCTAAGGCAGCAGGCGCTGGGGGAGGGCGAGTTCCTGAGGGCCGAGCTGGAGGACCTGCGGCGGGTGAAGGAGGACACGGAGAAGGAGCAGCGCAGCCTGACCGAGATCGAGAGTGAGGCACCGGACCCTGCTCATGGCAGGAGGCGGGGTTAACCGCGAACTGTCAGTCATCTGGCTTAAACCAGAGCTGAAAAAGCAAATAGCAGGAATTGGGTGAACTAGGCAGTGATGGAAAACACTTGATAATATCTGCTACTGTGAGCTTTGAAGCCTCAGATTTCCTATCAATAGATCACACCTCGTTTTCCAAACCCCTGCTGATGCAAATTACTTGACACCAGAGACTTTGCATCAAGCTGGAAGATAACACTGAATCTTGGCGATGGTCTATTCTGTTACAAACCGCAGCAAAATCGTCCCAGAAGACGAGAATGAGTTTTAATTGAGCGGTCCACTGGCCGATTTTTAAAAGCTGTGACATACAGCTAATGAAAAGGCTTAGGGATGTCATTTATTTTTCTGCAGCACACTCATTTAAAAGACAACCTCAGCAGCGTAAGCTGTTTATGGTCTATTTTAACAAACACTACAATACACTGGAGTATTACTGGCGTATCCTGTATGGGGGAGAAGGGCTGGGGGCTCTTTGGGGTTTCAGTAAGAAGTGTAGAGCTATAGTGGAAGCCAGCCAAGCAGATACAAGCTATAGTTAGGAAAATACGGGAATATAAACTTTTCAAAGACTTAAATAAACAGATAATGAATGCATCCCAGGGTAAGCTCTTTGCTGCGTCGCCACTTTCGATCCTGTAGCCGAATCACTTTGCCCCATACTCCCCCCCCACGTCTCCACTGTCACATGCAGTTTCCTGATAGTGACAGAACAAAGGAATCCAACTTGGTTCAGTCCTACTGCCGTCTGGCACCTCAGTTTAAGGGCAGCACTTCCTGCTGTTGGCGCTGCTCTGAGGGCCCCTCCCTGACTGGCAAGGCCTGGGGCCCCCCGCCACGCTGCCCCCCTCGCCAGTCTCTGCCGTCTCGTCCAAAACCACCAATCTAAAACGGTTCCACCTGTCACTCGCACTGTCTGTTTCTTCTCTGTTAATTTGAATTTAATTTGAAGTCAGTACTGGAGTTAAAGTTCCCGCCTGAAGGAACATGATATTTAAAACGCATGACATGACAGTAAATCAGTGCATATAGAAAATGATTGATGGTTTCTCTGCCCGTGTTGCCTGAAGCAGTCGTCTCCCCACTCATCTTACGTTGTGTACATTATGGCAGAGCTTACCGCGTTGCTTCTCAACCCGCTCCACAGCGACCTGCAGATGGTCCATGTTCTTGTTCCCTCCTAGCCTCCAGTAGCAAAAATATGAACTGTCTGGTTGGGAACTGAGAGGGAGCAAAAATGTGGACTGGATAGCGGTCCCCAAGGACTGGATTGGGAAACACTGGTCTAGCAATCACGGAGAGCTCCTCTGACCACACCATGTGTGCTTTCGATGATCGGCTAGAGTAGTGTTTCGAAATCCGTTCCTTGGGGACCTACAGTCGGTCCATCTCTGGCAGGGAGCTCGGTGGGAGCAAAAACATGGACTAACTATGGGTCCTCCAGGACTGGATTGGAAAGGACTGGTGTAGGGCCTTGCAAGCAGTAGTTAGCAGCTCGTTTTCACAGCACGAATAACGACAGGGACCTGCTCCGAGGCTCGGTTTAGGCGCTGCGCCGTGGCTGGGGGCTTGGGAACCTCCTCCTGCCGTCTGGTGTCCCCGCAGACAGCACACGGAGGATGCCGGTGTCAGCTGTGATTGTCCCTAACTCTGGCACCGAGTGAATATCAAAGTCTTTCACGCTTGTATCACCTGGCCCGATGCCCGGCCCGGCTCCGAGTGGCAATGAAGCCTGTTATTTAATTTAGAAAAATATATATTTTAAATGTCTTTTGCCAGATTCTAATTTCAGAGGGGCCCTCGTTTTACTCACCGAGGTGACGTATGGCTTGGTGAGCAGCACAAGGGCTGCTGGTTTGAATTTCATCGGTGCATGGAGTTTGCATGTCCTCTACAGTATATGTTTAAACAGTCCGGTAGTTAGATTGTAGTTAGTGATTGTGTATATGCCCTTCCAGCTCCTTGTAGGAAGTAAAAATGTGCACTGTCTGGCAGGGAGCTGAGAGAGAGCAAAAACATGCACTGTCTGGCAGGGAGCTGAGAGAGAGCAAAAACATGCACTGTCTGGCAGGGAGCTGAGAGAGAGCAAAAACATGCACTGTCTGGCAGGGAGTTGAGAGAGAGCAAAAACATGCACTGTCTGGCAGGGAGTTGAGAGAGAGCAAAAACATGCACTGTCTGGCAGGGAGTTGAGAGAGAGCAAAAACATGCACTGTCTGGGGGTCTCCAAGGGCCAGATTGGGAAATACTGGTCTAGGATATTCCTGTGTTCGGACAGACCTCCATACCTCCATGACAGTGTACTGGATGGATGGATGGATGGATGGAACACTAACTGACTGCAATCCTGAAAAAAGAACATGTAAAAAGATTCCAGCAGAGGGGACTGAAATCTCTTATACTGGCAACAAAAGCATCATGCGCAGCATTTATTACAAAGGGTCACCAGTAGGGGGCGGTCCTCCTTACAAAGCCAGACTGTCCACCTGACAACAGGTCATGCTTGTCTTGCAGGAAAAGCACAGGCAAATGAGCAGCGCTACACCAAGCTGAAGGAGAAATACACGGCCCTGGTGCAGAGTCACGCTGACCTGCTGAGGAAGGTAGGGCAGCCGCCCCGGAGTTCCCCTCTGTCCGAGTCGCTGGCACTGTAGCTTTGTCGCTTTGCACTAAACCTTTTAAACAGCGCCCCCTACTTTTCAGCACAGTAGCACTAAACTTAAACAGCGTCCCCTCGTTTTTATTTTTGATTCAGTGGAATATGAAATTGGCTTACCTAATCCTGATCTTTTGGGAGCTTTTGAACCTTTTAATTACTATAAACAATATTTGAGTTATGTCATAAATAGCTATGATAAATAATAATTAAGATTATATATGCATACCGTGGGCCTCCATATCCTTATACTGATACAGATTTAAAGGAACAAAGAACTCTGATAATCAGTAATAGCAGGTTATGTAATGATGTACGGTCAAAAATGAAACAGTGTGGTCCATTTTAACAAACTAAAACAGGAGAAACTCTCAAGGCACGTCCAAAAATGCATACTTGTTTGATGTAGTAGGTGAAGTATAGTATGCAAAGTGAGCAGTATGGATGGGACAGTAGGCAAACATTACATCAGTGACATACTACAATTCGTGAAATTCTGAAGAATGCAACCAATGGATGCTACGCTATCCCACAAGGCCACTGGAGCTGTGTCAAGGTGGCAGAGGAAGTGCTGTCTGTACAGATTTCAGTAGAAAACAATCCCCAGTACATTGATTGGAATATGTATTTTTTTATTGGTAGTATTTAATTATCTTGGGGGTCAAGCTACATTACTGGAAAACATCCAGGTCAGGTAATAGGCAAGATGCCCAAATGCATGCATGCCGTTCTCATGCATACATACATATGAACTACATTAATGGTTGAGTAGTAGGCTTCTAATGAGATTCAATATGTACTGTATAAGTATGCAATTTCGGGTACACCCTCATTCTTAATGTAATAATAAACATCCCACCTTATAATGTTAAAACAATAATGTGAACTCTCACAATGTTGCATTCTCAAACAACTATATTTAAAGTACATTGTTATAATAAACCAAAACATCTTACTAATAAAAAAAAAAATCCTTGCCTTTTGAGTGGTACAATACAATATTTCCTTTTCCAGTCAACCACTAATAACTCTTTTGTATTGTGTATGACTTTTGGTATGATATAAAAAAATTTAGCCTGACCCTTTTAGGATTTTGGTCACTCCATAATTGTGTACTTTGTTTGCATTGTTCCTTAAATCAACCTCACCCCCCATCCCCATCCATTTACGAACCATAGACATGAATGCCTTTTGTTTTTTACTCTTTTGACACCCATGTTTGGAATAGTAAGGGAGTTGGTGTTTTGATGAAATTCATGTCAGATGCCAGTTGTGCGTCATGCACATCCAGCCACTGCAAATCAAACTCAGGAAAGAAAATTCCCTTGGGTCTTTACCATAAATACTTACACAATCATTCTCTCCCAGCTTAGTCCTAGATTGAACCATAACACTTGCCAATAATCCCAGACCATGAGTGTTAAGTTGTAGTACAGGAAGTATATCTTCCCAGAGTTTTCCTCAGTGAGAGAGCTTGTTTTTTTGAATGGGGCGCGCACTGCGCATGCCGCGTTTGTTCTGTAACCAGCTTTAGCCTATTAAGGTAGGGTTGGAACAAAAACATTCATTCGCCAGGAACAGAATTGAGAACCACTGGATTAAAGACACATTATCAGTGTTCATCTCCAGTGTATTACTGCAACAATAATATCACCTGATGGTACTGGGCCAACCTATATATTGGTTGAGCCCTAACTTGCACTGATCTTCCTCTTGCACTTAGCCATCCATGTTCTAAGCACTCATACTGCCGAGGGTCACATGAGGTCCTGGAGCCTATCCCAGGTCTAACGCAGACTTCCCTCAGCATCTCAAACCCTACCCAAGGCTAACGTAGGCTAACACTAACCCCTCAGCATCACAAACCCTACCCAAGGCTAACGTAGGCTAACACTAACCCCTCAACATCTCAAACCCTACCCAAGGCTAACGCAGGCTAACACTAACCCCTCAGCATCACAAACCCTACCCAAGGCTAACGCAGGCTAACACTAACCCCTCAGCATCACAAACCCTACCCAAGGCTAACGCAGGCTAACACTAACCCCTCAGCATCACAAACCCTACCCAAGGCTAACGCAGGCTAACACTAACCCCTCAGCATCACAAACCCTACCCAAGGCTAACGCAGGCTAACACTAACCCCTCAGCATCACAAACCCTACCCAAGGCTAACGCAGGCTAACACTAACCCCTCAGCATCACAAACCCTACCCAAGGCTAACGCAGGCTAACACTAACCCCTCAGCATCACAAACCCTACCCAAGGCTAACGCAGGCTAACACTAACCCCTCAGCATCACAAACCCTACCCAAGGCTAACGCAGGCTAACACTAACCCCTCAGCATCACAAACCCTACCCAAGGCTAACGCAGGCTAACACTAACCCCTCAGCATCACAAACCCTACCCAAGGCTAACGCAGGCTAACACTAACCCCTCAGCATCACAAACCCTACCCAAAGCTAACGTAGGCTAACACTAACCCCTCAGCATCACAAACCCTACCCAAGGCTAACGCAGGCTAACACTAACCCCTCAGCATCACAAACCCTACCCAAGGCTAACGCAGGCTAACACTAACCCCTCAACATCACAAACCCTACCCAAGGCTAACGCAGGCTAACACTAACCCCTCAGCATCACAAACCCTACCCAAGGCTAACGTAGGCTGACACTAACCCCTCAGCATCACAAACCCTACCCAAGGCTAACGCAGGCTAACACTAACCCCTCAGCATCACAAACCCTACCCAAGGCTAACGCAGGCTAACACTAACCCCTCAGCATCACAAACCCTACCCAAGGCTAACGCAGGCTAACACTAACCCCTCAGCATCACAAACCCTACCCAAGGCACTTCTTCCAAATCTGTCTTTAGCATAGTTTCCTCTGAGGTCTCTCAAAAAACACATCAGCTAAGTAGCACATGAGTATGAAACAAAAGCCACACTAAGAACTGTCATCTCTGACTCATAATTACTGTCTCATTCTTTTGTTTTATTCTGCCTTTGTGTGCTGGCAGAAGTACATTGTGTAAGTCTGATTGTACCCTTGGAACCCACCGCTTCCTAGCTAACGGCTAAAAGGGGCTTTAGACATCAGGAGTAAATCTCTGCTTAAAAAATGGCTTAAATACTGTTCTTGCTTAGGGGCGATTCTCAATGTTAAACGTATTATTGACAGGGGAAGAAAACACTGTTAATCCAGGAAGCAAAATATACAGTAAAACCTTGGATTGCGAGCATAATTCGTTCTGGAAACGTGCTCGTAATCCAAAGCACTCGTATATCAAAGCGAATTTTCCCATTAGAAATAATTGAAATTCGGATGATTCGTTCCACAACTCAAAAATATTCATGAAAAAATTATTAATACAAAATATAAAGTAAAAAAACATAAAACAAAGTAACCTGCACTTTACCTTTGAAAAGAATCATGGATGGTGTGAGGGAGACGAGAGAGAATAGAAGAGGAGGGTTATTTTGTAGACTTTCACTATAACTAACGGAATCACTGCTATCTGTTGGCTCACTGGAATCTTTCTTTTTGTGCAACTTTAACAAGGAACCCATCCAATGACAGCTGCTTTTGCCTCCTTTTCAATTTCACGGAAATGTGGACATTGCATTGTCATTAAACAGATTCATCGCTCGCACTGCTACACCTTTATTCAGGTGCTACTTTTCTACTAAATTTTGACTATACGAGTAAGGCCGAGCTTCAGAAACAATTACCCACAATCCCACAGCGAGAGAGAGAGAAGAACCATCAACTGAGTTGTGATCACGTGACGGTAGGCAGACAAAGCGTGTACATAATACTCGTATTGCAACACCTTGTTTATCAAGTTAAAATTTATTTTTAAATTTTGCTCGTCTTGCAAAACACTCGCAAACCAAGTTACTCGCAATCCGAGGTTTGACTGTATATATAAAATACTAGGGTGCTTATCTGCGAAACCAGACATTAATTTAGCAGAAAGCCAGACTGTGCAACTCAAAAAGCTACAATGGCATAAATTCATGGTAAATTCTGTCCTTGCTTTGTCTCTGAATCTTACACTGTCCATTTTGTAGAGTAAGTGAATTTTGTATGTTTTAAAATGCAGAGTGATGTTTGGTTCAGTGGATTAGTTATAATCCACACTGTGTTTGAATCCTGTGCTTAGCTGAAGAGTCACATTGCCATTGGGCCCTTCAAAAATGCTCCAGGGCCGCTGGATAAATGCCTGGAGCTGGTTGCACGAAACACATGAAGTTAAGATTTTCCTTGAAGTCCGAATTAAGGTTTCCTTAAAATAAAATCGGTTGCACAAGACACCCTTAAATCTGTTCCTTAATGTTTCCTTAAAATGTTCTATTTTAGTATTTAAGTTTTTCCCCATATCTTGGTCTTAAGAAATACCTTTGCACAAACAGTTGCACAAAAGACCTTAACAACCAACGTGCCTCTGACTTTATCTCAGTCGCAACATGGCATAATTTATGCCGATAAATGAAGAAAATGAACACAAAAAAGGGATACAATTGATAAATTGATTTTGCATTATATATTTGACTGGCAGTCGATTTATGATTTTATATATATGGCCAGTGACACATTTATAATTCATTATTAAATCTGGCCAGCAGATTGATCTTTCGTTTTCCACAGAATAAAACATGATGCAACGTTATCCTGCTAATAAGTGCTGGCAGGTTTCACCGCCAGAACCGGCAAAAAGACAGACACAGAATTATATCGGTTATAGATCAGATTTTCTGATGCAGAAATATTGAGACGCATGCAAAAAAGGTATTCATTAATGAAGTTAATGTAACTGAGATACAACAGTTATTCCATCTGCTCAGTTTTTGCTCTACTTTGCTTGTTTTTCCCCACACTTTCTCGCATCTGCCAAGTTAACGTCGGTTCTTGTCATCAGCTATTCAGCGAAGTTTATTGCCATATGCCCCACTCGGTAGTTTTTCTTCAAATGAAAAGTACCTACTTGTAGTGAACACAATACCCCAGGCGAAACGGTCCACATTTTTGTGAAATAAGGATACAGTGATAATGAAATCCGGCTTTTATTTTTATTTTATCAATATTCGTCAGATTGTACAGACAGTATGCTTAATTTCATCATTGTCATTAAGGCATATTTTAGTTAAGTGTTTGTTTTAGCTAAAGTCACGCAAACCACTTTGTCAGGCCATATTTTCATCAACGAAATTAACACTGGAGGCAATAACAGGCATCACAATCAGGCGTGAGTGCCAGCAGCAGTCTCCATGGAAACTACTATTTTACTATTGTAAAATCTCTTTTGGTCCCTTTCTAAGGAAACCTTTTTATTCTGTGCCTTAGCCTTAAATAAATCTATGGAGAAATTAAATCGTAAGTGTAATACTTAAGGGGAAAACTCATGAGCCTCCATATGTGTGTGTGCCTCAAAAGGAGCGCAAAACAGGATTTTTCATCCCCTTTTTTTTTTTTTTTTTTTTCCTTTTTTCTTGCTTTAAAGGGAGCATTGTGTGGCTCAGTAGGCTAGGGCACTGTGCTTGTCATCAGAAGGTTGCTGGTTCAGATACCGTGGTCAGGAAATTGATGTCACCACTGGGCCCCTGAGCAAGGCCCTTAATCCCCAATTGCTATAGGGACTGTCTGACCCTGCTATCTCAGTTTGGATAAAAATGTAAAAGGATTTTCAGTCTCTAGCTTTTTCCCAGTGGATCCAGTGATGATGTGTAGAAACTGGAATAATCCCTGGGATCCTGTGTTTGGTTCCAGAATGCAGAGGTGACCCGGCAGATGACAGTGGCGAGAGCGGCCCAGGATGAGGTGGACAGCGTGAGGCGGGAGATGCAGGAGAAGGTGAAGGCCGCCGAGGAGGACGTCCACCTGCGGGTGAGGGATCGGCATGCTGGCCTTTTCGTCACTGCCGCGCACACTGCCGCCTCGCACACTGCCGCCTCGCACACTGCCGCCGCGCACACTGCCGCCTCGCACACTGCCGCCTCGCACACTGCCGCCGCGCACACTGCCGCCTCGCACACTGCCGCCTCGCACACTGCCGCCTCACACACCATAGCCATGCCCTCGCTGACTGCCCCCTATCTGCCTCTAGGAGAAGGAGCAAGAGGAGCAGCTGGGGACGCTGCAGAAGGAGATGCAGGCGAGCAGGGCGGAGCTGGATAGACTGAAGGAGACAGTGACCTCCTCACAGCAGGTGGGTCAAAGGTCACCAGCCCTGATTTGGGGGAAGTGTGTCATCCGTGGACACTGCAATTAATCTAAACAATGGGGCTATAAGGGGGTTTATGATATATTCTACATTACATGTTTCGCCTGAGCCAAGGGTTTCCCAACACTTTAGGGCTTTATAGCAGTGTGGGAACATAGAGGGCTTTTTTCTCAAGGTAAAAATCATGTCCTGCCGATTCGCTGAGTCACCTCAATGTCCCGCCTCTCGCTTACTCCCATTGGCCAGTCGAGCGAGGCACTCAGTTCCCAGGTCTCGGCCCTGGAGGCAGAGAAGTCGGGCTTGGCAGAGACATTGGTGCGGAAGGAAGCGGAGCTTGCGGGCCTGGGGGAGGAGCTGCAGCGAGTGCAGAGGAGTCTGGCAAGCGAGCGGGAGAGCAGTGTGAAAGTGGCGGAGAATCTACAGAACCAGCTCAACGAGAAGGTAACAGATCCACTGCAAAGCGGACGGAGCAGACCGAGCAATGCGAAGTCGTTCTTTTTGAAATTAAAACTGAAATTGTTAAAACCTTTTGTTTGGTTTTAACCAGGGGTAAATGGTTCAGGCTTAGAAAGTAAAAATCCAGACCTAGATTTTGTTTCAACCAACCTAAAGCATAAACAGTCATAGTCAGTAAGAGTACTAAACAAAATGTTGGTCTAGATTTTTACATTTTACACCTAAACTATCCACCTCTGGTTTTAACCATCGTTGAGTTTTGCTGCGATTGGAATCCTGATCTGCATTGAGATGTGACCAGTCCTAAAATCTGCACAAAGTAACATTGATCTTGTGTGGCACTCAGGAAAGTCGGGAGCAGGCTCTCGAGAGCCAGCTGGTGGCAGCACGCTGGGCCGCTCTGGGGGGGGCGCTGGAGGAGGCCGAGCGCATTGTGCGGGACTCCCTCGCGCGCCTGGAGGACCCGGCACACATCAGCTGCACCAGCTCTGCCGGTCAGATGCCCTTCCCCAGTATACCTCCAGTCAGCCTCAGCGTTCTCCTCTATACCAACCACCAATCTGTCCACACGGCTCAGCTGCCTGTCTCTGGCCCCCTCCCCTCCCCTCCCGTCCACAGATTACCTCGTGTCCAGGACTGAGGCTGCCCTCCAATGTGTGGACAGACTCCAGGCAGCCAGAGACGTCTATGTGTCCAACAGCACAGGTCAGCCACGTAGCTGCTTGCAGGCAACATGTGCCAGTCCTGCTTCTTAGTTAGTGCCAGATCGGAGCTCTTAGGCATTATTTACATCATTGACCTGCAGATGTAATGGGTTTTTAGTTACAGAAGCATCAGTTTATGCTTTATTCTGTTTTATGGGTTGTTATAAATATACAGCATGTCTCAGAATAGTTTTTTGAAAGGATTTTAATGTTAACATTAACCTGTAAGAGTTAGGGTTAGGGTTAGTTTTTTTTTTAACGTTCATTGGCATGTTTATTAGATGCATTAGCTTGCTAATGCAAATAGACAATAATATGGCTGCAGCTTAATACTCAGAGTAAGTCGACAGGATTTAGAGATTCACTTAATCTGCAGCCAAGCAGCAGAACGGCTAAGGCGCCTGATTTAAACGATTTTGAATGTGGTCTGATTGTTGATGCCAGACATGATGGTTCCAGCATCACAGAAACAGCCGCCCTCCTGGGATTTTCACGCATTGCAGTGTCTAGAACTTACAGAGAATGGCTTGATAATGACATTTCTGTGGCTGAAAATATCTTGTTAATGGGAGAGGTCAGAGGAGAATGGTCAGACTCGTTAAAGATAACGGGAAGGCCACAAGTGCAAAAATAACAGCTCAGTACAACAGTTGTGTGGAGAATTGCTTCTCTGAATGCACAACTCATCTGCCCTTGACGCGGTTCTGGGGGCAAAAGTGGATCCACATCCAACCTACCTCAGATCCAGAGTAAGCAAAGTTTAGCAAGTAGTAGCAGGGAGCCGTGCAGATCGCTGAATCTGATGCATTCATTTTGCACACAGAGAAAAATTTCTGTTCATGCAGTGCTTGCAGTTCTGCTGGTGTAGTACTGGTGTATTAAAAGCTGCCACTGCGTGTGTCTGCAGATGTGGCTGAGATGTTGCGGGCAGTGGCCCAGTTCGGCCACCAGCTCAGTGATACCATCATGCAGGGCGGCGCCACATCGCACATGTTAGCAGTGGAGCAGGCTGACTGTGAGTATATATATATACAGAGGGTGATGCCCTCTGGTTTCATTTGAATGCTCCTGCTGCAGTGAGGAGACTCCAGGAGACAATCAGCCCAGCGGGAGGTGTGGTCTTAGCATACAGTCCTCATCTATTCCTCCATCCTTCTTCCAACCACTTATCCTGGTCGGGGTTGCAGTGAGGCCCGGAGCCTATCCCAGGCAGCACTGGGCACACGGCTGGGGTACAGCCTAGACAGGATGGCAACCCACAGAGTCACACAATATGAGGAGTTTATGCTTTCTTTAGTTAATGTTAATGTCAGATGTTTTCTTTATGTGTCCCGACAACCCACCGTGTACCGCTGTTTTTCCATCACAGTCGGGCTCTTAATCAGCCTTGATTGAGCTGCTGTTTGCGATCCGCTTGACATGATTTCAGTTGCAGCATCTGTTGAGAGTCGAGCATTATGTAAAGGCACCGAGCCTGGTTCATGTCACTCACCGAATACATCTGAATTTGGAGCCTTTGATTTCATTTAAAATAATCTTGGTTCTCCTGTCTGCACTTTCAGCCTTTCAAGTGATAATTACTTAAGCTTTAGGAAAATGGGGGTGTTATAGATACGTTTCTTCTCTAAACATTTTTTTTTTTAACTTGGTCTCCTAAAAAAACAATTGCTAAATGAGCCCAGAAGTTCTTTTTACATCTGGCGAGCCCTTTTGTTTCTTATCGGCTAAAACTGACTGACAGGCAATTCAAAGGGAAAAACAAGGCATTTAACCGAAGGTTTAGTTTGATGTCATTCAAGCAGGGTCTATGATTCAATCAAGAGCTCAATCAGGACTAATCAACCAAGAGCTCAGCTGGAGGAATAAACAGCCTCAGAAAAATGCACGCACACAGTGGTTTAGAAGGTCAGGATTAAGAATGCGGCTGTACACACTATACAGACATGAAGATGGTATCATTTAATGAAATGTAGCTCTACAGTTCAGTACCGTGGTGTGCATTAAGTCCTGGGTGACGTGCGCAGCTCTGCACTAATGTCAGTGAGAGCAATGTAAGCATAAATGTGTGTGTATAAGAGTAACATCACCACTATCCCATGTGGGTGTTTTGTTACTCTGTGTGTATCCGAGTAATGCCAGCATAAATGTGTGTATGAGACTATCATCACCGCAAACACATGTGAGTGTTTCGTTACTCTGTGTATGACAGTAATGTCAGCATAAGTGGTATTACTGTCATACACACATCACCGCTGTCCCATGTGGGTGTTTTATTACTCTGTGTGTATGAGAGTAATGTCAGCATAAGTGGTGTCATACACACATCACCGCAGTCCTGTGTGTTTCATTACTCTGTGTGTATGAGAGTAATGTCAGCATAAGTGTTACTGTCATACACACATCACCGCAGTCCTGTGTGTTTCATTACTCTGTGTGTATGAGAGTATTGCTAGGATAAATGTTACTCTCACACACATACTCATCACCGCAGTCCCATATGAGTGTTTTGTCACTCTGTGTGCGTGTTGGTGTGGCTCCTGCATATCTCTCTGAGTGACGGGGCATGCCGTGCCTCGGCAGCTCTGGCGGAGGATGTGAAGGCCTGCGGAGCGGAGGCTCTGGAGCTGCTGGGCCGGCTGAAGGAGCAGGGCACCCTGGGCGCTGCTGACGGCACCATGCTGAGGGCGGTGCTGGGCCGTATCAAGACCACTGCTGAGGTGAGCCTGTAAATTAAATAAAGGGAGCAAACGGCGAGATGGGCACTTGCCAATATGTCTGAGTCGTCTTCTGCCGCCGCATGCCATGGGCCTGTGTCTGTCGCAGGACCTGCGGCCTCGTGGGCTGGAGCTGCAGCAGGGAGAGCTGGGGGACCTGGTGGAGCAGGAGATGTCGGCCACCTCTGCCGCTGTGGAGTCTGCTGCTGTCAGGATTGAGGTACCGCTCTCCACCGGTCGGTCCGCCCTAATGCATCAGTACATTTATATTCACATATTCCATTTGTCACTTTTATCCGAAGCGATTTACAGTAGATGGGTTACAATTTATGTCGCTTCCTGGGATTCGAACCCACAACCTTGCGTCGTTGGCACAGTGCTCTACTTGAGCTGCAGGAGCTACATCCACAGCGGCAGTAGATCGTTCCCCCTCCGCCGCAGTAAAGGCCTTGCTGGCTGTACCTGCAAGCTGAGGCTAGACTTTGAGGTTTAACGTTCCATGGCAAAGAAGCACCGCATGTTTGGTCACCCCCCATCCCTCCCGCTCCATGACCGGAACCCGCTCAGCTAAAGCTATTTGCCCTCCTTTAAAACAGGAAATGCTGAACAAGTCACGAGCTGTCGACACGGGAGTGAAGATGGAGGTCAACGAAAGGTCAGTTCCTCGTTTCCCAGCAGCAGGACAAAAACATTTCCTGCCAACATTGTGTGACCCCTGCCCGGCAGAGAGAAACACTTTCTGCTTTTTCCTTCTCAGCAGTTTTCCATCTTTGAGAAATTCCTCACATTGGTCCATATTCACGTTTATCTTTTTGCCCATGGTGATGACCAGTACCAGTATTTATGGCCCTTTGACTGATTTCTTAACTATCCTTGTGATTACTTTGAAGTTTTGCTGTCAAAAGAGGTTTACTTCATTGCTTTAGAGCAGTGTTTCCTAATCTGGTCCTCAGGGACCCACAGACAGTCCACATTTTTGCTTCCTCCCAGGTCTCCCAGGGAGCTGGGAGGGAGCAAAAACATAAACCGACTGTGGGTCCCTGAGGACCGGATTGGGAAACACTGCTGTACAGGAAAATGTGCATGTGATAGCATGCAGCTGAGAGCTCTCTGTTTACAGCTGCCCAGCACAGCCCTGCAGCATAAACAATGCAGATTAGTGTCTCTCCATCTGCCCCACCCCCACCCCCACCCCATTTCCTCCATCCGGCTGGGCTGCTGGTTAATTTGCGTCAACATGATGCTCGCATCTTGATTCGTGTCTCCACAGTTAAAGGTGCTGTGGAATAGCACTGCGTTTCCATTACCTTCCAGAGCATTACTTTACAAGTTCTAAATTGCTCTCGGGCTTTTAAATAATCATGTGAGGTGATGTATAAGAGGCAAAAAATTGGCAGGATGTTTAATAAACCGCTTTATAACGTTACACAGCCACAGGTTTCCTTTGATGAGAGATAATGATCAGCCTGCACGCTGTCAGTTTGGGCGTGTGTTTTTAGCTCGGGTTGTTGGTCCAGTTAACAGCTCATTTAAACTAACTAACTAAATCATTGGCCTGAGTAAATACCTGTGTGCGGAGCTGGCCTGAGTGAATACCAACATGGGTAGTAGGCCTGAGTGAATGCCGGCGTGCGTGGCAGGCCTGAGTGAATGCTGGCGTGAAGAGTAGGCCTGAATGAATACCAACATGGGGAGTAGGCCTGAGTGAATGCCGGCGTGCGTGGCAGGCCTGAGTGAATGCTGGCGTGAAGAGTAGGCCTGAATGAATACCAACATGGGGAGTAGGCCTGAGTGAATGCCGGCGTGCGTGGCAGGCCTGAGTGAATGCTGGCATGAAGAGTAGGCCTGAATGAATACCAACATGGGGAGTAGGCCTGAGTGAATGCCGGCGTGCGTGGCAGGCCTGAGTGAATGCTGGTGTGCGTGGCTGGCCTGTGTGGATGCCGGCGTGAAGAGTAGGCCTGAATGAATGCCGGTGTGCTTGGCAGGCCTGCGACGGGTATGGATCCTGCTCAGCGTATTGAGAACCAGGGAATCTGAACGCTCCCCCCCCCCCCACAGGATCCTGGCATCCTGTACAGAGCTAATGCAGGCTATCAAAGTCCTGGTGCTGGCCTCCAAAGATCTCCAGAGAGATATCGTTGAAAGCGGCAGGGTGAGCTACAGCTTCTCAAAATGGCCTGTGGGTCATTCCTCAGCGCACTTTTAATTTATTTGTATTTTATTATTTATTTATTTATTTATTTATTTATTTATTTATTGTTATGCCCTCTCTTGCCTCTAGGGGGCGGCGTCCATGAAGGAGTTCTATGCCAAGAATTCCCGCTGGACAGAAGGGCTCATTTCAGCCTCGAAGGCAGTGGGATGGGGTGCCACAGTGATGGTGTAAGTCCTCCCTGTGTGGGTGTGTGCAGATGTTCCACTGAGCGCTTGTGATCTTACTAGAAGCGTCCGTGATCTGTTCCTGTTTGCTCGGTACCAATTATAGCGCCGTTAGATTTGCTACGGATGCGCCGGTCCACACAGTTTGTTTTCGGGGCGTTCCTGACAGATGGCAGGCTGCCGCATTTGCGGATGCCACTCTCAACCAGGAAAAGAAGCGAACCGTGATTCATGAAGCGATGTGGGCTGACGCGGCGTCAGTCATGTGACCCATGGCTCGGCGGTCTGACGTGCGTGGATTCCCAACAGGGACGCGGCCGACCTGGTGGTGCAGGGAAATGGCAAATTCGAGGAGCTGATGGTCTGCTCGCACGAGATCGCAGCCAGCACAGCACAGCTGGTGGCCGCGTCCAAGGTGAGCGGGGGGTGGGGTCGAAGGGGGGGGGCATAGCTAATGGTTTAGCACAGTGAGCTCACAATATCGCTACTCGCTGTGTAACCAGGTGTGTCCAATTAAGGACAATCTTAGGGGGCAATTACAAAAAAGCTTATAAAGTTCGGCAGGCGAAGTGGCAGAGGAATATTCCCTCGTATTTGTTCATGGGAGCCTAAAGCCGTGGCAGGATGTATTTACATATCCATAAAAATTCATCATCCATCATCTCGCGTTTTAGGCAGACAGATGCTGCTTTATGAAAGCAGCCGCTTCTGCATCTGATGAGCCTTCAGCTGTACCTGGCAGGCCTGGCGCGGGCCAGCAGGGAGAGAGGGATTTGCTAACAGAATTAGTCACGCCGGTTAACGATAGACATGCTGCCCCCTGCTGGCAGAAATTAAGATTTTTGGCTTGAGGCAATGGGGAGAATTTTAAAGGTTTACAAAGAAGCTATTTATTGGATGGGTTTTAAGGTACTAAATTAGCTAAGAGGCAACCTTGCGAGTTGTTTAATGTTCATTAGTGATTTAAATACAGCATGATGGTCCCCTGCGGCTCCCCGTCTCAGGTGAAGGCTGACAAGGACAGCGGCAACTTGGCGCGCCTGCAGCAGGCATCACGCGGGGTCACCCAGGCCACCGCCGGCGTCGTGGCTTCCACCAAGTCTGGCAAATCGCAGATCGAGGAGACAGGTAAGGTTTGCTCATGTACTGCCTTCCCGGTAGCTACACGCTATGATTGGTCAGAAGAATTTTTCTTCCACACCCGACAGACCTCTCATTGGCTGCTTCTGTAGGCTGCTATGTCACATGACATGGCGACAAACACCATCCTTTCTAAATGGCCGTTTACGGTCCGGCCCCTTATCTCACCAACAACGAAAATGACTTTGTGCTGAACTTACTCATTCCCTGGAGCAGGTGGGACCCCCCCCGCCTTGTGTTAACTCAGACCCTGTCCCTCAGGGGCAGCTAGGGTCGCGTGAGGACGAGGCTCACGGGAAACGGGGCGGGCCACCAGCGGAAGCGCTGCCTCCCAGCGGGGCCGTGGAATGTCCGCATACTGGCGCTGCCACGCTGGCATTTCCTCCCTCAGGCTGGCAGTGGGGGGGGGGGTTGCATTCTCGGCCATAGGCACCCTTAATGCGTGACGGTTTGCCACTTCACTCCTCGCCTGCTTTTTCAGACACGATGGACTTCTCCAGTATGACCCTGACTCAGATCAAGAGGCAGGAGATGGACTCACAGGTAAGGGCGCCCCCTGCTTGCCTGTGTGCGTAGTGCGGTCAGACCAGCCCACTAACCCTGCCCCCCCCCCCCCCCCCCCCCCACAAGGTGCGGGTGCTGGAGCTGGAAACGCGGCTCCAGAGGGAGCGGGAGCGTCTGGGAGAGCTGAGGAAGAAGCACTATGAGCTGGCCGGCGTGGCTGAGGGCTGGGAGGAGGAGCAGAGTGAGTGAGCCGCCTGACATGGAGCCTCTGGCCTTTTTGTATTTACAGTCCCTCAGCCTCCGGCCATCAGGAGGTGCACGCTCCTGACCCCGTGCCGGAGGGCCACGCTCTCCTACGGCCTGTGACCCCGTGCCGGAGGGCCGGCCTCTCCTACGGCCTGTGACCCCGTGCCGGAGGGCCACGCTCTCCTACGGCCTGTGACCCCGTGCCGGAGGGCCACGCTCTCCTACGGCCTGTGACCCCGTGCCGGAGGGCCACGCTCTCCTACGGCCTGTGACCCCGTGCCGGAGGGCCGGCCTCTCCTACGGCCTGTGACCCCGTGCCGGAGGGCCACGCTCTCCTACGGCCTGTGACCCCGTGCCGGAGGGCCACGCTCTCCTACGGCCTGTGACCCCGTGCCGGAGGGCCGGCCTCTCCTACGGCCTGTGACCCCGTGCCGGAGGGCCATGCTCTCCTACGGCCTGTGACCCCGTGCCGGAGGGCCACGCTCTCCTACGGCCTGTGACCCCGTGCCGGAGGGCCATGCTCTCCTACGGCCTGTGACCCCGTGCCGGAGGGCCACGCTCTCCTACGGCCTGTGACCCCGTGCCGGAGGGCCATGCTCTCCTACGGCCTGTGACCCCGTGCCGGAGGGCCACGCTCTCCTACGGCCTGTGACCCCGTGCCGGAGGGCCATGCTCTCCTACGGCCTGTGACCCCGTGCCGTAGGGCCACGCTCTCCTACGGCCTGTGTGCCGGCGAGCAGCTCCCACTAAAGGGGTCCGATAGCGTGCTGAGTGATGGCGGGATGAAAGGTGGGCCAGTAAATAAATAGCTGCAGCACAAGCCCAGTGGGGTTTTTCCAGCAGCCTATTATGGGGGGAGGGGGGGGGGTTATAGGACCAGCATGAGGAAACTCATGTAAATCTCTAGGTGTACATTTAGTTAGTTTTCAACCAGAAGCAAGTTGCATGACATACGGAGACCTGGTTTTGCTGGGGGAGGGAACACAGGGTCACACATTAAGGGTTTATGCCGGTCATTCGGTTCACTTATGTTCTCTCCCCTGTTTTCTCTCCTGCAAGGTACAGGCTGAGATCTGCCTGCCCTGACGCCCATCAGCGCCAGCCCTGCTTCTACCATATTTTACCCTTTTTACACACAGTCTCTTTCCGTTTTTATTTTCCACCTTGCTTCAGTTTATAAGCCAAATACGAAGGTGCTCTTTTTTCACACCCACTCCCCCCACCAACAACAACACCAACTATGGCCCATGGAAGCTTTACAAGACAAGCACAGCTGGTGGGTTTCTGCGTACAGCCCAGGGCTTGCCTCTAGTGCCCTCTGCTGGTCTGCTCGCGGAATCGCAGGCTTGTTCCTCACCGTCTCCCGCTTATTTATTAGCTCTCATGCTTATCCTGTATTATTGATTCTGCGGATGTCAGCGCCAGTCTCGCTCCTGATGACCCAAGCTGCCATGGGGCCCGTTTCACTGTGTATATCCTGAACCCCCCCCCCCCCCCCCAGCGCTCTCCAAGCACACTCATAACCTTCACCAAGCACCCCACCCTCGAACTATAAGTAGCTCTTCATATCCCGGACAGCACCCCCCCCCCAGCTACTGTGATCTGTGACTGACACCCTCCCCTCTTTGCCCTTGACGCGAACACACACCGAACCCCCCCGGCCCAAAAAGAGGCTGCCTGCCCCCAGTGTTGGCGTGTGCTGGTTTATTTCTGTTGTGTTCTTGCACACTAATTTCGCCTTGTGTATGTACAGTTCCGCTAGAAGGCGTTCCCACAGGGCGGGGTCGGTCGGAGGGCTGCAGCATCGCCCCCTTGTGGCCGCCTTTGCTGTCTGTCCTGTGTTCTATGCTGCTCTCTCTCTTTCCCTCGATCGTCTGCCCTGCTGCCCAGACGTAGCTAGCTGCTTGAAACCCGTTATAGACCCCAGCGTTCTAGTGGTGCAGGCGCAGGAATCACTTTGGGTTTAGCTCACATTTCACACAAAGCCCAAAACCTGGATTGACCTTGATGCTTCCGGGCAGCCATCGCATATCTTCCATCAAGTTCAACCAAACTGTCTTGGACTTTCAATACCCTGAATTGCAAAGAAGGAATTCCGCTCTTCGCCGTAGTGTCAGAGGCCACATCCGGGCTG
This sequence comes from Paramormyrops kingsleyae, assembly GCF_048594095.1. Classification (NCBI taxonomy): domain Eukaryota; kingdom Metazoa; phylum Chordata; class Actinopteri; order Osteoglossiformes; family Mormyridae; genus Paramormyrops; species Paramormyrops kingsleyae. The sequence goes on along the minus strand of NC_132814.1, from coordinate 7,988,994 downwards.
GTGGTGTCCAAAAATGTATGTACTGTTTTCCTTTTTGCAATATTTCTCTTTGAGCGCGTACAGCAAGCAGATTGTGTTGCTGCGATTATGAGAGAAGTCAGTGCCTTTGGAGGGGGGGGGGGGGGAGACTCAAAGCCTCTACTGAGAAAAGCTGAAAAATCTGAGTGGATACTGTTTTTTTAATTTTTTTTCCCTTTTCCCCCACCGCTCATAATTTGGGATCGTGAAAGGTCCAAATGTGGTGCTGGTTACAGAATTGGGGTGGGTCCCGACTCTGAAGCCTACCCTTACCCGCCAGCCTGTGTGGAGGCACTGTAGCGCCGTAACGTTCAGAATCCCAAGTGATTCGGCAGTTTTCCCATAGCCGTCCGTGGTTCGGTGACCACGCTGGGCAGGTCCCGCCCCTCAGCGTGCGTAAGCCTATCAGATAACTGGCAATCATCTGTCGCCACGCGGAAACCCGTCGTTTCTTCACAGCAGCCAATGACTATTTCAAACTGTTAGCACAACGATGATGGGCTCTAGGTGGCCTCGATGCGCAGACCTCTGAGAGGTAGGGCCCTGTAGCATTTTCCAGCCAATTACACTCAGGCACATTCAGGTCCTGCCCACCTCAACCTTTTGTCAAAACTAATAGGTGGACTGATGTCACATGGTCAACAGCTTGGCATGATGTCACATAAACAGAGTACCTGCTCTTGTCATTAAGACCAGCTCCATTGGTGAGAGCTATGTCTTCTGGTAGGCCAGTGTTTTGCTTTGATAAAGGAATTTTTTTTTTGTATGTCATTTCTGTATGTGTGTGAGTGCTGTGTGAGGTTTTGAGCAGGTGTGTGTGTGTGTGTACATGCATTTCATTGTACAATTAAACTTCCTGATTCTCCTCGTTCTGTAGCACTGCCTTAGTCAGTAGGTGAAGTTGTAACACTGAGTATTTTATTAATTCCTATGTTAATATTCCAATGTATTCCTGGTATTAAACTTCCTTGATTTGTGTCATGTGACCAGCCAGCCAGCCTCTCTGCTGCCTCTTTCACTTTAGACGCGAAAGAAACACTTTAATAATGTTTCATTAATAAAACATCACAAAATTAAGAAAAAATATCTTTGTACCATATACTAAAATGTTCCTTTGTTTTTAATTAAAGCGATGAACTTATGAATTATGTGCTTTTATTGTGTTTGTTTTACAGGAAAATCTTCTGTTATACAGTGATCATAGAAAGTCTTGGGACCCTTTTTCTATAAAAAGTGTTGCAAATATATTGGTTTCATAACAAAACTCCATTGACAAGCAATGTTTAACACATTTAGCACTTGTCTTCCACACAGACATTTTCCTTTTATTATATATCATAATGTTTCTGACTCATTCAGTTCTGTTCTTACCATTTTGATATTAACTGCAGTTGTACTCATTGGCTCCCATAGGGATACTAAACACAAATGTTTGGTGTTTAATGTTATTACAAAGGTGTTACTTATTAAAAAGCACCCAATGAGACTGCTTTCCAATAAACTTTTTAACTCAAACGGCTCTTTTAGAAATATAATTTGGGTTTCAGTTTATTACTACTGGAATGTTTTACTTAAGACTAGTGGTTGTTTCTAATATTATATATATATTGTTTGTAAACAAATAAGATTTTATAGAATCATAAAATTTGCAGTGTTTTTATTGACTTAAGCAAGCATCCCAAGACTTTCTGTGAGCACTGTACATTGTCAATAAAATATTCCACACACACTGGACAATATAGAGAAACCAGTTTGCAGGATGGCTGTGTCTGTGGGACTGGGAGGAAACCAGTGGCCCTTGAGGACACCTGCACAGCACGGGGAGATCATACAGAAGTAGGATTTGAACCCACAATTCTGGAGGCGTGAGGCAACAGTACTGCCCGTTACACATTTTCCATCTAACTGAAATATTTTGTGGGGACTCTGCAGCCAGACTGTTTCCATGAAGAGTGTTTTCTAAGAACCACACATTTTTGGGGGGTGGTGAAAGACATTCTCCATTTATTTCAGACCATTTTGCAGCAGCCAGGGCACGAGTTCAGAACCATACCAGCGTGTAGTAATTGGTATAAATAGGAACAGGGCAGACATGGCCCATAGTAATGTCAACCCAGCAAGGGAGCCTGTAACAGATTCTGGGAGAAAAGATTTTTTTTTGTTTTGTTTAAATAGTCCTGTCATTAGTTGTTGGAGTCTGTATTTGATTAGAGGGGAACCAGGCCATGTTGAAGTCGTTTCCTCCTGGCACGGCTGCCAGAAGCAGCGCTTTGATGCCAGCAAGCCACAACAGCTCCTCACATCCCGCTTGGTGGCAGCAGTGTTTGGGAGTGAATTTCCAGAATATATATTTTTTTTTTAGAAATGGAGGACGTGGAAAAGGTCAGACAGACTAGGCATTGTGTTCTATTTCACTGAGTGATTTTTAGACAAAGTTATGGGGTGTGTCTGTCTCCTGTGAAACAAACTTTCTTTTCTCTGTGGGGTAAACTGTAAAATATTAAGCCTGAGGTAACTTTAAGTAACCTATCACTGGGCTGTAATGCAGAAAAATGTCACCAGACAGCCAATCAGAATGCACGTCTCCCTTTTTCCACCACCAGAGGGCCACCTAAACTGTGGATTAGCACCACTTAACCTTAAAGCTATGAACCGTAAGCAAAATCTTTACCTTCCTGACCGTCTTCTCCTTCCGCTTCTTCCCCTATGCCTGACATCCCGTCTCCATTGGCCATCTCCTCCTCTTCTGCTTGCACTTCATCACTGATTAATGTTGTTGTGTTAGAGAAAAAATCTTGGGGCCACCATCTAATGCTGTTGAGATTCCTTAGCTAAAATCCATCCATCCATTATCCAACCTGCTTAACCTACTGGGTTGTGGGGGGTCTGGAGCCTATCCTGGAAGCAATGGGCATGAGGCAGGGAACAACCCTGGACAGGGGGCCAGCCCATCACAGGGCACACACACCCACACCTATGGGCAATTTAGTAATGCCAATTAGCCTCAGCATGTTTTTGAACTGTGGGGGAAAACTGGAGTACCTAGAGGAAACCCCATGATGACACGGGAAGAACATGCAAACTCCACACACACATAACCCAGGTGGAGACTCGAACCCAGGTCCCAGAGGTGTGAGGCGACAGTGCTAACCACTGCACCACCATGCCGCCCCTTAGCTAAACTCATCTCAATTAATTTGGTTCACAATATACATGTCAGGGTTATGGAGCATTAAAGTATAATATTAAATTATGTGTCTGGCTTGAGGCAATTGCAGAGAGCGGTCACTGTTATTACATCCAATATGGTGATTTGCTAATAAATGATTTAGGCAAATCTGACACTTTAAATGTGCATTGTCTTCCTCCTCATCGCCTTCCATTTTCCCCGAGGCCTCCTAACGGCCCATCTGTGGACAAGAAAAATATTGCTGGCTATAAGAAATCAGCTGTCCGGGTACAGGCAGGGGTGGCAGGTGTGCCCCCGGCCCGGTACACCAGCCAATCAACTCGTCCCCATTAAGTCACGGGTCAAGGGTCGTACACCAAATCAGCTGAGGGCTCCTGAATGGGGGGCTGTGGCAGCTCAGACTAAATCGGATTTTTCATCCGTGTACAGGGGCCTGTTAAGCCTGCCCTAAATCTCATTGGAGGGGGGGTTGTCCATCGCTCGGCTCTTTCTCATTAGCCCTAATCAGCTTGGCACAGATGGCCGTGCTCACGCCTAATGGTCTTAGCCTGGCAGAGCTGTGCTTAACACTTCTCCGTGTCTCCCTGTAGGGCAGCAGGTCAAACCTCAGCCCGGCAACCCCCCCCCCCCCAATCTGATCCAGTCTGCATGCGACACTGGGTGGCCAGAACATTACTGGGGGGGGGGAATCATAAATTTATGAGTAGCTTCCCTCAGGATTGTTCCTATGAGCACTTGCTCTCCTCAGTCTGCCAGCTGTGGTGCTGCTACACGCATTAAAACTGCACCATCTGCTGCTGCAGGGATGGCGGGGGAGGGGGCAATTATGGTACCCACCCACCCTGTCTAGCTCCCCGCAGTTTGTCTGCTTTGTCTGTGTTCCAGATCCTTATCCCCCCCTTCCAATCTCTGCAGACTGCCACTCATGTTCCAGCACAGAATCAGGGAACATAACGTATTTGCACACTGCCTGTGGTTCATGAAGACCCCCTGGAAGCATTCAATAAATGTGGGATCATTAGTGGCGTGCTGGATCCAGATGGACCTATAGGGCTCCTCACACCAACACACTCGACCGAAGTTCATCTCTGCAGGGCTTTGCGGGATGATGCCACGTCACCATCGGCGCCAAGTTCCAATAGTGGCAGACTCTGCTTTACATATTCATGACCTGTCATCTTATCATTCCGTGGTTCGAGCAGCGCAGGTAAAACAGCCTCATATGATTCATATGAAACAAATTTTGGGGGGGGGGGTGTCAAATTTGTAATTTTAATATGTGGGTATGTGTCTGAACTGTACAGCACAAAATGTAGCGCCGTTTTTACTCCGAGGTCAAACTTAAACCTTCAGGGAGCTGCGGAGGAATTTGGAAGCCCAGGGCTTCTACGGGTGCAGGAGAGCTGCCCTAATGCATGTGGCCTCCCCACCTCACAGACCCTCCGAAATAGGGAAGGGCTTCCTACCACCTTCACGCGGCCAGCTGGACACCTCCCAGCCCATGGGCTTGTGGCAGATGGCCCAGGTCTCTCCTGCCTGGGCCCATCCGATTATCAGCCCCCCAGGCGGGACGAGCCCCATGCATGCGGTCACTGCCTTGGGCCTAATTAGATGGCCTCTCAACCTTTCACATCACACGGATCTATATACACGAGGCAAAGCCGCCGTACACAAGTCCAGCACTGGAAACTCGCTCTGGAGCCCAAGATCCAAATCGTGAAGTTCCACTTGCGTTCTCTGCTTCAGCCTGCCCTGATTGTTTCACGGTTTGGGGTCTAGCCTTGTCCCCGCAAGTTTTATGATATCATCCATCAGCATGATGGATGTCCGCCCCCAGTCTTCCTGGTGTTACTTCTCCAAGGACTGTGTGTGTGTGGGGGGGGACAGAGTTCTCTTGTAGTTTATTATCTTGGGAACAAATCAGATGACTGCCGAACACGCACACGCCCCCCCGGAGGATAACCTCTCCATTTATGAGCGCATGTGTGCCACCTGAATCTGAAACCAGCACAGAGACTAAAATGTATCGATTCAGAAGGGATATCGCTGGCCTACTGTTGCTGCCGGACCATCTGAGTTTTGGCATGATGCTGAACGAGGAGATCTTTTACCGTGTCAAACGAAAATCTTACAGTTTTGCTCCTTGGTTCAACAGAATCCATGCAGGGTCAGAGGCTGCTGGGGGGGGGGGGGCGGGACTGGGGCCAATTCCAGGCAGCATAGACTGAGGTCGTCAAAAATGTCCTCCTGGGATGAGTAAATCTTATCTTTTACCGAATCATGTAACAGGAGAACCCAGAGGAAATCCCACATGACAAAGCAAGAACATACAAGATTTAAACCCCCGATCCTGCAGATGTGGACTCTGTCGCTCTGGTTTGACTCCGCGCTGCTATTTCTTTTAGCCACTGTGGGTTTGGCCAGTGCCTCTATTTGAACTGCCGGGGTTACACAACATTCCCCAGTGAAGACGTCTTGTTCTTCCCCTCTGCCATTATCTACCGACAAAACCTCTATGTGAAACATCTGCATATATATATAGAGGCAAAACATAAACACAAACGTCTTCCAGGATCTTATCCATCATGGAGTGACGTGGAGCGTACGGCGGCAGATCCCTGGAAGCGTGGGGCACGGGGGGGGAATACCGTGCTTGTGATCTGTCCCACCACATCTGGCGCCAACATTTGTTTTGTGTCCAGAATTGCTCAAATCACGTCTTAGCCATTCTAACGCTTAGCCGCACGGTATCTCAGTCTCCTACATTCATGGACATATATAATCTCTGTTAATCCCCAGAAAAATTCAGCTTTAGTTTTGTATGCTATCATGGTACCTGCAAGGGAGTGCAACATCCATATAAATCACCCCAACTGGGTGACGTGAAGTTTCTGTCAATGAGAACCAGGCGCTGTAGGCATGTGGCTGCTGCTGTAATGTTTTATATGGACTAATTTTGATTTTTGACTAACTGACTCAAACAAACATTGTGAGTGTTTACCTAAATCCAGGCACGAACTACTTGGTCTGGTAATTGCAGACATGAAAATATATGTGTATGTACTTCTATCTAGGAAGTAGTGCTCTGCTTTGTCTTGGAAAACACTCTCCCTTTGACCTTAGTGCTATTGTTAACTCCAGTGTGTTAAGTGCAAATTAAGTACAAAGATTTGACCATGTCAGGTTACCCTCTACTCTGCCGTGGTTCAATCTAGTGGAACAATAGAGCACCGGCGACCCGTGATGCTACTGTACCAGTGTTCAAAGACACCCCTAAATGCCAAATCTCTTTGCGCTTTTGTCTTCAGGCTCTGCCACCTCTTGCTCGCCATCTGCTCCACCTTCCATTGACATTTTACACACGCTGGCTTCCCAGGATTAAACAGGACAGATGCATGTTAGGTTATACAGGAAGTGAAGAGCAAGACAACCATCTAATCTTCTCCGGGCAAAGGGAATAACAGTAATTAATCTGCCCCATTTCACTTTTCTGTCCCCCAGGAGTCATGTAAGGAAACGAGCCAGTTCTCCTTTTATGGTGACAGATAATCATATTTTATGTGCCACTTTTGTGGTGGTGGGTGGGTTATGCTTTAAAGTAGCAGGACTGATAAAAATACACACTCGCCGTGTGACCCTCCCGAAATGCACTTCATGCAAAGCATTTTGATATTTACATTAGAAGTTAAAGTTAGAGCTGTCACTGTGTGCAGAGGCGCTGAAATAAGGGATTCCTGGGATGAGAGCGGCCTGCGAGATAAGCTGGGGGGGTTTGGCGAGGCGGAGGGGGATCTAAATCTGCACTGAGCAGTGTTTTAAAGAGGGGGTTTATTTAATACTCAAGCTATTCTGTGGTGGGGTGGGGGGCGCAGAGGGACCTGGGACTGATCAATCTGTGCCATGCTGTATGTAGGCCTTAAGGGAGGCGCCAGTGACCTACACCACTGTAGGTCACCACTGTAGGTCACCACTGTTTCCCAACTTGGTCCTCGGGGTCCTACAGTTGGTCCATATTTTTGCTCCCTCCCAGCTCCCTTTTCAAACGGCGCTTTTGCACTGCATGGGGTACCGTGCTTTTGTTGCTTCCAGAAAGTACCAAAAGTACGGTATGTCAAGGTATTGGTTTTCCACTGGCGGGAAATCTGGTAGCTGCTCCGAATGACTTGCAAGGTGGGGTATTTTGTACTGAATTTGAAAAATGTTTTATATTATAGGTCTGGACAATGTGTGATATTGTCAACATCGCATGTTATCCACATGTGATTTTCCACATTGCTAGTTAGCTAGATTAGTGTTTGTGAGAAATTTATTAGCTCCTTTTTGCTTTATAAATACCCCAATATTTTTTACAACAAAATCACATCGCTATATGCGTGCTCTCCTAATAAATTAAACAAAATACTTTAATTTCTTATCACACCATCCTAATCTGTGTTGTATCTGTTCTTCCGACCAGATCGCAAATTTATTTTATTTTTTTTACTTTATCGTTGTTTTCTGAGTTTGCAACTTTTTTTCAAGAATGCTGTTGTATTGAATTTCAGAGGCAGGCTATTTGCATAACCAAATTGACAATGGAAGTAATTCAAGTCCCACCCTAGAGTACCGAAGTACCAAAATACCCCAGCTGGTTTGGCACTTTTAGTACTGGAACTCAACTAGATGTCAATGGAAAAGTGAAAGTACGGTACTTGGTGTGGTGGAAAAACATCCAAATACTACACATTTTTGCTCCCTCTATTGGGAGCTCAGAGGGAGCAAAAAAGTGGACCGCCTGTAGGTCCCTGGGTGTCTGGTTTGGGAAACACTGAGCTACACCCAGGATCTCTGAATGGTGGTGAAGTGCCAGGAAACCCCACACATTCCCCCTTAACAGCCTCTGATTGGTCACCTTTATTGTCAGTCATCTTACAGGACTGCCAGGATTGGTGCCAACCTCACCCAGACTTTTTTTCCTTCTCTGATGATTTCAATTGTAGCTGCTTTGGAAGCCGTCACATGACCTCCATCACCTCACTTGTCCGCAATTCTGCCGGCCTACTTCATACAGACCCCAAACCACTGACACGCCACGTGAATCCATATGAGGTCATCCTATTCAACACATACGTGTTTATTCTCCCTCGGATTTCCAACGGAGGGAAAAAAATATATATTTCTTTGGAAAACAAATGCATCCTTTATGTCCTGTAAAGAGAACAAAGAAAGTTCTCAGCTCCACAATAAACAAAGGAGACCCAAGGCATCTTGGGAGTCCGCTCCAGCTTGGCCATTTAAATTCCAGAACTCGCCGCATCGCAGGTCACACATCCCACCAATGGCAAAGACAGAGGAGCCGCAGAGATTTACACCACCTATATTCCCCAGTCCTGAGCCCCCACCCCCCGTAGCCCCTAAAGCCGCAAGATCTTGACGCAAGAGGCACGGACGCTTTCTCATTCGATACACCAATCAGAGTTCTCCATGAATGACATGATCTGAAGCCCGCCCTCCATTTAATATACGTCACCGTCCTTCTGCAATGACCAAATAAAAAAAAAAAGCTCATAACTCAAAAATGAAGGTGTAATGAAAGAGGTTATTTTTCTTTATTTGTATTTATGAGCAGACATAAACGTGGTCGTCAGTGTGGATATCAGGCTTACGGCCCGAGTGTGAGATACAGCGGGACGGGAGGCAGGAAGCAGGTGGCCATGCCGCCGTCGGGCTGGTAAAATGAGGATTTTATTGGTAAAGTCTCAGTACATCTTCATCGCCTTCCCTCCACTGTTACAAAAAGACACTAAAATCGAAACATTTTCAAATGGTATAAAAGTAGCAAATACAAGAATGTGGGGCATCGCTGTCTGAGAGACCCTTTGCGAACGGAGGAAGGGACTCAAGACAGAAAGCATAACACACGCTAAAATAACAATAAATAAATACATACAGAATGTGGCTATTTACACTGTGTAATAATTCATAATACAATGCTCATCTTCATAGTGAATATACATATATTGGATGCCAGTCATTTACAAGAGCGAACGATGCAATATGTCACAGAGATATGGCTACCCCCAGAGGCTTTCAGCCAATCACAACCCTCTATTTTGCAAATTTCGCCAAAATTACTGCATGATTTTTTTTTTTCTGCAAACAGGTGGGTTCTTTGGTGGTGCTGGGGCTTCTTAACAGCCTCTGATTGGTCGCCTCTACTGTAAGTCAACTGACATGACAGCCAGTAGATTATACATCCCAAACAGCAGGCTGGTCCATCACCATTTTAACATTAAAAAAAAAAAAAAAAAAAGGCGGAGAGGCAGTGGAGCCAGTTTCTTACGTAAACACAGAACGCCCCAGCCCTGGCCCCTGACATGCCAGAACGTTCTGCAGGACCCCGCGGACAGCATGAGCAGCATCGCTGCTAGGATAGCGAATGAGAGAAGGCGCTAGCGCCAGCGCCCTCTCTCTCCGCCCCCCCCCCCCCCCCACCTCACGGTTCTGCATGAAATGCCACACGTCCACAGGAAGTCGACCTCCAGCAGGAAATATAGATGTGACAGGCGGCTGGCGATTGGAGGGGGGAGGCGGAATCGCCACAGGAGCATCCAGAGGCAGTAACAAACTACATAAACAAACTACATAAACGTGGGGCGATAAGCGAACCCAGCTGAAGGGAGTCAGGCAGTTTGGTGGGCTGCAGATACCAAACAGGGCCATCCTCAGACAAGGACGACTGCCCAGTGACACTCTGTCCTCGTATCGGTCTACGCTGAGTGACAGCTTTGGGGAGTCTGTCCCAGGAGTGCGACTGGCGTTCTCATAACAGCGGACAGAGCTCTCCTCAACAATGGCCAGAACGGACTGAGTGTCATAGCTGTGTCCCGCTTGTGACTACGAGGGATTCTACGCCATCGCTGCCAAGGTAGCTGGTGGGTACAAATAAAAAAATATAAATCGCCTCAATCTGTCTCTTTAGCCTGAGGTAGGCCCAGAAATTGCAAGCAACTTTCTGGTGCTCCAGCAGTTCCTGTGCCTCACCTTGATGTGGCGATGCAGGTCTTCAGGGTGCATTTAAAACCTGCGCCGATGTGTAGGGCAAGCATGCGGCTGCGTGTGAGCATGTCGGGGGGGGGGATGGGTCACCTTGCATGTGCAGACACATACGATCCGAGTAATCCGGACGGCCTATGATGTTGCCATCACCGGCCCCTCCTTCCCAGGGGTCTGTAGGTCGCAGGGGGCCAGGCGACGGATGCTACACCAGACCTGCACCTACAGACCCAACCACGCATGCAAAAAAATCTCTGAAGCCTCCCCTCACCCCCACCCTTCCAGACCTCCAGCATCTCAGTCCCAGCCGTTGTCCTTGATCATGTGGGCCAGCTCGATGATGAACTTCCCCTCCTTGTATTTCTGACTGCTCTCGAAAGCGTGCTCCTGCAGACAGGAACATATGACACAAATCCATCACATGCGAAAAGATCAGTCAGTGCAAAACCCCGGTAAAAGGCCGAAACACGACAGGCCCCAAGTTTGCACGTCTCCCACACTAAGACCTGCAGCACAGGAGCAAATTTCAGTCGCGCTTCGCATAGAGGAATCCATCAATAAACAACTCATCTGCTACCGCATGTGTAAGGAAGACAGTTAACCTGCCTGTTTGGCAAATAAAAGCGTCGGAACTTTTTATAGAGTGCATAGGCTCATCTTTCTAGCACCATAAATGGAACGCGGCATGATGTGACGCCACTGCAATTCACAGCTGATATAAACTAGAACTTCACCAGGTCAGCGGCTCTGGCACCCTGACAATGGCCACGCTGGAGATATTAAAAGCCTGCGCAGATGGCAATGCCATCTATAATCCTCAATGAAAGGCATGTTAGACAAGATCTAAGCTTGCCAGCTCACTGCCTCAGTTCTTCTACAGACGTTTGTTTGCAAGTCTAACAAATACTATAATAAAGTTGAAGCAATATGTATGGCTTGAAATTGATACATTTTAATGTTCATCCACAAGTTCTTTGAACCAGGAATTAAGCCAGAGGTGGATAGTTGAGGTCCAGAAAATAAAAACCCAGACCAAGATTTAGTTTCAAATCAACCAGTTGAGTATAAAGAGTCACAGTCACAGAGTACTCAGCTGGTTGGTTGAAACGAAATCTCGGTCTGGGTTTTTACTATCTGGACCGATATTATCTGCCTCTGGGTAAAGCTGGCGTTTCATTCAGGCCACTGTGGAAGGTGTATGCGTGCTGGCAGAGATACGGGTTTTAAGCACTGCATGAGACAGCGTTAGTGTCATACCTAGTGGGTTAAACCATGACTGACCGCACTTTAAGTTCCTACTTACAACACATCTCAGATAGGAGTCTGATACGTAGTTAATCTGATCCCCTATGAATATCACACTAATATTAAACATAAGACATTTTAGGATGATCTCCTTCCATCTCCTGGAGCTCTGGGGAGTGATGCAGCCTACAGCTTGTGTTTTAGCCCTTTTCTTCCCATCGATGTACCCGGAAGTACAAGTAAGGCCTGAGCAGAACAGGCAAGCTTCCATGCATTCAGGTCATAAATGTGAACCGACGCACGGATCCGACGACATGCGACTCCCTTACTGCACCGTGACCGGAGGGCCGGAGGAAATGCCACACTCGTCCCCAGTCCCGCCAGCGTGGCCACTCACATATTTCCAGCCCAGTGTGGTTTTGCAGTTCTCGCAGTAGATGTCGGCGACGGCGTGAAGGCCCGTCAGCAGCACCCGCTCCTCTGCCGGACCGCAGCCAACGTTGACCCTGCAGAAGCAAGGAGACACAGAGGGCGTGATGGAGACGGGGGACGGGGGGGGGCATCGTCAGCCGAAGCCGGCGCCACCTTCGCACTCTCCTTCCCGTCCACCAGCCTGTCAGAATACTTACATTCAAATTCTAAACTATGAAGTTTACTCAATGAACCCATTCTGTCACGGATATCCATCACATCCCCACTTCTCCGATCATTGTATTTATCCATTTTAAATTTGCACACTATTACAATGCTGCATGTCACTACAGGATCTGAATCAACAATGGATCCAAGTCAAACAGTTTAATACTTTCTCACGGTTAAGTAATAAAAGACTTTAGACCATTTGCCAAACCTGCACCATTACCAATTATAGAAAGTTAAGGCCCATCTCATGTATTTACATATTTTTTTATAAAATGGCTGATTACTTTTGTCTGTATTGATGTTGGTAGAGCCCCTCGCAGGAATTGGACCTCTATATGTTTTTTGTATTCGGATTGCTTTCAGTTAAAGTTGCTTTTGAATGTGCTTTTCAAATCGCCAAGTGATGAGACAGTGATTTAAAATTTTTTATCACATCACACCAGTCTTATCCTCCCTTCATTGGTTACCAGTTAAGTCTCGGATTGACTATAAAATACTGCTGTTAACCTATAAAGCACTGAATGGCCTTGCACCAGACTACCTTAATAATCTGCTGACCACATACAATCCCCCACGCTTGCTTCGATCTCAAGGTGCGGGATATCTGTTAGTACCTAGGGTAGAAAGATCTACGGCAGGCTGCAGAGCTTTCTCCTATAGAGCTCCTCAGCTGTGGAACGGTCTTCCACCGGATGTGCGGGTTTCAGGCTCACTTTCAATATTCAAGTCTAGACTAAAAACACACCTGTTTAGTTTAGCTTATAGGGACACTAGTTCTAGCTCTAGCTAGCTTCTCACTCCCAGTTAAACCTATAGTGTGAGGTGTAGAGCTGGGTGGGGATCGGTGCCATTGGCTTTGGATAAACTGAGTTGACAGTGCTGTCACTCTAGCTTCACAATCGCTTGTGGGATTGGAGTGCTGACATTTCAGGGACTCCCCATGCCTGCATTCCCACCTGCCTGTCCCTCCTACTTATGCTGCCATAGCCATAACTTTTTTTCCATCTAACTTTTAGCATTGCCTATAGTCTCCCTTACTTTGACTAATTGCATTTATTTCCACCACCTTCTCCTGGGGGGTGCTGCCTGGAGCCCTCAATCGATCAAGATGTCCAGCACACCCTGCAACATGTGACGTCGCCACTATCAATGACGTCCATGCATCCAGCTCGCCGTTCTGCCTGTGTCATCTTCCTTGTATGACCCGCTCCCTGCCTTCTGGCTGCCTGGCGATTGGAGGGAGTGGTGGCACCGGCTTGTCATCTCCCCCCTGCTCCCCGTTTGTGTCTCAGATTTAACTGTATTTGACTCTCCCTGCCGGCCCCTGGAGGATGGGCTCCCCCTTTGAGTCTGGTCCCTCCCAAGGTTTCTTCCTTCTAGGGAGTTTTTCCTTGCCACTGTCACCTATGGCTTACTCACTGGGGGCTTTGTGTGGGGATGCTGTAAAGCGCTTTGGGACAATGTCATGTTGTGATAATGCGCTATACAAAAATAAATTTGTTGTTGTTGATTTGATTTGATTATTGTGGCCTAGCTATCCAATCAGCTCTTGGCGGAGAGGGTCTCAAGTTGAGGGCATCTTCCCTGAAGTTCTGCATTGTGACACAACCAGACATTTTTTTCTCATCCAGACCAATGAAATAAGATTTTCACAGACTAAGACATGTCACATGGCGCACCTAAAAAACATCATATAGTTTCCATTTAAGTGTCTAAATTATTAATATCTCAAATAGGAATTAAAGATGTTTGTTTTTTGCATTTGTGCTTAGTATAAATATTAACTGTGGTTGCGCCATCTAACATTTCAAGCTTATTTCAAAGCACAAATGCTTATTCACCTGAAGAAATGTCCTTAATATCAAGTTTATACATTGTTTTAAAAACTAGAGATTTATCACATTACAGCATTTTCATGGTTTTTTCATGGGTTGTACCAACTGACAGGGAAAATGCAAGTCTAACCATGAGCTGAAAATGACACTCTCAGTATTTGAGTTGGATCTAGTGCCTTTTTCACTGCACTATGAAGATCGCTTGGGGGTTTCTTTATGACGTTATATCCAGTCCACTGTTTTCTAAAACAACTTTTAAATAAAAGCCCACTCTTCCTAGTTGTGCCGCCTGACATTTGAAGTAATGTAAATTTGCAGTTGTTCCATTATTTTAATGGTTTTAAAACCACAGTGTTTTGCGACTTGAGTATAAAGGTTCTAGGCATAGCCACCAATTTTAATAGTCTTCTTACTCTGCTCATTTCTTCATATGGTTGCACTACCTGATATTTTTGAATTTTGAGATAAAAAAAAAAAACGTTTTGACATTTTTCTATGTATTGAAAATATTTCCAAATTAAAACAGGTTTCATACAATAATGTTAGGCAGGCTAATTATTAAAAGGACACAAAAATCCTCACATCATGATACATCTCTCCATCACTGGTTCCAGTGCTATATCCAATACAACTAGGCCAGCTCTCTTTAGAACACCCTAAGCAGCCCAAAATGCAGTGAACATAAAATCCATATGCACTGCTAATGAACATACTAGATACACTCATCACTGGGGTGGCTCAAGGCTGCGAAAGTATCCGCAAACCAGACTCAGGGAGGAAGAATCATCAGCTGACGCATGTCTGTGTTTACACTGCCGTCAGTGATGGGAGGCCAGTGATGGGAGGCCAGTGATGGGAGGCCAGTGATGGGAGGCCAGTGATGGGAGGCCAGTGATGGGAGGCCAGTGATGGGAGGCCAGTGATGGGAGGCCAGTGATGGGAGGCCAGGCGTCTCCCAACACCCTTTCATTCCATCCTCAATCCGACCCACTTTCCCCAAACCACCGCGCCCAGAAAACTGCCCGCTTCGTGGACAAACCGGGCTTCAAATCATAGCAGCATTTGATATTTATGGCCGATAGATATGGCCGTTTAGCCTAGAGATCACTGGGACGAGAGGTGCAAACAGAGGTCGGGCTTTGGGATAAGCCGTAATCTTGGGATGAGAGCCGACGGCACTGCAGGAGGAGGAAGAGGAGGAGGAGGGTACTTACACGGAGTTGAAGAGATAAGCCCGGCCTTGGCTGCCTTGGAAGGACTGAAAGAGGGGATAAAAGTCATGTGAGATTGTAGACTGTGGAACAGCATAATAAATGCCCCCCCAGCTTTTACAGACATCGATCTTTAAGCACAAAAAAAGAACGAACCTTTTATATCCCAATTATATTGCAGTGACCTCCAGCCATCACCTAATAATGCTGTAAGAAAATCCACAAGCCTCTCATCCTCAGAGCGGAACAATCAAACGTATGGATCGGATGCTATTCTCAGCTCCCTAATGTGCAGGCTTGCGTTCCCCACCCGCTTCCCGCTCGATTTCGGCAGGCTCCTCATTTCCAATATGTTTGCGCGGCAGAGCTCACGCCGCCCCCCCCCCGCGCGCTGACCGCTCATCCATCCGCACGACATCTGCCGGTCAAACGGGCACCCTTCAACCGCGAGCCATTCTCCACGTAGGACGGTGGCAGATGGGACTGCGGGAGGCATACGGGGGGCAAAGGCATCCCTCTGAAACAGATGGTGTGGGAGCCATGGGCATCGTATGGGGGGGGGGGGGGGGGGAACCTGCTGGTGCTTAAAATTGGCCAGGTCTCCACATTTTGATTATTTCAGGAGGCTGCCCGGTCATTTGGGTGAATATCTCTGGGCTGCTATGAGAATCCAAACATCAATTGGGGGGGAGGGGGGGGGGGGGGGGGGTTTCATATTTTGCATTGTGATTCTGCTACCGACAACAAATCCTGCATCCTCAAGTGAGGATGTCATACACAAGGTGAAATATTTGTATTAAATATTTCAACAGATACAATGCAGGGCAACAACCTGCTACCAAACCACCATTATCCAGCTGTATCCACGTTAGTACTGATGTTCTACAATCTGAACAAAACTGAACAACTGCACAATGAGGGCACCTTAAGACAAACGTTTGCATGGTTGAAAAGCTTCTCATTTCTGCATGGGTCAGAGCAACCCTTCCCCTGAATGAGCTGCGATTCATATCCATTCCTGAAGCTTTAGACGCATTTCCTGCAGCGCAGAGCGTGACCGATCAAGTTTTTTTTTTTTTTTTTCCTTCTCCCCCATTTTTATAGCTGACAGAAGGAAAACAGGATCGAGCATGCGAGGGCTGGCTGGGGGTGTGTGAAAGGCGGGGGGGGGGGGGGGCTTGTCCAAGGGTTTTTATGGAAACTTGTGATGACTCATAGAGCACTTTTTGGACTTGGGTATGACCTTTGATGGATGCATTCTGAATGAGCCTGGACACAAACGCAGTGCGCAGTGTTTTCAGCAAACCTTCCCAGCAGAGGTGCTTCTAACGGGCTCCGCCGACCCGCTGCAGCACAGGTGCAGTCAGGGACCCATAAATAGTGGCGCAGGGTCACGTGCTCGGCCCCCCAGCACGGCCTTCTCCCGCCCCACTGGACGGTACGAGAGCAGATTCCTGCCTGATGCAGTGTGAGGCATGTCAGAGTGCAGAAGCGGGCAGGTGCTGTGGCCAAGCACACAGGTTCACCACACACACCCACTGGAATAGATTCACTGCGTGAGGCATGATGAGCCAGCACCTCGCACGGGGCCCCGCAGCATCTCTGCAGGGCAGCGGCTGCGCAGGCTTGCAGTCCCACTGCAGCACAGGTGCTCTCTGACCAGTTATATGCTATCTGATCACTTCGCAGTCGCATACGGAGCTGCGTTTTGGATCACATGAACTCCCACGGCGGATTTTCAGCACAATCTTCACCTGTCATTCCTACAGTAACACGAGAGGCGGCCTCTCTCAGCCCAGGCCGGGGCGCCGAGGGTCACTGCACCCATCAGCCTCGTCAGACACCGGACTGTGATCCAGAATCAGAACCAGCTTTATTCTCCATCTACAGCCCGAGTGCAAGGAATTTGTTTGGGCGTAATTGGTCACATCACAGTAGAATACATCACAAAACAACATAAGAGGAATAACAGAGCAATGAGCAAATCAGCAGGATCTTATTGGACAATCATGACTTCTGGCTTAAGCTGACCCAGCTAACTGAAGTCCTACTTTGTGGAACACCTGCCCCCCCCCCAGTCTCATGTAAACAGCAGACTCAAACACAGGGGGCTGACGACACTACAAAGGGAAGCTGATCCCTCATTCCTGGCTGATTATTGGACACTCAGCCTGTCCTTTGTACTAGTGGTGGAATAATACAAATATGGACAACACATGGGGGCGGGGGAGGGGGGGGGGGGGGGCCGGACCTGGCAGGTGTTACCTTGGAGATGAGCTCGTCGTGGTTGGCCAGGTGGGCGCGGCAGTGGATGCAGCTGTAGGTGCGATGGCAGCTGGGCAGGTAGGCCTGGAAGGTCTTGGAGCGCGTCATAGTAACCATGGGCGGGCTGGGGGGGCGGTGCAGGAAGGGGCTGCCGGCCCAGGACGGCTCGCAGGGGAAGCACCGCAGCACACAGGTGAGGGCCGTGGTGGGCGTGGGGGGGGGAGGCGGGCACCTGGACACAGGTAGAGGCACAGCTCGTTAACCGGGGGGGGGGCTTGATTAATGCTCAGCACACGGGACACCATCAGAGCAGCACATCGAAGTACAGCTAGAGATTCTGGGCCCCCCACCAAACTGTCACCCTGCCCCCCCGGTAAATTTTGCAGTATAGCTTGGGGCCCCTATAAAGCGCTAGGCCCCAGAGGACAGCGGGGGGGGGGGGCATGTTGACAGAGGCACCATGGAAGTTCAGGGCACCTTCATCAGGCCTGATGCTCGCGGTAAATAGCAGCACCTCCATCCCCAAATTCCACTCTGACCAACAGCAGGCGGGCAGGACAAGGGCCGTACTTAGTTACACTAAGTCCTCTGTAGCACGGGCACGACGGTAGGCGAGTGGGGGCGCAGGTCAGAGGGCCCGATTAACAGCAGCTATGTGGCCTGAGAGGTGGCCTTGTTCTGGTCGGGATGGAAAGCTGGCCAGCGACATGGATCCCCACAGCTTACAGGAGCCAAGCACACACACTTAGACGACAAAAAAAAAAAAAAAGCACACAAAAACATACATTTTCATGACCGGCGGGCATGAGTGCACATTATTTCCAGACCTGGTTAATGGCATGAGATCACAGGGTAAGGGAGACTTGGAAAGCCAGACTGGAAAGGTGGAGGGGAGCGGATATATAGGGAGGATCCTGCTTAGAGGGGTGCACTTTTAACAGCGAAATGCCGGGAAGGTTTGTATTTCCATTCCCATCAAAATTTAACAAAGCGTAACAAAACAGAAGAGTGCGACATGCCAATCTGGATGCTAATCTGAGTCGGACTCGTTACAGCTAAACTAGGTTAACCCCACGGCTATTTGGTTTTTTTGGTAACATGACATCACCGCCTTGCAGGCAAAGTCCCGGTCCAGGTTCCTGACTGCAATGGAAAAACAAACAAAGTCAGGCTGTCTTGTCCTCGTGTGGCCTCATTCTGCCCTGGCACAGCAGCGGAGAGAAATGGCAAAAATGTCAGACTGTGCCAAGTCGAAGGAGCCATATTAGAAGGTGATTAAACTTTGCGGGTTTGATTGTTATCAGATGTGCAATCCTAGACGAACAAAACCTGCTTCTTCAAAAGCAAAACAGGGAGTTTAAGACAATGTGTTTAAGACTATCCTGTTTTGGGATATAAATCAGCAGCACTGTCTTGTGAGAAACAAAAAATAGTCTTCCTCACTGGAAACATACAGGCGTGCGTTTCCCAAAATCTCCTGTTAGCGACTCACATAGTTGGACTGCTTCAGTTTCATGGTTCCAACGAGGTAAGATGCCAACATAGTTGGAGACCATGCTTTTGGGAAATGCTCCTCAGATCTGAGGGCCAGTTCTATCCATGTTCTCCAGATCTAATTCGTCAGTCGCCTAAGTGTTAAAACAGTGACCATTCACTGACACAGACCCTATGTACAGATGTTCAGGAATGACGTGTACCTTACACGCACTTTCCACCAAAAGGGAACCTAAAAAAATAATTTAAAATTTCATCATGTTCCATGAAGTTCAGAGCCCAAGAGGACGGAAAAGGATCCAAACACAACGTTATTAACGTCACGCTCCAAGCAGAAGGTCAGCGCCAAGGTGAGGATGAAGGCCTCTGGTGCCGATGGAAAGATTACAAATAGCTGAGGTCGAGCAAACCCAGGACGGTCCCACGGGGGGAGTCCGGTTTGCAGAACTTCAGCTTCCAATCTATTTGTGGCTCTCAGAACAATCACTGCCGGCACGAGTCCTAATGCGGCTCGAAAGCCTTTTGCCCTCCGCAGCCCTCGGCCCGCGAGCTGCCTGCCCAGCACAGGGGCAGGACCCCTGGCGGCGATTGCTTTATGTCGCCAATGTATAGCCTGGGTCCAAAATAGTAGCAATAAAGGCCAAATTGACATCCCCAAGACGACCGAGCCGCCTGGCATCAGGATGACGCGTGTGCCAGCATGAACACAAACCGGCCGCGGCTCTCAAAGCTGCTCGCCAGCTTGCAGGAGCCCATTTCAATTCAAACTGCCTCTTTCGGTCCTAATCGCAGGCCAATCAGCTGCTCAGAAGCACCGATTAATGTCTGACTCAGTCCTGGTGCTGATAGCAGGAAGAGAAAAAAAACGAAGGGTGGCACATCCCTTTCTGGCAATATCTGCAGACACAGCTGGGCTATAGAGAGAGCATTCTTTCCAGGAAGACAGAAACAAAAGCGCAGCATCTCATCAGGACCCTGTTTTCCTGGGCTAATTGTACGTTACATCCAAGTGCTGACAGCCGGCTCTGCAGGCCCAGAGGCACAGCGGGCTACACGCAACATACACTCGATCCCAAACCGAGTACGTCGACGGCAGAAGACAAAGGCCACTGCAATTCACCATTATGGCCCAACCACGTCCATCAAACAAATTTTTAGACAGGTAGATGATACATTAGATATAATAAAACCAATTGAGAGGTGTAAAATCTTTAAACATCTAACAAATCGGGTGGGCAGTGTGTATACAGGTTTATGGGATAAACTTTAGGTCAGCTGTTCAAACCCAGGTGTGAGGACTCTTCAGCCAATCAGTCTTCTAATTAGTAATCTAATGCGGGAGCTGCAGCGAAATCCCACACAACCAATGGCCCTTTCTGGATTAAATCGGCCACCCCTGATTTACAGGAAATTTATAACCATTTATAAGATCAATATACATGCAGATTTCTAGTGCCTGATCGGTTGCTATAATACATTCAGCCAAATTTGGTGAAATTCACCAATAAACAGGGGTGTCACTTCTGATAGACCCTGCAAACGAAGGTAAAGCAAAAGCTGTATATCTCCTTATTCTTACACAGATAGACTAAGCAACCCAGTCTAATCACAACCTTTGTTATGCAACAGGAATGTTGCTGACAACAGCAGTCAGGACAAAGAACAATTGTGTCGTCTCCTAACCAGCGCTGTCCTACATAGCAAAGGAACTATGTAACACAATGCTAATGCTCAAGCATTTTCAGCATTGATATTACGTCAAGTCACAGTAAAAAAAAGCCAGGCTACAATACAAAATGCCCTTATGTTACAGCAGACATTTCTACAAAAGGAATCATTCACATTCTCTTTGTTCCTTTCACCATCAAAACCTCTTCTAAAGATCTAGCAACCCTACAGAGGACTGTTCAAGCGAAACATAAATTGAGACCCTTTGAGATATTTCAATAAACTAAAATAAAATGAGACAAAATATATAAACACACAATTTCATCCAAAATATCAAAGAGCACATAATGGCAAACTAGAGGGGCCACATTTTGTTGCATTCTTTAAGGGAAAAATGACTGAAGGAGAAGATTGCTAGATAATTTATATCTATGTGACAATTTTAAGGCCATGAAAGAGCTACTCATAGTGATTATGCAAGCACAGCTATTCTGAGCTGCAAATAACAGCCCCCCCACCTAGAGGGCAGCCCTGAACAGCCACAGCGTGAGCGGGGAACGGCGTGCGTCAAGAGGGCTCAGCACGTGCGTAGATGGACCGGGCTGCATGCAGGTCAGCGTGTCGGCGCCCAGACTTCACAGATGGGCAGCTTGGCTGCTGGGCCGGCCCAACCCATTCAGCGCGAGAGATGCAGGAACCAAACGCTGTCAAATGGCATCCCACCAGAGCACAGTAAAGTTAATGTCCCCATCATCCAATCAGATTTTAGAACTCTGATTTATCACTTGGCGAAAGCAGGACTTTAAACATCAAATAAAAATTTAAAGCAACCATAAGACAGAACATCTGGTAAGCAGAAAAGGTGTTTGGGGAAAAAAGATACACGGGAAAAAGGCTAAGTACTGAAAAGTATGTAGGTTTAAGATAGAAATACAGCAGAAATTCTCCTCTATTCCTCTAATCCACCATTTCTCAAACTGGTACTTGTGTCCCCCAAACAGCCCACATTTTTGCTCCCTACCAGCTCTTGGTAGGACTGGCAGGAAGCAAAAACATTGGCCCAACTGGGGGTCCCTGAAGACCATCTGAGAAACATTGCTCTAGTCTAAGGAATATACTGGAAGGCTTTTCCCCTTGCAACATTTCCAAACCCCAATTAGTGCTACAGCCGCATAGTTGATGGCATCTCTTGGCTGCACCTCCTGCTGAACAGTCAGACACCTGCAAGATGCACACTGGCTGCACTGCAAGATACAGAGGCCCGCAGTCAGTACAGCAAGTAACAGGCCCAACGAACTGCACCTTAATGTGTTTATGTCTGGCCCCCAAATGGAAGGAGCATTTTCAGCATTGATATTACGTAAATTTGCCGTTCGACAAATCTTATGACAGGGGTGGGCAATCTTATCTGCAAAGGGCCGGTGTGTATGCAGGTTTTTGGGAAAACCTGCAGGTCAGCTGTTGAAACCCAGGTGTGAGGACTCCTCAGTCAATCAGTCCACTAATTAGTAATCTAATTATGGAGTTGCAGCAAAAACCTGCACACACCGGCCCTTTGCGGATAAGATTGGCCACCCCTGTCTTATGATGATTAAACACTATTCCCTATTTTTTTTGGGGGGGGGGTTACAATTCTACCTGAATTTCACAACTTAATTCACAGTAAACAACCAAACAGTCTTGACTAAGTCCAATACCCTGGCATCCACTAATCCCAGTCGGGCTCTTGAGGGGCCTGGACCACAGGTCACAAAGTTGGGGTACCCCCTCGAAGCAATGCCAGTCCATCACAGAACACACACACTATGGGCAATATCTAGAGCAGGGGTCTCCAGCTCCGGTCCTGGAGAGCTACTATCCAGTCGGTTTTCAATCCTCCCTGGCTTCTGATGAGGCACTCTAGTTCTCAGGTAAATACCAGGAGCAGGTGTGGCTCATCAGAAGCCAACCTACAGACACCGATTAAGCCAAGTGCATGTGTTTGGGCTACAGCAGGGGTGGCCAATCTTATCTGCAAAGGGCCGGTGTGTGTGCCGGTTTTCGCTGCAACTCCATAATTAGATTACTAATTAGAGGACTGATTGGCTGAGGAGCCCTCACACCTGGGTTTGAACAGCTGACCTGCAGGTTTTCCCAAAAACCGGCATACACACCGGCCCTTTGCGGATAAGATTGGCCACCCCTGGGCTACAGTCAGAAAGCAAAACATGCAGAGGAAACCAACATAACATAAGAGAGAGAACGTGAAAACTGCACACGCACAAAGCGGACGCAGAGCTCAGACCCCCAAACACAGAGGCCCCTATAAAAAGCGTTTTTACAAAGTTTTCTGAGCGGCCTAAAACCCGGTTTTTTATACACGCAAAATAATGTCTAAAAGTGCTGAAGGCCTACTCTCTACTGAAGACTTGGTTATCTAGAATCCCGCAGTCCTTTGTATGGTTAAAAAACACTACGGGGACGCCTTTTGTCGAAAAGCCAAATCCTTAACAAGCAATTACAAGCAGTACGTACTGCTGCCGCTGTAATTAGTTGCAAAAGTAAAGTTCTTTCTCAACACTTAATATACGACTGATACATGCGTTTGTACAAATGCCGCTAAATTTATATTTCATGTTGCGCGTATAAACGGTTTTAGAGGACAGAAATAAATGTCGAAACAGGAAGATAAAACATCTCATGCGTTTCAAGTTATTGTGGGATTGAAGAGCAATTGTGACACGTGCGCACGCACAATGAGAAGGGAATACTGCGTTACTACAGTGGAACAGTATACCTTACAATTAGTTATTACCGAAAAAATATCAGAAACTGAGGATGGAACACTTCAGGTATATTGGAGTTAAAGCAGCGTATAACCAAACAGATTTGTTCCAACTAGATGTATCCTCAGCCAAATGAAAGCTGACAATCGTTTGCCGAGTGCAAACACTGCTACAATTAGATAAAAATGTAACCTAAAAATAAAATTCGGACATATATATATATATATATAGCAAATACGACTTAAAAACGTCACACTGAAATTATTTTAATTAAACATGGCGCAACTACGCAAAAACAATGCATGCTGTCCAACTAGTACTGACAACTGAGAGGCGATCGCTCATTATAACACTGTTCATGCGAATGTTATTAACACATGCAATCAAAAGCTCTTACGTGCTGTTACGACTCTGTCTAAGTTATCGATCACTGGCACGCGGCCCCCGCCGCAGCTACTGTGCTGGATGCGTTGCAAACTGTACGGCACTGGTGCAGGATACGCCACTGTAACTTCAGGAACAGTATGTGATTTAAAAAGGAAAGAAAAAAAACATGCGCAACCAGCGCTGCAGATCTCGGCATCCCTGTACGCATCACAAAACAGCACTGCCACCTTCAACAAAACTGCCACAGCAACCTTTACTGGGGGGAGGGTGTCACAAAATTATTAAAATAGTCAGAAGAAGCGCCCATAAACTTTTATCCAAAACGTTCCAATAAGTGCAATGGCTGAGATCAGCCACGTCAGACATAAATCATAAAAAATTACCTCTGAATTCAAGACAACAACAGCTGTAGACGTTGCTCTCCCTCGCCGTTATGCGGCGCAAACCCCTTGCATTGCCTACGTATATAACTGCCTGTTTATTTTATTCAATCTTCAATCGGACGCGCAGCTCCCCGCACACACCGCACTAACTGGCGCAAGTACAACAACTCGCTAAAGCGCTGACGGCGCCGTAGAAATGACAGCTGCATCCACCAATAATCGCATCGATAAAGCATGGCAACATAGCGCTTATTGGCTCGGGGTACATATCGCTAACCAATAACCGTCCGCACTGTAACGTATTAGGGACTGCTGCGCGTTGTATCAGCAGCTGCGTTATTTTGTCGGGAACCGCAACTGCGGCTGAGCGGTTAATCGTATTGCGGAGAGTGGTTTGTGGCATTTCCCAGTTATTCACAATGTTCAGTGACTGGTTAATATACTTAAAACAATGATACTCGAGGTGAATATGACAGATATTTTAAATTCATGATCTCCATTCAAAGTTTACCACAAATAAAAAATAAAAATTAAGTAGATTTGTAATGAGAATATATATATGTGTGTGTGTGTGTATATATATATATATATATATAATTACTAATTTTACTCAGTGAAACGTTTCGTCTGTCGTGTTATGTGCTTCGTCCATTAGCAAGAATAAGTGTTAATGGCGACATCTGGCGGATTTGTTGCAGGCAACTCAAAATTCCACGATCAGTTATTTTGCATAATTTTTTACATTTAAAAATGCAATATGGAGACAAATTATCTATGTATCATCTATGCATTGCAATACTCAAATGACTTAACTGGCAAAACGAATTATTGAAACTTTTAGGTGTGTTTGTTTTCAAATTTTACTTTTTATTATGCAGTGTAAGTGTGCATACATATTTATAAGTTTTATTTAGACATTACTACATATGGGAAAGAAAAATGTAGGTAAAAATGCATAGAGGTGGTAGCTTTTTGTGAATCCATTTTGGGCACCTTGGAAGTATTACTAGGAAATACTGACTGTTTGAATCGGTAATTGTTATGCCATTTGAATGTAAAATCATCAATACGTCTATCATACCAATTACCAGAACATAAAATAAGCAATTGTTATTTTTTGCAGGGTTATTCCAACCGCCCTGTTTCTCTTGGAAATCTAAATCTAATATTAAATCTTTACAGCGCATCTTGAGGAACGCGCGTTATCACAGTAAAATTGTAAAATGAAGCACACAGGGTCGATTGTTCAAACCTGAACAAGTCACATATTTTCTTACACTCCACTGCCGTATCTTCGTAGCGCGCACTTTGGATCAATGTCGCGTTCTGATTCTGAATTAAACCCAATGTCAACGTGCCATTAGAAATCACCAAGGCCACTAGAGGTCACTTTTTTTGCGGCTTATTATAAACCTGATCTGCACATGGTGTACCTTTTGGTTTAAGGAGGGAGCGGCGCACTTTAAACAGGGTCCCATATCAGATGGTATTAAAAACCCGTTTAATACTTTGAAATTGTACATCCTGTAGGATTAAACTTTAAAGTTAGAGAGGGTAATATTTACCCAATCTTTTTAATTTGTTCTGACATTTTAAAATTTTCAATAAAAAGTGTTCTTACTTTTACTAGTAAAAGTCACGTCTTCCAAACTGAAGAGAATAGGATTCCAATCACTCACCAGATGAATTCACACAATTCTCCTGATTTTGTACTATGACTAAAAGCAAGAGTACACAGATTACCTGTTTGAACATAGGAATATAATTTTGCATATAACTTTGGAAGAGGAAGCCTACAGATCCACACAAAGGGCTACTGCAGTCTGCAGCTATATAACAAACCACGTCAACATTTAACATCTTCTTTCGAACCACAAGTTTAAACCAGTATTTCATTGCAATCCACATAAAGCAAAGTTGTGAATGGTGCATAGTCTTTAACACATAACTTAAACGAACATAGTGAAACGTAACCCAGCTGAATGCTCAATGGCCAAAGGCTGAAATCAGGCAGGATAAACTGTGATAATAGGACCTTACAATTATCAAACCAATTCAGAAAAATACAGAGATAAGGTTTTCCAAAAGACACTCAATAGCCCACACTGTCAGAAGAAGGGTCTGCCAACTGTATCGTAGCTGTAGGTAAATTTACCCTTTAGGTGACGAAATGGACTCTGTGGAACATTTCGTATCATTGAGGGGTACATTAATGGTGTTTGTGCCTTGGGGTACAAACCTATACCAGAGCTGTACCCTTTTTTACTGTCAGTGCAGATGTTCATCTAATCCCTTTTGACAAAATTTGATCCTTCACAGACTTGAATGTCCCCTTTTTTACCATTTACAGAGGGAGAACCAACCACCCTCTAAGTGCATGAATCAGACCTCACTTTTTAGCCACTAAGAAAACAGCTGAATGTGTTTTAATATTCATATAAGATTCATACATTAATTTGTATGTCTGTATCATATGCATAATATAGCACAGGCGTGTCAAATATTTGTTCATTTTTAGCTAACAGAGCATCTAATTCTCAAAACACGTCAAACAATAAATATTTTCAAAATATGTTGAAGATACAGGACATTCTGGAATGGAGCTTAGTACCCCCAACGTAGACCGAGAGCTAAACCAAGAGCGTAGGTTTGGTTCCAAAATCAGCCCCTTTGCCCTCCGCCCTCCTAAATGCACACAGGACTTCTGCAGTGTTGGTAGGAACATGTCCCTGTCATCCATACCCAAATCTGTACCCTCAGACGGGGTCCCCCAGTTCTGGTCCTGGAGGTCCAGTCTGTGAAACACACCTTATTCAGCTCACCAGCCAACTGCCAGGTTTGGTAGGTGTGTCTGAGCAGGGAATCTACAAACTGTGACACAGACTGGCCCTCCAGGACCGGACCTGGGTAACCCTGCCCTAGGGCTATGAACTCAAAACGTGATGTCAGTGCTGAGAACAGGATTCTGCAAGCTGGCCGGTTAAACAAGGACACGCTTTTCACACCGAAAGACATCAAACCATCCGAAAACTGATCATAAATTGCACAGCCTGCAGTCTTAAAGATCAGGACTGAATCATACCTGAGGGAAGTACGAGTAAGTGTTGCCCAGTCTCAGCGTTGGTTAATCCTGCAAGATCACAGTTACTGCTTTCTCTGATTCAGCTAACTTCATAATTAACGAGATTATTGACAATCTATCCCCTAGTTCTGGATGATAACGCATCATATATGGGTGGCTCTCCTTTCGGAAACCATGTCACGGAGTCTGCAAGACATAAAAACATGCTTAAAATATGAGGCACGGGGCGAAGAATCAGCATGAACATTCACACAGGTGATGTGTTACTAAATAACATGCTTCCCTTATGATCTGGTTGATTTTTCCATTTCTATCATGTTTTATAGTTGCTTGGCACCTGTAAAACAGCTTGTCACAGTCAATGGTTTTAATAACCAATTTTAATATAAAACAATATTTTTAAAAGGTACTTATGAAACTGCATACATTTTTCAAAGTATACATGACTAACATTGTATTACATTAAAATATGTCATTTACTTCAAAAATACATTTGTTACAGTGATTTTGGTCACTGGCAATAGTGGGACACAAATTATTTAACATGTAACGCCTAAGTCTTGCTCTATTAAACTGTATCCATGAGTGAAGAGCCATCGTAGACGAAGCATCTCAAGGAACGAGAAGGTGAATCCATTCTAGCTCATTTTATTTAATAAATTTATTGATAATTTTGTTTCTAGGGCAATGACATGTAGCAGCTTCTACACATCACAGGTGTTAAGTGCTGTAAGGGCTGGGTAACTGAACTTTTGTAAAAAAAAAATCCAGTATGTCTTATTACATTGATTATAAATGGTCACACAACGTCACCTTCCATTTTAATCAGAATGTCACTGGTGTTGCACCACATCTGTGACACCAGTGACTAACATTATTGTCATTGATCCAATTATAAAGCTATGAAAATCAGATAGGTGTTTGTTCTTTTTTGATGAAATAGTCTTTATTAAGAGTATCTTATTTATGTCATTAGAAACTGACGCATTGAAATATAAATTGAAAAATCAGCAAATTTATGACAAACTGAATGCCTCGTGATGTGATAACACCAGCAACAAACTGACAAAATCGTTTTACATCTTAATTGTGCATACATGATGATTGGGCATGTTAACAGACATATTAAGGTGGTTTACTTTAGGGATTAATTAAACTGATTTTTCGGAATTCATCCGCCACCATTCACACTCCAAATGGCCCTTATATTCCACGGCAGAAGACTTTTGAGAGGTGTCCGATTTAAAAAAATATTGAGATATTGCCTCAGTTTTTTTATTTGCACCTTTCCGAGCAGCAAAGTATGTATCTAAAGTAGGCACAGCCTTAACAAAAGTCAAGGTAATTTATTCTGTGATACATGCATATATGAACCTGTATCAGATGTGATGTCAGTACAAACGTTTCATCACAAGATAATGAAGCTAAAGACATTATGAGGTTGGCTTTAAAAATATAGTGCATATGGGTGTTCCCCAAGAATGGGGAAACCCCGCCCTGCAGACCATGAAGCAGGGCCCTGAAGACCAGGGCTCTTACGTCCAGCAGCTTAAGTGTGTGGCAGAAGCTCAGTGGGACCTTGTCATGCCATTTTGCTCCATGAACTCCTTCAGCTTAGTGGGGAAGTCTGTCATGACTCCAGTGGCCCCCAAGTTGAAGGCTCTCTTGAATTCTTCCTCGTCGTTCAGCACCCAGACGTAGACCTGGGGAAAAAATGGAGCATGTGCGTTCCGGCTGGTTTGAGAGTGCCGGACACAGCCGGACTTTTAAGAACCATGTGTGACAACATTCCAAGATGTCATTGAAAAGTGGCAAAATTACATAAATAAATTCAATAGCAAACCATTTAGTGCCATAGTTTCTAGTTTTTTTGAAATTAGACTTTATTAATAATTTTGGTAACACTTTACCTGATGGGGCACAAACAATTAGTAATAACTCAGTTTCTACTGAAGTACAAATAATGAAAAAATATAGTAGCTACTTGAGATAAAATATGCATTATGATTCATTAATGATGAACAAACATGAGATCGGTATTTCACTTGTGTTATTCATGATTGTTCCTTCAGTAGTTCACAAACATTTATGGAATAAATATAGTAACTGCTTGGCATAAAAGATGCATCATGATTCATTAATGACATCAGTATCTGACTTGATATTCAGTCACAAAGGTTTATAGAATAAACAGATAGAGTAACAAATATAGTAACTGCTCAGGATAAAAGATGCATTATGATTCATTAATGATGAATAATCATGAGATCAGTTTGTGGTTCATTTTTATACAAGTAATAGCATAATACTATATTTGTGCCCTGTTAAGTAAAGTGTTACCATAATTTTTTGTGCAGCCATTTTAAATTATTCAAATTTTTATTTTTTGTAATTGAGCCATTGCTTTTGTAATCAGTTAATTAGGGCTGGGTGATAATATAGTTATATTAACTGAAAAATATCAGGATAAACACACCCACATCCACCCAAGACACAAAGCAGAATGCTTCATTTTTTTTAGCCGAAAGAAAAGCATGAAAGCATGAAAAAACGATCAACAATTATTCCACTTTTTCCTGCTACCTGAATTCCTCTTGCAGTTAAGTGGTCAAACAAGGCTTTTCTCATCAGCAGCCTATGAAGAAGAAAAACGGCGATTCTTAAACATTCACAGAACACAAATAAAACCTTTGTCAAAAACTGAAGAATAAAAGATGTGGTTTACCAGACCATGCAATAGCAGTTGTTTTTATTCAGGTAATTTAACTGCGAAAAACAATTGCTATTGAATCGTAAGCAAAATTTAACGCGACTCCTCCAGAGTGCGCAGTGTAGCTGCTGTTGGGACTGAAGCTGTGGAAATACTCACGTGTCGGTGAGCCAGACGGCTGCCCTCTGGCTTCTCGTCATATTTTCGGGACCCTTCAGCCTGCCCAGACATACAAAATGGGCAATTTAATCAATACGAGCCAGAGAACGGTCCGAGAACGCTGGCCATGATGGCCAAGAATAAGGGGCAGTCGGTAGGCATCAGGAGAACAAGGATTCACAAGAAGGACATTTTGGCAAAAGGTATAAACAGCGTGCATTACGGTTTGGACAAGTCAGACTTACGGAATAGGTTAGAAACAAACCCGGAATTTCGGGACCCTAAGGCTACGTTCCTTTATGCGTCACATACATAGTTGTTCAAGTACAACATGTAGCGAAATGTATAGCTGGTCATTCCAAAGACCGTACATAAATATAAAAAACTAAGAAAGGTATAGAAGGTATATAGTGCGCAGATATTTAAGTAATAGTATACCTTACCCTACAGTGTGCATATATTTAAGTACCGTAATCCATGCATATTAAAACTGTTTTGTGTACTGAACCATAGTCTGGGGCTAGTAAGGGCCAACAGGGGGTTATCAGGCTGAAGCGACTCAAACCTGACTTTTTGCCTTAGCGTGACACAGATCTGATTTTTGCAGGGCTGTACGGACACAGAAGTCCAGCCTTTTTAAGTCAGATTTAAGTCACTTTCACATGTGGTCCTACATCACACACGTACCGGATTTGTGGCAATGCGGCATTAATGGAAACGGTCAGACAGGAATTCATGCGTTTTTTTGCCTATTCGCTGAGCGCTGTCATCAGCTGGCAGCTCCGGCAGCACGACAGGGCGACAAAGGAGAGTGACAGCTGTGACAAAACGTGTCAATGTGCGCCGGTGTGCCGTTTCGGGGGAGAGTGACAGCTGTGACAAAACGTGTCAATGTGCGCCGGTGTGCCGTTTCGGGGGAGAGTGACAGCTGTGACAAAACGTGTCAATGTGCGCTGGCGTGCCGTTTCGGGGGAGAGTGACAGCTGTGACAAAACGTGTCAATGTGCGCTGGCGTGCCGTTTCGGATGACAGATGCGTCCACATTACAGTTTAATACGGGACACTTGTATTTATGAATGTGGACTGTCAAGATGGGCAAGTCCGATCTGAGCAAAAAACAGGAATTAAACAATGAGGTCTGTAATGTCAAAGTTGCCTGAATTTTGAGATCCCCAAAAATGTGCAGATGAACTTGAAAAAAGTTACATAATTTGTATATTTGAACTATCAAAATATTTAAATGTATAGATAATGCCTTACATTCTAAACTGTCAAGTGATAATCTATGCATAATAGGTGAAAAAAATAGCAATTACAGTTTCCTCAAATTAGAAGAGATATCAATATATGTGTATTGTCCAGATCTCTGCAGGACGTTACCATTTTAAAAGATATAATTCTTCATTGACAAACTTCCTTTCAACCTTCACCTGCTATGCTTATACCTAGAGCATATTATATATAATACAGCATAATGAAACCTTCACACTAGACACACAGTGTTGCTTGAGTATTGATCACAGTGAGAAGGACACTGCAGCTGATTCACACACAAACTAAGCCACCAAAATGCTGCATTCCGGGCTGCAAACGGGAGACTGCAAGGCATCAACATCAGCAGACAAACAGAGGGATATGAGACACACACAGATCGCCACCAGCAGGGCACATCAGCACACTGCAGCTCTTACTTTCTGATGATGGACGGCATGGGGATTTCCAGGAACTGCTCTCTGAGGGGCACGAAGGGCAGCAGGCCGGTGTAGAAGAGCCCCACCAGCATGACCACTCTCCTCATGCTGAACAGAATGGGAATGTGGGGATTCTGGCAGGAGGGGAGAGTTACACAGGAGTCAAAAGGAGAGTGATAGTGTCGCACCGCATGACCTGGCCACCTGACCCAAACACAGAAGAAATGGTCTGGGAGGAGTTTGACCAGAGAGTGGAGGAAAAGCAGCCAATGAGAGGACCTCCTTCTGGACGGCTGGAAAAGCATCCCAGGAGGCCACCTCATGGAACTGGTGTAGAGGAGACATTTGGGTCAGTCAGTCCTGGGAGTAACTGAGATTAAAGGCGCTGATGAAGGGGCCAGTGGTGGGATCACTCTGCTGACTCAGGGATTTGAACCAGCAACCTTCTGAGTTTCAACCCAAAAGACTGCCACCACAAATATTTTTTTTGTTTAATACTTTTTTTGGTCAGTACATAATTCCATACATGTTATTTTATAGTTTTGATGTCTTTATAATTATTCTAAAATGATAATATTACAAATAAACCTTTCTATGGGTAGGTGTGCACAAACTTTTGATTGGTACTTTAAAGAGCACATTACATTTAAAGAGCATATTAAAGACCGACCTGCAAATAGTCTACGCTCTTTCTTGGCTTTTAGCATGACTTAACGTGCAAATGTGACACCGGGGCTTATAGGTCGAATCCTCTTGTTTTGTTGAACTTACATAAAGCATCACATAAACACATATATCAGATTATACATACAAGTCCATAAACATGTTAACAGCACTGAATGGTTTAGCAGCCATGAACCCTGTGCTCAATGGCGCCACCTACCTCCCTGTAGCACTTCTGCACTATCTTGCTGCTGGCATTGCCCCATACGGTCAGGTGCTCCCGGTTATACTGCTTGACTAATTCTGAGACCTGCAAAGAAATATTTTCAAAATGCAGTCACGTCCTTGTACTAGGATATTTTAGCTCGTGGGAGTTATACTTACACAAAAATGCTCTGAGGCCAGAAAGAAAAAAGATTGGTTCAGAGAGATAACCAATCAGATTGTAGGGGTGGTGCGTCCATGCAACTCGAAGGTTGTCCCCACCTCCTCTAGTTGCTTGAACCCGCCTCCTCTACAATCTGATTGGCTATGAACCAATCATTTTTTGCTTTGGCCTCAGAACATTTTTGTGTAAGTAAAACTCCCACAAGTGTTACTTTAGGGGTTAGCATATGGAATAATTCACACACACACACACACACACACACACACACACACACACACACGCACACAAACCAAAACAAGGGCTCATGCATTGACGCAAATGCCAAGAAAGCACACCTTCTGTATGAGGATGTTGTCGTTGACTTTGATGTCAATGTTGACGGGAGTGTCTGGGAAGGAGTCAAACACCTCTTTCAGCAACGGGATGCGCTTGTCCTCACCTCCTTCACAGGAGGACTCTGTATGCCAGACAGGTGAAAATCACACCCAGTCATTCACATTGCAGGCACAGCCTTCATGTGAGACAGCATTTACATTCCAGGGCCAAGTGATTCTGCCCAGCCTGTATCTGTAACTTCAATCATTACTGCTTGTGGTCTAGCTCTCCTGAACGCAAAAACATACTGCTTATTTATGACAGCCCATGACTGAAAAATAAACTATGACATTTCATGATCTGAAGAAAAAACAAGCCCAGATATAGTGGCAGGTGACAGACTATATAGTAACAGTATTTCTGAACTAGTTAAGGCTCAGGATTCACCTTTTTCTGTGGTCCTTAAATCACGACCTAGATTTAAAAAAATCTGAACCATATTTATTTCCAAAAATAATAAACTAATAGCACCATAACATACATAATGTAGTAACAATAGAATGAGTTCATGCACTGCAAAAAAACAAAAAAGTCTAACATAAAAAAACAAAAAAACACTCCATGACCCAATGAAAATGGTCCCGTGATCCATTTTTGGATTCCGATTCACCAGTTGAGGTTCAGTGCTATAGGAGTCCTGATGTATTGTTTTCACTGAGAAATATTAGTTTCAGTTTTTCGTTTTCAAGTTGCATTGTTGTATATTTTATGAGTAACACTATGAGATTCTAGTGTTACGGTTGCAGGGAAAGGGACACGTGCACAGGGGGACAAGAAGACAAACAACAGTGCAATAAAGGACAAAACAGCAGCACAATAAAAGACTAGACAGTGCAAGACAAAAGACAACATAGTGCAATGTCGACCCAAAGAGCTTGACAGGGGTACCTACTACAAAGAGGAAGTCTCAGATACTCAGAAAGGGCAATTTCTTCCCCTGGTTTAATATGCAACACTCACCACTTTGGAAAGTCACACCAAGCTTGCACAAGTATGGAGGCAGCGCCTGCAGATAAACACACACGCACAGAGATTTTAGCTGGACCGCATAGAGGAAAGGTGTTGAAACACACTGGGGCAGGAGGCTCGGAATGTCGTTCAGTGAGTAAGATGGGTTAGGAGTAGAAGCCCGCAGCAGGAGAACTCACATCATAGGGCAAATCGGAAATGCAGGCATTAATGCCAGTGAGCCTCTTCAGATTGGCATCATGTGACACCACGACCTGCTCATCCCTCGTGAGATGACAGTCCAGTTCCAGCATGTCAGTCCCCAGCTGCACCGCGCTGCAGACCAAGAGAGAGGCGGAGCCGCGCGAGGAGAGCAGAGGAAGAACCACAGGCAGCGTTAAATACTCAGAAAGGGAGACTGCAGTACGTTTAGTTTACAGTGATTACGATTAGCCTTCTATTCCTGACTGTTTAACATTCAGATTCTGGTTGAGACTGGGAAAGCTGGACAACTGGACATCTTAAACTGTCCAATCGCTGGAACGTGAAAATGATCTTTGCGAAAATATCCACATGCAAGCGAGGTGTCAACGAATGACATACTGTCTAAAGGCTGCCATTGTGTTCTCCAAGTTCTCGCCAGCACCTGGAAAAAGAAATTGCCAAGTCATCGGTCTTACTGCATTTGAGGAGTTTCACGTTTGGGCAGATACTTCCCGGATCCCGTGGTCTCATACATGCTAAAGTATCAAATAACTAAATCTACAATTACACTAGAAGAATTCTAAAGAAACTTACCATACCGAATACTCTCTATGACTGTACTTTTTGTATAGCCTATTATGCTCTTCCGCCCAGAGGTAATGTTTTGAAAAAAGCAGTTTTAAGAATAAGAGTATTGATTACTGAAATCCGTACAAAATCCATCAAGACAATCAACAGCTTGTAAATACCCAGAATGCAACCTCGGTTATAGTTAAATCCAGCGAAAACCTGACACCTACAATTGTCAAGATTATCCCACTATAATAATATTACTATAACAATACTGTGCCGTATACGCGCAATATAATCATGTGCCAAAACATACTGTAAAGTATCCGGACATGGGATCGGGAGGGTATCAATCGAGAAACGAATCATGTTGCATCAGTGTGGGACTGTCACCATTAAATTCAGGTTATTGAAGCGGGGATACGGGCACAAAGACTGTCGCGTGTAAATAGAGTGAATCATTCCGGACCAGACCGCCCCAGAAGAGGGGAAGTACAGCGCTGGCGAACCGGCTGTGGACTCACTTACCGCCGCGGTGGGAGATGTGTCTGCTGAGGAACTGCTCCCGCTTCCTCCGATGCAACAGAGACGGACACTTGAGAAAAAGAGCCGAGGCGAGGACGTATCCAGTAACGGCGGACAGGACGTAAACGGCGGCGCACATCGTTCCTCGCTGATCATTCCGAAAGCGCAAGGGAAACGCATATCAGAAGCGAGCACAGCAGGCAGGTACACCTGTACCGAGCATCGCTATCACCCCGAGATGCTTGCTGGCAATCAGTAATAATAAAAACAATACCCAAAGAAGCAGAATTTACTTACTTGTTTGTTTTTTAAACTACCATATTCTTCGCGCGTCTGTAAACGTCAAGTACTGAGTGCGCAGACAGCGCGCCGTGCAGCAATAAACAGCCCCGGCGCCAGCCGATGACCAGATATGCAGCACAGGAAAACGCGGCGCATGCGCAATGGGACGAACGACTAGCTTGTGCTCGAGGGTCACGTGATTAAAACAAACACCCATAACCATGGAAAGATTAGCTATGCATACACACAAACAGGAATACACAATGCACACCCCATGTTTTTTTGTAACAACGTATTCCATACGAAATTCCATTTGAAGTGTCAAGCATCAGTTCGTGCGAATAGAGAGAGCTGTGTTTCCAGAATCACATTTGTATATGAAACACTGTTGCAATTTGGGAAATGAAACACCTAATGACACTAAGTAACTAAGAGGGAAGCAGAACAGAAGATAAGACAATCCATAAATAGATGCATTGTACAAATCATGGTAAATTCAAACAAGGGGTTTTAATCTAAACACATAAAACAATCCAAAAGTAATGTACATGTGCTAAAAATTCACCAAAAACCCATACTATCCTTAATAATTAATAATAATAATTGCTACTTTATTTTTTTATAATAAAGACAATGATAAAATATAAACTGGCATTTAATTTTCTTAATGTCATGGACTAGAGAATATGTACACACTGTGTAGAATCAACCAATGTCTCCCACAAAACAACAGTAGTGGCAATTTTGTCCACACAATGATATTTTTCATAATTATTAAATTCCAATTCAACAAAGTATAAGCACAGGTCCACTGAGTTTGTGTTGTATTTGGGCAAAAACATTTTTTTCTAACTGGAAAGACAGTGGAATTAACTATTTAAACCCCCCAACACAGCTGATGTCCGTAGGTCTCCCAGAGATGCATGTTTGTTGTGCCAGCGATAGTGGAAGGCAGATGCCCGGAAGGCTGTGGCCATTAGGGTGTGGGGCTGACGGTGTTGGCACGCAAGACGCCCCTCAGAACACGGTAGCTGGCCAGCGGCTGGTTCTCCTTGGGCGGGTAGCAGGGCCCTCGGTCTGTCACGTAGGCGTACGGGAAGCGTAGCACCCAGAAGCTGTCTGGGGGCAGAAGCAGCTCAGTCTGCTCTGGGTGGAACAGTGGGCAGGGGGGGGGTCCCGGCTGGACCTGTTCGGAAGAAAATAAATCACACTTTAAAGACGACCGTCTTTAACATAAAGCAAATCTTGAAAGGGCGACAACCTGTCTGACATTCTGTATTAAATGCCAATGTAGCAAATACACAAACATGAACAAGCCTATAAAATCTTACAATTATTACAAAATCAATTCTGTCAAAACCAACTGTCCCACATGATGGAAATCAAATTATACTGATTATATATCTTTTCCATCACCCACTCATATGCCATTAGTGTATAACCAGATAAAGTTACGCAATTAATAATAAACGCATTAATTTCCCCAACTTGGTTTCTGACATAAATAACTTGTCTGGGACCAGTATTCAGTGTTGATATGAAATAGTAATTCAAAAGATGCCAACATAGGCCAACTGTAGTCAAACTGAACACACAACGTTGAGTCCCATTTGTACACAGCCTACCTGTGGGTTGAGAATAATGTCTAGAGGTGCGTCAGGAACGACAACGAAGAGTCGTGCTAGCTGGGCGTAGTGAGGCTTAAGGCCCCGGCCTTGGGCGGGAGAGGGGATGTACAGGGGCATATCGGAATTAAGAACGCGCGTGGCGGGTTCTTTGACGGTGCCTGGGCCGAGAGCCTTCACCACCTTGTCTGGTCCGGCGCTTAGAAAACGGCGCCCACGACCATCTTCATATTCGAAGCCAACGAAGGCACGGGCCACATCATCCCGTCTGCGGCCCCGACCCAGCCCACTGACTCCCCCTCGCTTCCCGGCCAACGCTTTGTTTGGCACCGGCCAGGAGGAGGGGCCTCCATCGAGAGGCTCGGAAAGTCCCGGCTCCTCCTCCGAACGGCAGCGAATCACGATGTCCCAAGGAAGCAAGAAGGCGGAGCCTGGGAGGAAGCCGGGTTGCTCCAGACCAGTGTGGCAATTGTAGGCCTTGGCTGGGCCCAGCTTTACCAGAGACCAACTAGAAAATTTGGGTAAGAGACCCTTGGGACAACCGGAGTGCATCATGCCTGGGAGATACTCCACGGTGGAGGGCTGTCTGTCCACTAGACTGGGCCTTTTCTCTTGACCCTCTGCCCCTTCCCCATACGTCCCAAGGCTGTCCGTGGAATGTCCCAGGCTGAGGGCCAGGCTGAGGCTAGTACCCTCCCCAGGAGAATGTCCCAAAGTCTCCTTCTCCTTTAGCCTCTCTCCTTCCCCAGATGCCCCTGACTCAAGGGGCTTGTTAGCTTCATTAGACGCTGGGGCCGGATCTGGCGTGCTGGGCTGAAAAACAGGGAAGTGGATCCTCTCCAGTTTGCCACAACACTTCTCCTCCAGCATCTAAGAACAAACATTGTGCAAGAACGAGTTATTTCAGAAAATGCAGAAATAAGACGCAGACAACTGAAAGATATTTTGGAGGTGCAGCGACACCGAACACTGACTTGATAGAAGTCATAGTTGGCCGCTTGGATGTCGAAAGGATCCTCGCGAGTGGCCTGCTTGCGGCCACAGTTACAGGAGCTCGTGGAGCGCCCCCTGCTGTTGTGGTAAAGGATGGGCGGGTTCCGGTCCATCTCCGGCTTCTCCCCTGCACAGAATTGGAGGGAGAATCTTTTAGACACACCCAATTACTGGCTTAGCAAATGAATAATTACCAAATCATACTGTGTAGGAAACAAAGTGTCGACAAATGAGCTGGCCAGATGGTCGCTATTCATCAAACCCGATTTTGTTTACACGTCGCTTTGGACAAAAAGCGTCTGTCCAATAAATATAAATGTGTTTGACATGAAAACTATTAATCTCGTAAGGGTGGGTGTGTTTATTTCACAAGGGTGGAGTTTTTTTCCCTGCTTTCAATCATTATACAAGATTGTGTTTTGCGCTCCCTCACCTCACTAACGGCATCTACAGCCTACAGCTCAACCCAGCTCACAGCTGCATGTTCTTTACAAATAAAAACCAGAAACTCATCCTTGTACTGAAGCTGACTTTTGTTTTCATTTCTCTGACCTGATTTCATTTAATCAGTTCTCTCTCAAATCCTCAAATAAATCCTTATTCCCCGCTCTCATACACCTCAGGTGGTTGTTTCATTCCTCCCAGAGCACAAATATAGAATTACAGATAACATATGACAAAACAAAAGACGCATTTCCAATACATATCAACTGCCACTAGTAAAATTTAACCTAACATATAGCACGTAATAATGTAAACATTTTCTGTGTCACCTCTTTCTATATCTGTATATAAACAGGCTGGTCTGGCTGTATTGGAATTTACCTTGCTTGGGCAAGAGGTGGAATTTATGGACACAGTGTTGATCTGTGAGGCTCCGTTCTTCACATAGTTGATGCCCGTTACTCCAGAATTTGTAGCAGTCTTCATGCAGCTGCACTGCATAGCGCTGGAAGGCCACGCCACGCGCGTGCTGGCTGTAAACCCTCAGCGCCTGCGCCAGTTGGTTTTTATGTACCGTTGTAGTGTAGTTATGGGGCAGGTTGGACTGGTACGCGCTGTGCGCAAGCGGGAGCGCTTTCTGACACCTGTTTTCGGAGAACTTGGAGTCTGCGTCAAGGAAACCCTCTAACACCTTCATCTGAGCTTGCAGTTTCATGGCAAGCTCAGCAGACTCTTCCTCGTTGCTGTCGATCAAGACTTGATAGAGTTTAAATGCAACCTGGGCCCATTTCGAGTACGTCGGTAGCTCAAAATGAGAGGGCTGAGGATTGCGACCCACGCTGTCATCGAAACCCTTCCTGGTCAGCACAAGATCGACGTGCTGCCACAGAAACTCCTTCAGGGTGCAGTCCACTAGCTGTCCGCCGGCAGTAGAGAGGCTGCTGTTCTCCACATTGAACGAAGGCTGTCTGGCAGCGTGGCGCATCTGCTGGTAACGCCTGTTCCCAGGCACCGAAACTCCCGTATCATTTTCCCGCAGGGCGCAATTCGCCCGCAGCTGCCCCAGCAAGGCACCAATCGGATCTTCGTCGGGCCCCGGAATCACGTACACGAATGCCTGGTTTGCGGGAACGGTAAAAAGGCAGTTACTGCTTTGATTGGTGAGGACTCGACTCTTGCGGAAAATCCTATAAATTTGGTCCTCCAGTGCATGCTGCAGGCGCCTCCGTGGCGAGTGCTTTTTGGGCTTCTCGGAGCTTCCCCCGGGCGCATCCGCGCCGTTTCCGCTCAATCCTGACGACCCAGTACCCCCGCTGACTTTCAGCACCCCGTTCATCTGGAAGACGAAAAGCAGGCGTGGAGGGCATGGCCTACAGTTCAGCTTCCATTCCTTGGACACCGAGCAGTCCTTAATAGCAGCGCGCAGCAATGGCAGCACTTTCTGCCGCAGAGCATCCAGAGCACGAAATAGTCTGTCATAGGTAACATCAAATGAGCACGTAGGATGAACCAGCAAAAGGATATGGCACAACGAGAATAGGTACAGCAACTGTAAGCAGTGCTGCTTTTCCGCCCCTTTCCAGAAATCGTGCGCTTCGGAATGTCCGATCCCAGTACTCAGCGTTTCACACGCTCGGAGAAGCTGCCGGTTGTCATACACTGAAGTGAGCACCAGGTACAGGACGCGACTGTCTTGGCTGTAATACGCCTGGATAAAGCTACCGCCGGCCGGACAGTCTGCCTCATCTGGTCCGAACAGAGGGAAAATATTCTTATCCGCCAGGACGTTAACGAGGGAGTCCTTTGCGGAGTCAGGCAGCATAGCGCTTTTCCCGAAGATGCCCAGCACACAAAGGCCCTCATCTTTGTACAGTGGGTCTTCTGCTATTTCTGACAACAGTAACGCACCCATACTCATGGGCACCGCCATCTTAAGGTCGGACCATAATGTCCGAAACACAGGTGACGTAAACGTCTGTGAGTTTCAAACAAAACCTTCCGTGCTGAAACAAACGAGGGCTCGATACTTTGGGTTCACGGTCCCACGAGGTAATAGTTAAATTAAAGAACAGATAAGTCAAGCGTCCTTTTTTAAGAACTCGCCCAACTTTCCACAGAGAACTTCTCGTTTTTGGTGCATTGATATGCATCAGGGTTATTCCAATCCTGGTCCTTAAGGGCCGAGCATTGCTGATTTTCCAGCATTCTTTTACTTGTGAGCCAGGTGTGAAGCCTCTGCAGCCAATCATAATCAGTAATTATTAAAGTAAGTACGTAGAACTGACAACACAGCCTGAATTTGAAACTGAGAGCCAGATTTGAAGAGCCCCAAAATCTACATGAAGAAAATTGCAGTGGAGATTTTTACAGCAAGCTGAGGACTTCGATTTGTTGGAAGGCCTCTAATTGTTTTATTTTTTTCTTTGTTTTGTATTGTTGTCATTGTCCTCGGATATTGTTCATGCTCTGAATGTTCTTGTGCCTTTGTGTTAGTATAACTGTATTTTGAGCATTAAAAAAAAGATGCCTGACATAAGTAGTTTTGAAACAGACAGTATTACACATGTCCATAAATGTGATTAAGGTTCTTTAAAATGTATTGTAGTTAGGGCGACCATAGCAAAAGGAAAATATGGTCATCCTAGTCTGAGTACAGTAGCTCTATGCTTTAGTCAGAAAACATTTTCATCATAACCCATGTTGTATTTTGAAATAAACATTTCCACAACTGTTATTGTCGCTGTTTCAGAAGGGTAATGTCTCTCCGACATCCATAATGAAAAGGTCAGAAAGTATAAAACAAAAGTACTTTTATATCCAGAAAAAATAATAGGGGATTTTAGAATAAAAGCAAGTGCATATGAATATATCTTTAATAAAGTTCAAACTGTGCAGTGTGTTATTTCCATTGTAAAAAGAATTGCACATACCAATAATTTTTGAAAATATTTAAAAATTATTTTTAAATAATTGAGTCACTTTATAATTTTATTACAAGGGAAATTAGTACAAATCGGTTGTTTGCCAACATTTTGATGGGAGGAATACTAGTTCAAACCATAATACAAAGAGTTTTCAGAAATAATGTACACCTTTACTTTCTAATGAAATGAGTACACAAATATTAAAAATATAAATTTTACAAAATAATTGCACATTTTAAAAAACATGTAAAATAAGCACATTAAACATGTAAACATTTCTTACAAATTGGCAAAACTTTGGTTAAATGTGCACAAGTGATGCAAATTCAAGTATTTTCATACATTTTCATTAAAAGGCTAACATGCATTCTTGAAAAGGTAGTCAGCGTAATCACTGCCAAGTGTGACTGCCATTTATGATGTGTGCAAAGCAGCTGTCAAAGGCTAGTGCACGAGAAACCTGCAATTTTAAATTGCCATTAAAATAAAGGGGGAAAAAACCATGTGCACAGGATTTCATTGACCTCACTTCTGAAGGGTTTCAGTATCGCCAAACTTTAGCTAGCATCCTGCAACTAGCTCTGCTCTTATCCGGCCGATCATCCCTGTGCCTTCTGTTGAAAGACGAATACGGTGAGACATCAGCGTCCATCAGAATCTTACGCTTAGCTGTTTAGGGAGTGTAAGCGGAGTCGATTTCCACACAGAGCTGAAGTAACAGTAAGAGTCTGACATGACATGCTCTTCACTGGTGGCTTTGCGGCAGGTCACATGGTCATATTACACAGGAAGCAATAATGAGAATATTACTAATAGAACAGAACAAATTATAGCCAATTACAGTAGAAGGATGAAAGAACAGAGTTGCAAATGTCATGGAAATTCTGTCTGTTGCTAAAGCCATTGTAAAGAAGCTATTGCAGTGAGCAGCAAGCTTGTTTTTATAAACACTCTGATGAATTTTAAAACTTGTTACAAAAAAACCGGAGTGACAATATGAAATATCAGATTTCAGTTTTGTTCATCAAAGGTCTTCTTGAGTTTTGGAGAAGGGCTTCTGGGTATTGCAATCTGGGGGAAATGCAAAAATGAAAAGTTGATGTTAAATAGCATCGTCATAAAAACCAGGGGCTTGTATCACGAAATGACATTTGTTGGTCAGCTGCTTAACTTGTTGGATTTAAGGGAGCCCAGTTTAAATGGATATTATGGACCTTTGTTCACTTACATTTAGCCCAGACTACCTTAAATATGACACATTATCTTGTGAACCCAAAACATGCAGCTTTGTGATGCAGGTCCCAGGGGGGCCCCTGTGTGTCCATGGGCTTCTGTACCTGAAACTTGCGTCGCAGAGCCTGGGTCATGACAGGGGTCAGACCGGTGCCACACTCCTGGTTCTCTTTGTCGGTCATTGGTGTTCCTCCAGGGCTCCTGCAACAGCGAAGTACACAAGCAGAGAGAGACATTTCCATAATGTGACATTTCGTATACACACTAGTCATCATTTTAAAGAAGCTTTGCCAGGCAAAACTAAAGTTTGCGCTTTGCTTCTAATAGGATGGAGTTGAGTGTGAGACTGAACATCAAAAACAAACACAAGTCCAACTAAAATGAAAGTTTCCTGAAAGTTTACCTGTTGATCTGAACTTTTTTCAGCTGCTTGAGCAAATTCACCGGACTTTTATTAGGTGATCTATGTAGAAATGAAAAGAAACAAATCAGATAAACCAAAGATTTGCATCTTTTCCATACTACATATTACTTGTAGTGCATAATTCTCAATTCAAAAGGGACCTTTGAAGTCCACAGAGGACTTTAGAAATGTGGCAACTAAACCAAAACGGCTTCTTAGGAAAAAAAAATATTTAGAAACCCCCCCCCCCCACATCTCAAACACAAACAAATCATTTTGGCTGTTTAAACAAAGATTTCTATCTAGCAGGATATTTCAAACAAACATCATTATTGATGGTAAATGAGTGAATAAGCTGAATTCCACATGGTCAGTTTTATACATCCAACTATATAATGATTTTTGCCTTGGGTGGACATGGGATCAGATATAAGTGGCTGCCTTATATGTATTTCTCTGCACTGGCTCACTGGCAAACACCTGCAGCAGAAACTTACTGCAACAGCTATGTTGAAAAACACTGGCAATGAGTTTAATTCAGCTACATCTTCAAAGAGCCATTCACAATAAAACTTGATTAACAAGTGGTGAACTGTAGTGTTTTTAAACAAGGCGGCATGTCGCAGAATGATGGCGAACTGCAGGTCGCAGTGCACTTGTGGGCTTACCTGCTCACGCCCAGGTGCGGCTTGAGCGCGAAGTTGCAGTGGGGGCGGCGGAGGTGCACTTTTTGCAGGTCAGCCACAGTGATCAGAGGGGCCCGGCTTGTCTCCGAGGACAACTGTGACAGGTGGAGAGTCAACCTTTAGTTAGCTGTGCTAACTTAAGTTATGATCGTCCAACATGAGTTTAGGTAAGGAGCATTCGTATTGAACACCCAAGACCTCTAGCTTAAGTTAACCCAGCTAATTGAGAAAGACCCCCTAGGTCTTTTGAATGGAAGCCTTCCAATAAACAAGGGGCAGCTGTATGTCGGTCATGTCTCAGATTTACCGCACCTGCTACCAATAGCAAGCCAGAAAGCTAGCAAACATACCATAACGTTGATGATATTTTTGTATTAAATCGCAAGTAACGCATAGGTACACACTGTTATGAAAAGGTTGGGAACTCCTAATTCAGAGAAGCGCAGGTTCGCCCCCAAGTCAGCAGGTTTCTCGTCAAACATGCGCCCGGTGCAGCCATTTCGGCCAGGACACTCACTCTGTTGGCTGCAACGACAGCGTTGGCCACTTTCCGGAGCT
This sequence comes from Paramormyrops kingsleyae, assembly GCF_048594095.1. NCBI lineage: Eukaryota > Metazoa > Chordata > Actinopteri > Osteoglossiformes > Mormyridae > Paramormyrops > Paramormyrops kingsleyae. The sequence goes on along the minus strand of NC_132814.1, from coordinate 7,944,393 downwards.
TTATGCTCTGAAGGTCCTTCAAAGTCACTGCGGACAGACGCACATTCGCCTTCTGAAGAATGAAGAAGAGGAGGAACTTGTAAACAACCTAATCATGATCTGGCATGTTCAACTACTCTTCGGGATGAAATGTATAGATGTACAGATTTTATGACATTATGCTTTTCTGAGGTGCAGCGTAAGCATTCACTGGTTCAAAATGTAAGATATATAAAAAGTACATGGCTTAGAGGCAAATGCAGTGCTACATTTTTGTGGCATGCCTCTTCTCACTCTGTTAAATACGTGACACTGTAATGGACACCTACAGCAGTAACCAGCATCAGCTCAGTATCGAATCATATCCATTACCGGGGAGGATGCAGATGACGCTTTCTTTGTGACAATGATGACAGGTCTCTGAGGGACCGCATCAGGTGGGGGTAGTAGAGGGGGTGGAGGTGGTGGAGGAGGGGGCGGGGCAAGCGGAATGGGGGCGGGAACAGAATCCACAGCGGACCCCGCCCTGGAACAGCAGCAGGCTGGATCAGCCCCACTGATTGGCTAAAAGAAAAACAGAACAATTCAACATGTGACCACAAGCAGGATCGCCGGACTGGACATCGACATCAGACCAAATTCCTCAGCACATCAGAAGCATCCCTCTGCTTGTAGCCTGAGCCGACCTGTACGGCGCCACGCAGGAAAATCATCTCTTTCTGCAGCTCCTCCACCTGCCCGCGGAGCGTCTCCAACTGCCGCGTGTGGTCCCGCCAGGAAAGCAGCTTGATCAGCACGCCAGCACACACCTACATCGGCGAGGGGAGCAGAGGGGAGGGCTGCTGGTCAAAAGATGGTCGTCGTGACAACCAGAGACGATGTTTACATCCTTTACTGGAATCGCTATAGCAGTTTTATAAGCATTTCCAAACACACACCTGTACAATGCTGAACCTCCAGCCGTGGCAAATTCTGCCCACGAGCTTCAGCAGCAGGTTAACGCCCAGTCGTGGAAGCCAGGGCCTCCTCGCATTTACCGAGACGTCTACCAAGATGCTCGGCTCAGCTGGAGAAAGGGCAGAACCACTGGAGCTAAAGAAACAGACAACGCTGTGAGAAACAGAACACGGTCCCTAGTGACTGATGATTTCAGGCAGTTAAACATTTTCAGATGTCAGATTCCCAGTTTTGTTCTCAAAATTATCTGTTCATTACTTGCACATAACTTCGTCAATATATCTTTCTTATCTTTAAATATTTATTTCTTCAAGATCACAAGATTCTGCATTTTTTCCCCCCAGGGTATTTTGAGTATTGTGTACTTTTTTTAATCTGTTTGAATTGCATCTACTTTGGAAGTGAATAAAGTTTATTTTAATATTAATTACTGCTCAATTCAAAACAGAATTGTGGCATAATGTGTGACATTAAAGTTTATCGGGAAGGATCTGCGTTCTTACGGATCGGTTGTTGCTGCCTCGGGGTGTTGCAGCCTCGTTTTGCGGCTGGTTTTCAGAGCCCAGCGCCTGCTTGTGTCCCTCCGCTTCCTCATTGTGCCCTTCAGCCCCTGCAGAGTGAAATAATCAGCGCACAGACTTGTCTGTCACCACTTCAATAATATATATCTTTTTAAAAGTCCAACACTCAGGTCTCACATCAAATGATGTCAGTTTCCAGTCATGAACATAATGCTCATTCATCTTTAAAAAGTGACACTGAAAAACCTTACGCCTATTTGGAGCAGTTACAATGGTGTGATCTTTAATATAAAATATATGTACACACACATAATGCTGGTTTCAAATAATTAATATCAGTTCAGTGCGCTTCACCATTAAATTGCAAGTCCATATATTACATAAAAAATTCTAATTAATATAAAATACCGGAAATGCGAACACCAAAATTACATGGCAAATATATAAAAAAAATATATAAGACATTTCCAACAGTTTTATAACACCAGAAAGTAAACCTATCAACGGTATGAGCACACTTCCCATGTAAAGATCCATGAAAGCAGTGGTGCAACTTTTCAGATACTATATTCAATAAAAATGTAACCCGACATCTAGCCAGCGGTTACTGTTCAGTTGCTGAACTCGCACGCCTCAGAATGGGTCAAATGAATTTCGTCCAGCATCAGGACCCAGTTATGTCCTGGGTGGTTGGTTCACTTCTCATGGCTCAACCGACTTTGTACTAACCAACTTCCGTATAGGAAGGAACCAATTCGTTTCTTTCCTAGGCAAGAACTTAACCACTCGCAGATATATAGCTACAAATCTCACAAATACCATCAAAACATAATTTGCCGACGTGTCAAGGACGTTGGTTAAATAGCTGCATCTGTCACTTACTGAACCTCGCCCTTAAAACGCCGCGATTCATCAATCATCTTTATCGACATAAAAGCAAGATGACTTAGCTTGTCCCCTAAATTAAATTGGAGTTTTAAGAGTTATACTTACAATAGAATACTATGCTCTAGATAATGACGTCAACAAAATATTACACATTAAAATCGGATAGATAGTGAACGAATTAGTTACCTCTGAAGAGATCTCCACAAAAATAATACGGGATCCTTAAAATGCTATTTAAATGCGCCACGACAGTCTATTCGCCCTAACTCTTTTCACGGTGCTTAATATTTTGCGTGACTGAATAAAACGTGCAGTAATCAAGAAAAATAACTTGTCTTCCAAGACAGACAAGCACTTTAGCCCGCTAGCTACATTTGTTCTGTGCATCTACAACCAAAGCAACTAAATCGAAAAAAGAGAATGTATATTCGCACGATTCAAATACATAATTTAACAAATTTTGCAAACAAAACACTTATTTCAAATAATACGATAATAAAGACACCATACCCAAACCACATACGGCAAGCAGCTGAACTTTTTAAAATTGAAAGGATTCTATTGTGGCCAATCAGAAAGCACAGATACGCCCCACTGCCCAAAGTCTGACGCTGTTTGGCTACTACAAAAGTGGGCCCGGAAAACAAAAACTACTTAGCCAATCACCTAAACGTAATATCCAGCCAATCACCTACCTCTATTTTGTTGCCTAGGCGTCGAGCTCCTAACAAGTTAGCCCCCCCCAAGACTGGGAATATTGCTGCTAACTCTAGAATCGTTTATGAACAGTATTTTCAGGTTATGTTCATTTTATTCGGTATGACTTTCGTCTTTAAAAGTAAAATAATTTTAAACTTAAATATTAATGTTAAATATTAGCAATGTGATGCCGTCGTTACAACAGAACATCCATAACACAGTACTACTAATATGGATGGGGAAATAGACATGTAAGTACAAGCAAAAAGTTTTCAAGTCACACCGAGTCAACTGTAATGATATAACAATTTCCTCTTAATAAGTGTATAATTATTGCCGATTTTCAGTTAGCTGCTCTGTACAAGACGGCACAGTAGTTCGATATGGTTCATTAATATTCTAGATGGGCCTTCGGAATAATCTAGTAATTAAAAATATGAGTAAGGTCTTTTCATGGTTTGTGTCATGTCTGTTTTTCAGGTGATTTGCAATGGCTCAAATAATTCTTTGCGATTCAACCGAAGTTTACAACATACTGAATCAATATTTCTCTGTGTCTAGACTTGCAGAGCTCAACTATCTTTGCTTAATTGGTAAGAGACAAGTTGTGCAATATTTCTGAATGGTAAGGTGGATACATTTCCGAAGTATAATTGCAAGTTGTTGTAGTGGACTATAGGCTATGCTCATCCTTTTTTCATCAAATACACACTGTTGCAAAGAAGGATACATTGCCTTTAGAAAATGTCTCTTTGAACTGATCAGACTGCTCATTTTGCAGTTGTTCCAACCCAGCGTGTTCACTTGGTTAAATGTTTAAAATGGACAAATTAAATACTAAATTTGGATCTCTTATTTGTTCCAGATGCTCGTTCAAAAGAGGAATACAATGAAAGCCATATCATCACTGCCAGAAAGGCAAAACTGGTATTTTGTGAAGTTTGTGGTAACCTAAAATGTCTGTACTACTATAAACTGTGTTGAAAGTTTAAAACTGCAATACCAAGAGAAAAAAGTGAACATTACTCAATAGCTCAACTGATTGCAGAAATCAGGGTAACTGAAATATGCTTTTTTCCTCCCTTCAGGACACCGAGGGCAAGTTTTTAATTCCTGCTGATGTGGAGATTGAGTGTATGAGATATTGTGTTGTCTATGACAGCAGCACTAGTTTTCTGCTCGGTTCAGGTAAGTAGAATGTGCCTTCACTGACATTCACCTTCACTGACATTCACCTTCACTGACATTCACCTTCACTGACATTCACCCATGTTTTTGAATTCTTACTCCTCATGATTATTATTTGAAGTTACTTCTAAGTTATGCCCCGGCAGACTTTTAAGGATAAGAAATCTTCACCAGGAGCCACTTCAGCATCTTTATAAATTAGCTTACGGAAAATGCATAACAATTATGCTAGATGTGCTGAATATCTTCAGAAAGAGTTGTAGTAAGTCCCGGTGACCAGTTGGAAGATGGAAGGATGGATTAAGAGATGCATTTAAATATGCCATAGGCTGCTTGAAAAGGATTTGTGTGTTACACAATGGAATGCACTTGCACAATAGAATACAGTGTAACTGTAAGGTATAATTACTGTAGCCACACTGTATTACTCAGCTTTTTGGACAGATCAATATGCAAACAGTGGTTGAATTACATTACAATGGTTTACTGAAAAGTAATACTATATGAATGGATGAAAAGTTTCTATTATATGTATTTGATATAGTGCTGGCTAATGCTGGGGGTTTTCTGTTAGTTTGATAGTTTCTGTAATTTAGAGCCGCAACAGTGTCTCCATTTGTCATGCTGATTAACGAAGCCTGATTTAGGTCCAGCTATGGAGTGTGCCGAAGTTCTGGCAAAATCGTGCTTCTGTCCCGTCTGGATTCTGAAGGGGGGGTATGAGGGGTTTTCAGCACTTTACCCTTTCATGAGAACACAGAAGATCTTATACACTATACTGGTAATCCCCTTCTGTAAGCAAATATTTGAAACCATCATGTGGCTGCTACGTGAACCAGGACACTGATGCCTTGAGGTTGGACGTTGCAGGAACTAGAGAGCCTTATGTCGTACCCTGTGGAAGTTCTCCCAGGTCAGCTGTACATGGGAGATTACAGGCAGGCTACCAGTCTGCAAATCCATAAAGATCTCAAACTGAGTGCCATTGTCAACGTCTCGGAAGAGATGAGCGACATGTGCGTAAGGACTCCCGTGATTATTGTCATCCAAAAAAATTCTCAGGCAGAGATTTGTGTCCTGCACATGATACACTCATTCAATTTATTCACTCTTTTCAAAGTCAGATTTGAAACATGCGACTGCACAGTGCTACACATTCCTGCCGCGGATTCTGCAAAAGCTGATCTCATTGGCTCTTTTGAGAGGGTGTGTCTGTTTATCGGTGAGTTTCATTTCCTTGGTTGTTTGCAATGGCTTATTTAAGAGTTTTATCATTTTATATTATTTATCAATCCTTTTTTCATACCCACCTGTCTTATTATTTATCTATTTATCTATTATTTATTATTTTTATTAACAATCTTTTATTTAGAGTTTGCAGTTTTTGTAACACGATCAAATTTCTAAAACACACGGAAGTGGAAAGTAAAGGTCCAGAAAGTACAAATCCAGATCAACGTTTTGTTTCAACCAGTTGAGTATAGAGTCACAGTCACAGCGTATGCAATTGGTTGGTTGAAACAAAATCTTGGTCTGGATTCGTAGTTTCTGGACATGAACTTTCCACTTCTAAAAACAGAGTTTACTTTTTTTCTTTCACTACAAGTATGTACTCTGCAAGTCCCTGCAGCTCCCCTCTTTGATCTGTATCTTAGGCTCCTATCTCAATGCTGGCTCATCAGTGTTGATATGTTCGAGTCGCGGTATAAGCCGCTGCAGTGCTGTAGTGATGGCCTTCCTTCTGCACCACATGAAATTCACACTGAAGGTGAGGGATGCTGCCGTTCGTCACATCAGATCAACAGCTGAGCTGTTTGCAGTTTGACACACGGAGGGCATTAATTTTTTTTTTGCAATATTTATGCACTCAATAAAATGCAAGGATTTAGGCGCTCACCTTCAGCTGTTGTAATTTATGCTGAGTTCTTACAGGGCATTGTGTATTATGGAGAGGTGTCTGCTACACATCCAGAGCTGTATTTTTAAGACACTAATAATCGAATCAGCTACAGATATTAGAAGCAAGGCTTTTAAAATCCATAGAGGAGTTTGAAAGTCTCATTTTGCTGGCTCTTTGCAGGAGGCCTGGGCACTCGTGCTAAGATGCAAAACCAACATGAGACCAAACCGGGGGTTTGTGCAGCAGCTGTCTGACTGGGAGCTCTGCACACTTGGAGTGAGGAAAACCAGCATCGCAGAGCCATACTACTGAGAAACTATAATCAGGGATAGGTGTGACAGTCACCATAGTGTTCAGAGTACTTCACTGAAAGCTAGTTAGATTTTATTATTTTCAAATGAAATTATAGTTTATTTAGATAAAAGGCTGAGGCCACAAATGGTAATACATCCTCTCTCATTTCATTAGATAATTTTTTTTTGCAGTTACATTTAAGTAATCATTGTACAGTTTGGTTTATTTATATTATTGTTATATTGTCTGATGTATGAAGATGTGATTAATTCTTATTTTCTGTTAAGTTACCTGGGGGCTATTCCACAAAGCAGGATTTCTCAGTTAGCTGGGTTAACTTAAGCTAGAAGTCATGACTATCCAATTGGAATGCTCCTTACCTAAACAATCATGACTTCTATCTTAAGTTAACCCAGCTAACTGAGAAATCCTGCTTTGTGGAACACCCCCCTCGTTGGTTGGGGAGGTCCTGTCCTGCAGCAAACGAAGGCATGGCTGACAGCCCAGGGCAATAGAGCACCTATGATTTCGGCTGATTGGAAGAGCCCAAGTGGTTGCCAAGCGAGGGAGACTTTATTGTAATTAGTCCTTTTATGGGTTAATGTTAATAGTCATGTTTATGTGTGTATCCCCCCTTTTGTATCTAAATGGATCGGCCAGGTCTCTGTGTGTTCCCTCATGGCTGTATTTGGGAGGATGGGCAGTTGGGGGTTCATTTTGTTTGAGTTAAGTTGTGTTTCTTTGTTTATTAGTTTATTTTAGGTTTTGTGGTTTTGTTGCCCTCCTTTTTTCTGAACTACAGTAGTTGTTCGTTATGATTTGATATCATTTACCCGTATTATTTTGAGTAATAAAACTTTCTTTAGTAAGTCCTCTGTGTCCTCGTGATTTGACTGCCTGGTCCCTAATTGTTGCAATATATATTGTTAATAATTGTTAATATATCCATCCATCCATTTTCCAAACTGCTTATCCGTATGGGTCGCGGGGGGGTCCGGAGCCTATCCCGGAAGCTACGGGCACGAGGCAGGGAACAACCCAGGACAGGGCGCCATCCCATCGCTGGACAGGGAACAACCCAGGACAGGGCGCCATCCCATCGCAGGACAGGGAACAACCCAGGACAGGGCGCCATCCCATCGCTGGACAGGGAACAACCCAGGACAGGGCGCCATCCCATCGCTGGACAGGGAACAACCCAGGACAGGGCGCCATCCCATCGCAGGACAGGGAACAACCCAGGACAGGGCGCCATCCCATCGCAGGACAGGGCGCCATCCCATCGCAGGACAGGGAACAACCCAGGACAGGGCGCCATCCCATCGCAGGACAGGGCGCCATCCCATCGCAGGACAGGGGACAACCCAGGACAGGGGGCCATCCCATCGCAGGACAGGGGACAACCCAGGACAGGGCGCCATCCCATCGCAGGACAGGGGACAACCCAGGACAGGGGGCCATCCCATCGCAGGACAGGGGACAACCCAGGACAGGGGGCCATCCCATCGCAGGACAGGGGACAACCCAGGACAGGGCGCCGTCCCATCGCAGGACAGGGGACAACCCAGGACAGGGGGCCATCCCATCGCAGGACAGGGGACAACCCAGGACAGGGGGCCATCCCATCGCAGGACAGGGAACAACCCAGGACAGGGCGCCGTCCCATCGCAGGACAGGGGACAACCCAGGACAGGGGGCCAGACCACCACAGGACAGGGGACAACCCAGGACAGGGGGCCATCCCATCGCAGGACAGGGAACAACCCAGGACAGGGCGCCGTCCCATCGCAGGACAGGGAACAACCCAGGACAGGGCGCCATCCCATCGCAGGACAGGGAACAACCCAGGACAGGGCGCCATCCCATCGCAGGACAGGGGACAACCCAGGACAGGGGGCCATCCCATCGCAGGACAGGGGACAACCCAGGACAGGGGGCCATCCCATCGCAGGACAGGGGACAACCCAGGACAGGGCGCCGTCCCATCGCAGGACAGGGGACAACCCAGGACAGGGGGCCATCCCATCGCAGGACAGGGGACAACCCAGGACAGGGGGCCATCCCATCGCAGGACAGGGAACAACCCAGGACAGGGCGCCGTCCCATCGCAGGACAGGGGACAACCCAGGACAGGGGGCCAGACCACCACAGGACAGGGGACAACCCAGGACAGGGGGCCATCCCATCGCAGGACAGGGAACAACCCAGGACAGGGCGCCGTCCCATCGCAGGACAGGGAACAACCCAGGACAGGGGGCCGTCCCATCGCAGGACAGGGGACAACCCAGGACAGGGCGCCGTCCCATCGCAGGACAGGGAACAACCCAGGACAGGGCGCCGTCCCATCGCAGGACAGGGAACAACCCAGGACAGGGGGCCAGACCATCACAGTTGTTAATATATCGGGATTTTAATATGTACTGCAGGTGAAGCATGCTAGAAACTCAACATGGAGATGAGTGTGGTACAATACTGGCTACTTGAAGAAATAATTCTTTAATATTAAATAGGACTGCATGTCAGCAAATGATAGTTAAGTTAATTAAATGATTGAATAATTACACTATTAGTAACTGGTTTATTAGAAAAATCAAATGTCATTGTGAAGGTCTTCTAAGAGTTCATGTATCAAATATATGTCTTCTATATAAATGTACGTATATTATTGACTGAGAAATTGGAAATAATTCATGCTCCCCTTCTCATTTCAATGTTGGATAAGCCAATATGACCATTTGGTGACTCAAATATCAAATGTAATGTTTTATGATAAATGAGGCCTATTATTTATTTTTGTATTACCCCGTGACCTTATACTGGATAACCAGCTGGGGGGGTGGTGAAGTGGAAGTATTTGTGAGTTGTCCTTTTATTACTAGATACTTGCAAGAAATGTATTTTACAGCAGAAATACAGCAGGTGCTTTTACAATGACAGAGAAATGTTATCGATGGCTCATTTCTAAAAGAAATGCTTTATAAAATATGCTATTATAAATAACGCGAACAATATACAACGGAAGAATTGTGTTCAGTTTTGAGGTGTCAAAGATCAAGATCACCACACCGTTACAGTGCAACAGAAGTGCCGTCTGCTAGTTCATGACGCACTGTCAACTCCTTCATTATAGCGAGCTCAAGTCTTCCGAGATGTGACTTGATAAGCAAAAAAGGCAACAGATGGGCGCTGCAGGAAGACTTATGTTAATTATAAACACGCCATATGCCTCATCAAAAAGAACCTGAACCGTGTCGTCAATGCATGTCAGTGGCCCGCCAACCTTACGGTGAGTCGAAGCAGTTGCGTATTCGGCAGGAGAGACTCCAGCTTGGCACGCGTAGCCCAAGACGGCGCGGGGCGTGTCCGGCCGTTAGAGCCGTAGGAAACGCCTATTGGTCATCGGGGGGCGGGGCGATCTTGAACTTTAGCGCGTCATTGGCTGTCAACGCTGAAAGGGGTGTGGCGATGACTCGCTTCCCCCATTGTCCATCAGATACGGATCTTGCCGGGAGTCGCCTTGCGGCTTTTTTCTCGCTGTATTGAAGATGTTATACAGTCCCACCACCATAAAGGAATGCTTGCAGGAATGGGAGGCTTTGGAAAAAGACTATCAACAGGTCCAGGTGAGCTTGGTCTACTGGCTTTTGTAAGGAAATGGCTGGTGGAGCTGGATTCGTGCTTAGCTAATCCCGCCTGTGCGATTCCCCAGAACGCCCGCTGGCTGGATTTGTGACGAGCGGCTATAATTCATGTTTAATAATTCATTAAATTGTTTAATTATCAATTACGCATAAATGGTAATATGTAAGATGTGTCGTTTTTCTGTTCGATTTTAAATTCGTGCTAAATGCTAACTGTAAAATATCCGTCTTAAAGACAAACTTATATGAATGTATATTTCGCCGTTGGTAGCACGTATAACCCCGATTCGGGTTGCACCCCAGCCCTGTGCCCCGTGCCACCTCGGGTAGGCTGCAGGCCCCCGTGCCCGCCAACGTCACCAAGATATGCGCTTAGATGGGTGGATGGATGGATGGATGGTACATAACCAGCTTTAAATGATCCGTGGCTGCTATAAACTCGCTTGCTTTATTTTCGAGATGTAGCTAGCGGTGTTGTTGCGTTTCTGACATGTCACAATGCCAATTCTTCAGTTTGCTGCTGTTAGAACGAACTACATTTCTATTACCTTAACATTCCTAGGACGTTTATGGCGAATAGCACATTCATTGACCTGTTGCCTGTTGTAATTTTATATGTAAAAATAGTTATATTATACTGAATGCTCTCTGGCCTTGAACTGAACGCGTCCTTAAACGTAGTCGGCACAAATAAACGTGACCTTAAATACACCCTATTTTTATACATCTGTCTAGCTAAAACTAATATATAATTTTATAATTAATTTTTTTTATCATTAAAGTAATTTGAAATAATTATGTAACGTGATTATTACTTCTGCCAGACTGTGACTCTTGAACTTTCGCTGCAATATTTCGCAACCTAATGATGTAAAAGTTAAAAAGATTTTGGTCATCGGCCCTGAAGTCATAGGTGAGAGGTTACCCAGCAAGCAAATGTATTGGGGTAGATCCACATAGAAGTACACACTGACCAATATTAGGGGGACCAGATAACCCATGTCAGGGAGGACACTTTCAGACAGGATTTGCAAACTACCATTTCAATTAAAAATACCTGGATTTCACTTAAGCACTTAGTTATTGCTGTGTGCTGATTGTTCAGTCTCCTACAATCATGTACGTGCCACTAATATTAATGTTAACAGCTGGATGAGTCTTTCAATCAAGGAAACAAACCAGTCAACGTACAATAAGAACTGAACTGTTTAGCCAAGCGTATGAGCCTTTCAGTTTTTAAAGTAGATCGTAAAACCTGAAGTTTAACAAAGTGTCCTCCCTGACATGGATTATCTGCTCACCTTACCAATATAGAGTACTAAATTGCTCTCCATAAACTTACTGTAATAAAGAAATTCAGAAAGTATCTCCCTGTTCTTTCTTTGCATCTTTTCACCGCTGTTTTCTGTCTCTCCTTATGCACACAAGCCCCCCCCCCCAGCTATGGCGCAAGAATTTTACTGTATTTTCCAACTTAATGTGACAATAAAACTTGTCCTTGAGGCTCAGTCCAGGAGTGGCATGTTGTCCCACTGTTCACATCGCTTTCTTTTTGGTATTTCTCGTTGCTCTCTCAGTCTGATAAGCATTCATTGGCTACTTCATTAGGTCAACCTTGCTAGTATCAGGCTGGACCCTCTTTTGCCTTCAGAACTGCCTTAGGTCTTCATGGCTGAGATTCAACATGGTGCTTCAAACATCCCTCAGATGTTGATACATCCCTGTTGTTGATACAAGCTGGAATGGATCCATGCTTTTATGTTATTTACACCAAATTCTGATGTTACCATCTGAAGGTGGCAGCGGAAATCGAGACTCCTCTGACCAGGCAATGAATTTCCATTTTTCCATTGTTCTCTTCTGGTGAACCCGTGCCCACTGTAGCCTCAGTCTCCTGTTCTTCGTTGACAGGAGTGGCACCCGGTGTGGTCTCCTGCTGCTGTAGCCCATCTGCTTCACGGTTCTACGTGTTGTGCATTCAGAGATGCTCTTCTGTACACCTTGGTTGTGACGAGCGGTTATTTGAGTTACTGTTGTCTTTCTATCATTCATTTCTGACCTCTGACCTTCCCCATTCTGGTGTTTGACAAGCTCCTGACCTGTGTCTTCATGATTTTATACATTGTGCTGCTGACATATGATTAGCTGATTAGATATTTGCTTCAGTGAGCAGTTGAAGAGGCGTACCTAATAAAATGGCCAGTGAGTGTACATCCATATTTTATGGTGTGATGCACTCATGGATATGTCATTGAAGTTATCAGCCTAGCAGTTTCCACCAATAATAGTTTGTTGATGAGCCCACAACATTTTCAGAAGGTTTCATATTGTAATATTGTTGTTTTTACGTCACAGAACCAACTAAAGCTACTTATTCTCAGCTCCGGAGGTGACCTTGGGTCTCTCCCTTTTAGTAGAACCGTCCTATAATTTGCCGTAAGAACTGGTCAACTGTACTGGGAGTCTTGGAGAGGACTAGGATCCTAGCACACGTACCAATGTGGGGCAGTGCTCATCTGTTCTGTTTTTGGCTCCAGGCTGTTTATTTGCAAACAAAAATATATGCAAATATGCAAATAGCATATACATATGTGTGTGTATGTATGTATGTATGTGTGTGTGTGTGTGTGTGTGTGTGTGTATGTATGTGTGTGTGTGTGTGTGTATATGTGTATATATGTGTATATATATATTAGGGATGCAAATTATCGAGTAATTCATTAATCAATAGTTGTTTCATCTTATCGATCGATGATCGATTAATTGCTAAGCGGCAATTTTTCTGAGAAGCCGAATTTCCCTCTGAATAGGTTCCATCTACTGTATACGTAACATAGAATGCTATCTTCTATATGATATGAAGAAAAAATGCAAATCATATTCCTTAATCAAAGGTTTATTCTGAGCTCACTTGAAGTGGCTCCATACTGCACTCCGTTTTGCCCTCTTCATCCTCTGTGTACCGTTTCTCTTTTATCTGTTGTTTTATCTGTTGTTTGCTTGTGTTCCCGCGTGTGCGTCGAGTACGTCTGGCGTCAAGTGCGCCCCACGAGGACTGGCAAGGAATTATGGGTTCAAAATACAATTAATTGCAATTAATTAATTTTAATCGAGTAATTTCTTATCGACAATTAATTGATAATCGATTAATTGCTTACATCCCTAATATATATCCATTCAATATTATACTGTTTCTCAAGTTGTTGATGGGTTTCTCAGAAATAGTCAGTTCTTTCTCTTTGTACATAAGTAAAGTTCCCATATAGTCAGTGCTGCTTGTCGTAGTTGTGTTATGTTTCCGAATGGTGGTAGGCAGAGTATGTTGGCTGAACCTAAGAAATAGCACAAAACAACAGCTAATGTACAGCCTCCCTTTCCCAGGACGCCTAGATGTTTACGGCTTGTAAGGAGCTGCCTGTGACTCATTCTGGGAGACGGGGACGAGCCACTTCAATGAAAAGTGTATGAAACTATTGAACTATGAAATTCTATAGGATAAGGACATTGTCTCTGCAAACCGCAGCCCCGGTTCTCCCCATACATGGAAGCCTTGTTGTTTTCCGTTAGACAGGGAAGACATACATCTTCTGGGATGGTTAGGGTTAGATGCCAAGCACCGCTCACCTGCGGCCATTTCCCCGTGGTATATTATCTCACCAGGCGCTGACCTCACATCCATCGCCAGCCAAGCATCATTATCCTCCCCCAAGCTCTATATCAGTCCTATTTTTCTTTTCAGCTTCCCCTCTGCTTTCATTTCGTTTCACGCCTGAATGTTGTAACACAAGTTATTACAAATCTCCCTTCCTCCTTTTCATTCCCATGTTACTTGGATTTGTTCGTCAGCTTATCTGAAGCAAATCTTACATTTACACAAGTTAAATAAATGATATTGATGGATTGAAAAGACTCACCTGTGTATATATATACTTGACTAGTTTGTTTGAATATTGACTATACTATTCTGCCGTTTTAAACTGAAATTCAACGTAAAATGAAACACCATGCTGTTATGTTATTGGCGCAGGAATCTACAGTTAAACGTATTTGCTGGCTTATTATGGGGTATGTGTCATGTGAAGCAGGGTAAACCTCAATGTGAATTGCACAAACAAACCTTAGATTCAATAATTCTTGTGGGCTTTATCTGTGCTGTTTTGGAGCAATTATTTTTATATAGTGTGGTTCCCAACACGGCTGCCCCAAAGCACGTAATCGTAAAACAGTGGCACTTACTCACATACCAAGAGCACCATAAATGACTAGTGAATAAGAGTCAGAAGATGGTGCAGTTGTAGACACAAAACCCCATAGTTTTATATAGGAGAAAAAACCTCTGTGGGTCAAAGGTCAACTGGCTGCCCAACCTCCACTGGACATGCTAACAATGAACAGGACAGAGAGTAATGTCTGTTTATGTGTGGTGCTATTTCTGTGATGCCATCTGTGGCTCATCATGCTGTTTGCGGGTCAGCTCTCCCTCCAGCCATTTGTAGACCAGTCATTAAATCTCTACTCTCCATGAGCTCTGCCTGAGGTCTGCTACATCCATGGCATGAATTCTGGCCAATGTCTGCCACCAATATGGGACATCTGGCTGAGCGGAGAGGCAGATTGCGTAGCGGATCAAATTATCCAACAAAAGCAAAGCCAAACACAATATGGCAGCATGAAACGGCAGTTGTAGTTATGGTAGGATAGAATAAAGCAGGCTTGCCATAAAGAGGGGCGATGGAATATAATTGGTCTGGGTTGGGGGCCCAATTCAATATGCTTTTGTGGGGCCCAATATCTGAAGTGGTGACACTGGGATAAAATAAGAGGTAGTGATGGACAAAATGACATTTCATTTGCTGTTTTTTTTTTTTTTAACCACACTAGATGGTGCTCTTACTTTGCTTTGGAGTGTGTTTTGTGCTCTTTTTTTAACATAGAGCACCATCTAGTGGGGTCAAAAAATATAGCACATGGTTCATGAAGTGTCATTTTTGTGTGCAGTGATCTATTCAACTAGACAAGCAGCTGCCTCACAGCAATGCTGCCACAGGAACATGTCAGGAAGACTGTAGCACGTAATTAACTTACACTGTCAATTTTGATTTTAATTTTTTTTTTAAGCTGGTTTGTCAAGATCACGAATATGAGCTCGTCTTTTTCTGTAACCTGGTGCCGTTGGATGGAGAGCGACTTACGGAGAAGCTGTCTCTCTGTCGCCTCTGCAGGAGACTCACCGCCTGTACCGACAGAAGCTGGAGGAGGTTTCCAAGCTGCAGGACAGCTGCTCGGCTTACATCACCAGGCAGAAGAAGAAGCTGAAGGATCTGTCTGCGTCGCTGGAGCAGTGCGTACCTGGGCATCGTGCCTCAGCCGTCACCTGCTGACCTTTAGCCATGTCGATGCAGAGAGCTGCTTGTCAGTGCAGTGATGGAAACTGGCTGGTGGTTCCACTAGGTGTGATTTATTTTTTTTTCCTACCCGTTTGTTTAATATATTTAATAAATCTTTGTCTCATTATCAGATGCAGAGAGACTTTAAGTCCAGAAGAAGTAAGTGCAATAGAAGAAATCCAGGATCACATCAGAGAAAGACCAAACGTCTTCTTTGAAATGGAGTCCTTTCTCCCAAAAAAGAATGGGTAAGCTGCTGCCATCCATGCTCTTTGCTTTTAACTTTATCAGGTGACCAGTCCTATTTGAGGCTGTCAGCTGTCACACTGCTGTTGTCATTAAACCTTCTTGCTTGTTCCAACTCACAATCCAAGTTCTCTTCACTTTTGTCTAGGTTGTATCTCAGTCTTGTTCTGGGTAACGTCAATATAACTCTGCTCAACAAGCAGGCCAAGTGAGTATTGCTTTGCATGTTTTTTCATTTACGTGCAAGAAAATTTTTTGTTATATTGATGAGTCCAATTTTATTGTACAGTCAGATTTTTTTTGATAGAGAATGTAAAATATGACCACGACCAGAATTAATTGTTTGAGGATGGATGGATGATTTTTCCTACCCAAATGTAACAGAAGAGTCTTTTTGACTGGGTGGAGCAGCTATCAGTTTGGCCACTAGATGGCATCACACCACCACTTTGTCTGCCAATGTCATTGTCTATGCATTTTCCATCTGCTTACCCCTGACAGGGTCATGGGGGGTATTACATGGGCAAGAGGGCCATCCTGAATAGGATCCCAGTCCTTCACACATATACACACTACAACATGGTGCTTAATGACTTTGCACGTTTCACACCCTCCAGTCTCTTCCCATTGTGAGCCTGTACTTTCCAGTCGTGCCAGTCAGTGTTTCTAAATTTATCAGGTGCTACTTCAGACTATAATCACTTGTGTTCCTGTTCCCTCACAGATTTGCCTACAAAGACGAATACGAGAAGTTCAAGCTGTGCCTCACTGTGCTACTTCTGCTGTTCTCCTTCACGTGCCGCTTCGTCGTTACCTACAGGTTTGTGTTTCTGCTGGTCTCACCAGCTCATCTCGTAATTGTTTGATGCAGTCTGTCAGGTGTGTGTTTCTGCTGGTCTCACCAGTTCATCTCGTAATTGTTTAATACAGTCTGCCATGTTTTACTGCTGGTCTCACCAGCTCATCTCATAATCGTTTAATACAGTCTGCCTGCCCAGTGCTGTATAAATGAATATGTAGCATTTTGCATCCTAATCTATTTGGGTAATTATACAATAGAAATGATTTTTTTTTCCCATAGGAAACATGTGAAATCAAGGTATTTTACAGGAGAAATATAAAAACATGCTATGATAAATGTTCTAATGAACATTGGTAGACTATTTATTCAGCATACAGTATATTAGCCTCATGTCAACTGGAAGCTTCCAAACAGTTATCCAGTCGAGGTGCTTGTAATGGATGGGCCCATATCTGTCATCCTGGAGTAACATAAAGGACATGTCTGTACTGGGAATTCACCCCAGAGTCAGAGGCTAAATTCCATTTCATTATGTTTTCTGTGCTTTTGTGCTTTCCATTCAATGTTAGAGATTCCGTCTTTGTGACACATTATTATCACAGTGTTGATACAAATTAAAGCTTACATGCCTGTTCAGTCTGCTTTTTTTGATTGTTACTTTGTTACTTGAGCAACACTGCAGTACAGTGTTAACTTTATGTATGGTGAATCAGATGATTCTTGTCCACCTGCAGACTGCATTAAAGAGATAATTGCAAAACAGACAGCTATATTCTTAAATGACAATGAAATCAATCAACAAATGTTGAACCTCTTGTTTATTGTATCTGTGTAGACAGACAAGGAAGATCTGTTTGACAGTATAGATGTACTCCTCCCTAGACATACGTCAATTATACTGCACAGTACTGCATATACTTCTACAGACACAACGCATTATGTCGCATTAGATCTTTATATGCACTGTTGCCAGTAGTGTATGACTGTATGTGTGTCCCTACTGCTGGCCCAGCCATGGGGAAAGTTTACAGGAAATCTCCCCAGAATAATATGTGACACCTGCAAAGTTATTAAGGGCCATGGTAAAATCCAGCTCTGAAGTACAGTACTGTGCAAAAGTCTTAGGCAGTGAAAGAAAATGATGTTTATATGATCATCATATTGGCATTAAACTATGATACGTCTCTCAATGTGTGTTAGCTTAACTATTTCAAAACCTCTCCTATAGTCACCTGATATTTGCAGTAACCATTCAATAATGTTTTTATTGACTACTAGCATACCATCTCTGGTTAATCAGGACGTCATCAAATTATTTAAGTTGATTAATTGAGCTGCCATTGAAATTTAACAAAGGCTGAGATGTTCCCAAGGAGATCCTTGGGAATTGAAGCAGTGTTCGTATAGCCATCAGTAAAAAAAAAATCTTGTTCATTTGCATATATTTCAATGTTAAATGAAAATAAACACTTACTACCCAGATTAAGGCCTTTAAACATTTCTTTGACTGGTTAGCTTACAGGCATTGGTACTAAAGATTAGCTTGTCATAGAATTAAATTTCTAGCAGTAGAGAAATCAGTGTCTTGTCATCTGTAGCAATCAGACGAGTAATATGGTACTGAAGTAGTGAATGATGGACTGGAGTCCATCTTTCTGTTTGGGACCTTGGTGCCGTATACTGTGATAAGCATGTTGCCTTTATTTAAACTTGAGTATTTTCAACATGAAAAAGGACATTAGCCTCTATGTATAGATCACATATTTTACTGAGGTGAATGTTTCTTAATGTACCGGTTTGAGTCTCTCCTTGGCTTTGCTGAGGTCACAGTTTGCAGATATGTGACTGGCCTTTGTGTTTGCCTGCAGAGTGGTGGATGCACTTTTTAATTTCCTGCTGGTGTGGTATTACTGCACTCTGACCATCCGGGAGAGCATCCTCATCAGCAACGGCTCCAGGTTGGTCCACGGTCGTCGGGGCTGGTCTTCCTGGAGCAGGAATTCATTCTGGCAGAAGAGCAGTCCAGCAATATTATAAAGTTAAAAATCATGAATGTTTACTTTGGTATAGTTTCTGCAAGGATTTGAGCTCTGGTACAAGTTGCATTACACTGTAATTTATTTTTTGTGGGGGGAGGGGTGTTGCTGATGGTAAGTATGATTTGAACGTGAGAGATTCAATTGTCCAGGCCAAGATGTCTTAACGTCATTCCTGACATCGTTTGGTAATTCAGTCTCTTTATACATCACAGAAATGTTCTTCATATGTTGTAAAAGAGGGTGGTGTGGTGGTGCAGTGGATAGCACTGTTGCGTCACACCCCTGGGACCTGGGTTCGAGTTTCCACCATGGCTCCATATGTGTGGAGTTTGCATGTTCTCCCTGTGTCATCGTGGGGTTTCCTCCGGGTATTCCAGTTTCCACCCACAGTCCAAAAACACGCTATGATGAATTGGAGTTACCAAGGTGTGTGTGTGTGTGTGTGTGTGTGTGTGTGTGTGTGCCCTGTGATGGGTTGGTACCGCCTCCTGGTTGTTCCCTGCCTTGTGCCCATAACTTCCGGGATGGGCTCTGGACTCCTGTTAGCCTGCATAGGAGCAGTGGGTACAGAAAATGGATGGATACTGTAAAAGTTTGTTTAAAAAACTATAGACTTGTAGATCAAAATAAGCCTTTTTTAAGTACATGCAGCTGCACCAGTTATAATACATAATGAGCAAATCTGCTTTGGTGTGTATTGGTGTGTGATGTTGCAGATCACTAAGACTTTTGTAACTAAGCCACTGTCTCGTCACTAATGCAGTTTTTTTCTTGTCTGCCCTGTCATTTCAGAATCAAGGGCTGGTGGGTGTTTCACCACTATGTGTCGACCTTCCTCTCTGGCGTCATGCTGACTTGGTGAGTGCACCTCACGACGAGTGGTCCGGCCATTTCAGTGTGATGTGGCATAATTTCATCGTTAAATTATGTGTAATGTAAACCCTTCTAATTGTTTTTCTGGCTGGTAGTTGAACAAGATGCAAATCAAAGGAATGATGGCTTTGCTTTTCATTGTGTCACATTCTGCATACAACACGCACGGAAAAGCAGTGCCTCTTGTGCATTGCATTTCCACATGGCACGGTTTCTGCGTGTTGCACACTGTAAGACAATACGTCACGTCGATTTGCTTTGCCCCGCATGCCAAAGTCATATTTGCATTTCAAGGTGGCACAAAATCTGCTCCATACTATTAGTGATATTAAACATTTTTTTCCTCAGTAGATAAATAGCTTTAAACATTTTCTGGAAATGGATGTTTTGCATCACCCAATTTTTTTTTCGACCCTGACAAATACAATCATAGAATTGAGGGAGGGTGTACTTTCTTTTTCCCCGGACTGTAAGATCATCTGTGTTACCAGCTGCTCATTTAATACTACCTGTAGTCGGTGTGTACGGTCTTCCCACATTTCAACAAACATGTTTAACAGCAGTGTTTTGTTTTTGGATTGATTTTTTTATTTTATTTTTTTATTTTTTAAAGAATCATTCCTTGAACTTCTATCTTCTGGCTAGGGATGCTCATTTCGATTAATTTTCCCAACCGACAACCGCCGTTCGTTATCTGAACATTACTCGTTAACTGATCAGATTAGAATATTAAATTAGAATTATTTTAACATGAACAACAGCACACAGAACATATCAAGAACAGAATCTGGATTCACACATCGTCAAATTTTCACGCACCTGCAGCGTTTCCGACAACAGGGAAAAACAAATTAATATAAATAAAAAGAATAAGTACTACTTTTCGCTCGCTTCATTTTGCTTGCCCGGCAAAATACGTCTGAAGGCACGTGTGGCTGCACGTGATAACGCCCCATGAGTTAACAAATAGCGTGTGTGTAGCATATTTATGCCGCAAAACTTTATAGTACTACTACTACTACTACTACTACTACTACTACTACTACTACTAATAATAATAATATTTAAAAAAATAAATATATATATATATATATATATACATTTTAAACCGTTTAACTGATAGTAATAATCAGTCAAAATTCATTCTTTCGGTTAACGGTTAAACGGTCAATATGAGCATCCCTACTTCTGGCCATTGAATAGATCTATAACACCCTGTTATTGGAGGATGGAATGCGGCGATTTTCTTAGCACTCTTGGGGAAGGATGGACAGACGAGTAGGCAAATAACAAAACAACCATTTCGCTCTCGGATCAAAGCATAAACACAAGGCAACTGGATCACTGTCACTAGACCCTTTCATTCTAACACCTACATCAGCTAGCTTTATACTCTCCATACAGGAAATTAGTTACATGTGAGTTGTGGGACTTGTTCCCCAACCTCGTCCCTCCCCCAAAACATGCCCTTCCTGCGCACCGTTCTGATCAGTTTAATATTTGGCACCATTTTCATGCCCAGATATACCAGCAGTAGCTTAAACCATCCTATCTATCTGCCCTCAACCACCACTTTACTTTTTGTTTAGTATTTTCATTATAAATTGGCCTCCCCAACTGATTTATAGATGCTTCAAACACCTTAGACTGAAGGAGTCTTCCCAAGCAAAACACATTCTCTGTTGGGTGTTGGTATTGAGTGTTTAACCGTATTTCTGGTATGTGTCTTCACCTCCTCATTTTATAACCCCACAGGCCTGATGGGAGGCTCTACCAGATGTTCAGGAACCAATTCCTTACCTACTCTTTGTACCAAAGTAAGTGTACATTAATCGCAGGCTGGAATCTGGAATCCTGCTTTAATCTGGCTTGTGTTATTTGAACGTTTTTCCCGGCAGCCCCTAGTTAAATTTGACTATACTGATGTAAGAAAAGCAGCTGTTGCTAGTTATGTGGCTGCACATGTCGCATAACTTTACCTAGACTGTCAGATAACTTTTTGGTTACTGGTTAGCGGTAAAATGAGGACCTTAGCCATCCTTCATGATGCCGTTTGACTGGAGTAGCACACTTCAGCTGGTATAGGTCACTGCAGGCTGGAGTACTGGGCGTGTTGAAAGGAGAGCATTTCGAAAGTTTTGTGGGCGTGTTGAACTGAGTAGAGCGTGGCAAAGTGGGTGGAACCACGCGCATACTTTCCTTTGCACTTTCTGGAAGTATGGTGGCAAGTGTAAACAAGCACAAGACATGTCTTACGCTATGTGAACAAATATGAAACAGGCATTTAATTTTAGATATCTGTTAATCATAGATATTGCGTGACCTATATGTCTGGTGAATGTCTGGTCTCTTTCTGAAATAACGTTTATTGACAGTATTTTTAGCAAACAGAAATAACGCTTGGCACGCCTGCCCTATTGCATGCGTCACCTTTTGACATGCCCACCTTTTGACACGCCCACTACTCCATCATGCTGAGACTCTTCTCCCCACTTCCCCATAGAGGACACATGGTCACTCTGGGCAGCCAATCACAGATCTTGAAATAGACGCCTGAAACTGTGATGATGACAGTGGGTGGAATTACAAGTAACACAAATGCAGGATATTTCGAAGCCTCCTGAATTCAATTCATTAACTCTCACCAACTCCATGCTATTTTTGCACTTGTGGTTTCTAGAATTAGTTGGCTGGTGTTGTGTGTTGTTAGTTCTGCTTGTTAGTTAATCTGTTTGTGTTCCCAGTTGAATGTATGATACATGGTTGCCAGCTTCAAACCATATTTATCCGCATTGGACACCTAGAATGAACCTGTGTTCAGGTGTTGCTTTTGAAAGCGTTTACACCAGCGCTTCTGCCCTTTGTGCTTGTGAACACAGGCTTTGTGCAGTTCCTGCAGTACTACTATCAGAGCGGGTGTCTCTATAGACTGCGAGCTTTGGGGGAGAGACACAACATGGACCTTACAGTAGGTGAGACAATAAATGGTTTTGTGGTACATAAGCAACAGCTCACTGTTTACACATGCTAAACACGTATCTTTAACAATTTACTGTCTTCTATGTTGATAACACTTCGATAAAACATTGATATCATTCTTAGAATTTCCAACTGCTTTTTAATTATTCACTTGCAATCAGAGATGGAAAGTTCCAGTCCAGAAAGTACAAATCCAGACCAAGGTTTTGTGTCAACAAACCAGTTGAGTACTGTTTCTGTTCATACCCAAAAGGTTGGTTGAAACAAAATCTTGGTCTGGATTTTTTCTTTCTGGACCTAATATTTCCACCTCTGCTTGTAATACCATGGTGGACAGATAAAGAAAAGATTTATCACATATTTAATACATATCAGTTCCATGTGTCATCCTGGATTAATTATGATTATTTTGCATGCTGTTTTTTTTTGACTCAGAGGGATTTCAGTCCTGGATGTGGCGAGGCCTGACCTTCCTCCTGCCCTTCCTCTTCTTTGGTCATGTGAGTGTCACATGGTCTCTTCTGGCAGTTTCGTTCTCAGAGCTGTGTCAGGTCTGATCGTTGCTCAATTCTGAATCAGCAATGAAAATGTGTCCCATATTGGAAATCTTGCCAGATCATGGTTAACGGTGGTGAAATACATTTTCTAGGCATGTCAGTAAGTGCTGAGTCATGGTCATTGTTTCATTAGTAAGAGCTCTTGTAGCTACAGACGTATTACGGCTGCCTACTAAAAATGTTTTTCACCCTTTTTATTTTTTGTTCCAGTTCTGGCAGCTCTACAATGGCCTAACTCTCTTCAGGATGGCCCAACTCCCAGAGTGTAAAGAGTGGCAGGTCAGCGTGACCACAAATCCTTTGCTGCATTGTGTGCCTGGCTGCATCTTTTGTCGAAAATTATTCCAAACCTCAAATTGGGGTTAAGCCACTTACTGTATGAAGCTGTTGCTGACACTGCTTGTTGTTCAATATCAAGGAATGATATATGGAATGCTTTCTATATATGAGCTGTACAGTCTAATACAAGAATATTATCTTAATATGTGTTTCACTGGATGAAGGACATGCTAGGCTAAAAGCTAATGCAATGAAATCCTAAGAGCAGTTTTTTGATAATGTATATTGCATTTCATTGCACCTACAGAGCAAGCACATAGACATAGATACACATAAACAGCTAACAGATGCCTCTTATTGCTAAAATGTTTGATAGAAACGTTTTTCATAATGAACTGTTATTTGACTTTTTGATAAAATGACAATAAGTACAAAGTGCACATATGCATCCTACATATCAATATGAAGATTTATCAGTACTGTATAATGGTGACGTGTGTTTTTTGAATCCTCTTCTCAGGTGGCCATGTGTGGAGCCTCCTACCTTGTTTTGTTCATGGGGAACTTCTTCACTACGCTTGGTGTGGTCTACCACAAATACAAGCACAATCGGAGCAAAGCTAAGGGACTCTGAGATCTTCAAAGAGGGTGATCTTAATGTAGAACTGGCTCCCTGCACTTTACCAATGTACCAAATGTTTTTTTAACCAAATTTCTTTTTATATGTCAGTTTGTCCCCTGATATTAACACACTTGTCGTGTCAACAGAATACATTTCCCAGTTTTACTGTCTTTTTGTTTGAATTTTGAGTGTTAATATCCAATATGGCAGGTTTACTCCAAACTAATTTGTTCAAACCCCTTCTGAGGTTATATTTCAGTACCTTCTGACACAAGTCATGGTCTCAGAGCACCTGAAACCATTTTGCAGTACATTGTTAGTACCTGCCAAACTATGGTAGAAGCTGAACAGTGTATATTACTTTTGTATCGTTTTTATAAAGGCCTTATCCAGACGCTCCCCGGATTACGATGGTCCTTATTTTGGTATTTCAACTTTACGATGGATAAATGTTTTTCACTTTCAGTACATTATTCAGTAAATTACATGGGATATTCAACAATTTATTATGAAATATGGCTTTGAGTTAATGATTTTGCCCAACTGTAGACTAATGCAGTGTTTGCCAACCCAGTCCTCGGGGAACCCCGGTCAGTCCACGTTTTTGCTTCCTCTCAGCTCCCAGTGCACCTGTACCAGGTATTCGGTGTTCCTGATTGGCTGGGAGCTGGGAGGGAGCAAAAACATGGACTGTCCGGGGTTCCCCGAGGACAGGGTTGGGAAACACTGGGCTAATGTAAATGTTCTAAGCATGTTTTTAAGGAGGGCTAGGCTAGGCTAGGCTAGGCTATGATGTTTGTTAGGTTAGGTGTACTGTATTAAAATGCATTTTCGCCTTACGATATTTTCACCTTGCGATAGGTTTATCGGAACGTAAACCCATCGTAACCTGGGGAGAGGTTGTACATTGCATTATATTGCTGCACTGTGCTGTCACAATAGTTCAACAACTTCTTCAGTAAAGTGGTACAGCTTTTTTTTTTGCCCGTAATGAGTTAGCTGTATGGGTGTAATTTTCATTGGCGGGTTAAACATTTAATGTGTAAGGTAAACCCACCACAGCAAAATCTTATTTTCCTCTCTTGAATAGCACTGAAACAAGTGAATGTATTAAACAGAAGGGCCCTTTAAAAGGATATTGCTTAAATCATTAAAAATGTGTGTTGGGTGATCATAAAACTGAGTATGATCGTAAAATGACTAAATACGTTATGGATGTGTTTGTGTATTTCAAGAAATTTTAAAGTGATACTTGTGTATTGTGTTTCATGTCAGGTAATGAGGTCATTATGAAGAAATCATACCAATTGTACCAATTGCAGTATCTTTTCAGCTGTGTACCTTGTGGGCTTGTTTTTATGCCTCTTGTTTTTGGAGGTATACTTCATTTTATTGCTGATTTAGGTCATTTGGTAAAAGACTCAGTTAACACTAGTACTAATTTCAATATGGGGGTTATGTAAAACTTTGGAAAATTGCAAATGAGCATATAATTGGCTAAATTATTAAAACATTTCACTGAAGTTGGTTCTATTTCTGAACAGAACTGTATTGGAAATGCAATAAAATGTCTTAATATGTTGCAGTAGAGATGTCCTGAGCAGAGTGTTTGTGTGTGGGGGGCATCCTATATAGTGTGTCTGCCCATCTCAGGGTACATGAACACACACTCATACACGGTTATGTAGGACATGAGAACTACACAAAAACAGCAAAGGAAGGACTTGAACCACCAGCCCCGGGGGCTCAAAAGACAGTGCCAGCCACGCAGCCATCGTATTTAACATTAAACGGAACAAAGTTGGGTGGGATACTTTCACACTGGAGCGTAAAAAAGTCAGGAAAACATGATGCAGTTTTGAGCTCAGATAATTTTGTAACAAAAGACTTGTGACACCAACTCCTTTGAAACCAGAAGGAAGTGTTTCACTCTATTTAAAGGATACTTGTAATACTCTCTAACCAGGTATAAATCACGTCATATCAGAAAAATTAAGTAAAATACATGTGCATACAGTGGATCTTTTTGAAGCGTCTTATACTGTGTGTGTGCCTATATGTCTGTGTGCCTGTATTTATATATAGACACACACACACACCTACAGTATACACAAGATTGTGTGCTTTATGTGAATTTTATTTCAACTTACTTCAAATACCGCCGTAGAGCACGTCCACAATGTACCACCTATGATTTGACCGCTGCTCTTTAAATAAACTTGGCGTGTTAAAAAACGTCAGCGGTGCGAACAGAATGTCAGGGGAGGATTAGATCTTTTTAAATGTTCGTACTAGTGATGATAATTAATGGGAATTAATGATACGGTGTATTAGTAGTGTGTTGTGAAATGTTATACTGTTCGTCGACGCGGTTTTGCCCTTGTCCTGCACATCTTAACCCCCGCCACCACCACCCTTGTGGTCGCTTAGGACTCCTCCTGCACCTAGGCTCGAGACGTGGGTACTCGGGTATACACAGGGGTCCGGAGCAGCCTGCAGATAGTGCTGGTAAGTGTCTCTCTGCGCTGTTATTCCTCGTTTCTAAGTTTTTTATTTGTGTCCGGGAAATGCCCAAGGCACAGAGTTTACACGATGCTCCACGTCTCCCGCTGTGATTTGTCGCTTGTAAAAGACGGTAAGTTACTGAAAGCAAGTTACACAGTGAACTTGGGTTTATATGACCGGCTACCCTGACAACTTGTTCATTAACTCTCTGGGGTTGGTTATTTGTGCGGAGATGTTTAGAGCATTTCATACGCCTTTTAAGTACCACGAGCAAGTAGTATTGCTATTTATTAAGCTGCCCTATATGATTATTTTTATTAACTTGGTATAATTGATATTTCTAACTTTTGTAGTGACAACCTTTTTAAATTGTAGTTAAACGGCTTTCTGCATAATGACGGCTGTTGATTTGTATTTGGTATGTGCGAATGTCATTCACTCAATCAATGTATTTGTATATCGGTCATTGACAGCTAAAAGATTTGCTTCTAACTTCAATTCTTTTGTCTATGACGACACGGGACTGCCTGGCCAATCAGAGTTAAGCTTCTTTTTTCTGGGGTTACGGGAGGTTTTTTTTTTCTACGAGAAAATGATCTGTAAGCGTAACTCGAGGGTCCACTGTATTTGACTGGATGGTCAGGGGCTTACCCAACACGAAGCCCTGCCGTGGTTCACAGCCATTAATATATTGTGAACAAAAGCATTTAACATTATTTATTATCCGAAGACGGTTGTCTACTCAGACTTTCAGTGGTTGTGTAATTTTGTATAAGGTTGGCCTGCTGATATACTTTAATAGCATTCAAAAATCTACCAAAATACTGAATACAGGCGCCCATGGCATGAGATACACCAAACTCTTAGCAACAGGATTCAGGTAATCTTCAAAATAAAGGAAAACCCATCATTGTCATTTGACAGGATGTTTCTCCTCCAAGAGCCAGCAGAATAGCTTCAGTCTGCTTTGGCATGGCCTTTACATGTCAGGAAGAGGAGCGATACCAGCAGTTCTGATGTTTTGTGTTTGGTGATAGTGGGTGAGATTGGAAAGTGTCCTCCCTGACATGGATCACCTGGTCACCCTATGCCGGCATACTGATGTCAGTGGCTGCGATCATAAGGTCACCAACTCA
The DNA here is from genome assembly GCF_048594095.1 of Paramormyrops kingsleyae. Lineage (NCBI taxonomy): Eukaryota > Metazoa > Chordata > Actinopteri > Osteoglossiformes > Mormyridae > Paramormyrops > Paramormyrops kingsleyae. The sequence continues at coordinate 7,916,901 of NC_132814.1, read as the reverse complement.
GATCCTGGGGCCGGCAGACCCCAATGGCTTCTGGGTAGCTGGATTCAGGACGGCTCTGCACCGTGACCTGCAAACTTGCTCTCACTTGTGTATGTGTCTGTGTGCCTCATGGAGAGTGAGATGGAATAGGCAAAAAAAAGTCAATTTTGCCATGCTTCCTTTCATCCTGGAAGATTTTTCTCAGCAGGTTCAACATTCACCATAATATTTACATAGTCTCAGAGCTACAGTTCTAAATGTGGTGATGTAATGTCTAGCTTTCTAGCAGACCATGACAGGAAAATGAATCCTGCACCTTTCAGTGAAAGTACCAAGTATAAGAGCCTATTGACATCTCATGGTGTCATTACATATGTACTCATCTGCTTGTTGACAGCAGGCTTTGCAATATCTTGACTATGCAACTTTTTTCTGCTGCTCAATACATCTGTTCTTACACCAGTTGCAGATTTTTTTTTAAAATGAGTTTTGCATAAGGTACCTGCTTCCCATATACGTTATTGCAAATATTAAGCGTTTCCATTATTTTTCCATTGTTCTTAATTGACACATGTAGGTTAAGTGTTTAATTGATGTCGGGTCAAATTAATTTCTAGATAAGGAATATATAATGTACAAATGTAATTTATAAATCATTTCAAGCAAATTTAATTTCATATATCCATCCATATGAAAATAAATTAAGGCCTTTTTCTGTTAGTCTCATGGTTTGTCTCCTGTCTTATGAAGGAAATTTTATTATGTACATCCTCTGGCTTCTGGATTGGAAAGTCTTACATTAATGAGTGTTAAACCAAGTCAGGAGGTTCCTTAGCTGACGTAAGTCTGCTGCGACGATGATGTAATCCTTTGAATTCACAGCCTTCAGCTTTGAATGGCTCCTTGATCTGGGATCACACAAGCAGTAATGCCTGCATTCTCTTGGCACCTTGTGTTCTTTGAACGGTCCAACGAAGTGCGGTTAGGTGAATTGGTGTGAACACCAGTGCCACTGACAGTTAGCACCATTAGCGTGTCTAAATTGCTCATAGTGAGATTGTGCGTGTGACTGTGTGCTCTTTGATGGACAGGCGTCTTGTCGAGGGAACACCCACCCTCATGTCCTGCATACTGGCTTAGATTTTAGGCTTGTGGCAATCAGATAAGCATAAGCAGTTATGGCAAACGGCTTTTCCCCTGTAGCTCACACTGCCTGGGGGATCTTGCTGTAAGCAGTGTAATGTCGTGCAACTGATTTTGTAAACTGTGACGATCACAATGAATTCAGATTCCTGTGCAGGTTTTTTTTTGTAGCAGCCACTGTAAATTGTTCATTTTTGTTTGCTAAATTAATGTGAATAATGCTCATGTGTACGAGTAAGGGAAGAAGGGAGCAGGAGGGAGGGAGGGAGGGAGGGAGGGAGGGAGACAGACAGACAGACAGACAGACAGACAGACAGACAGACAGACAGACAGACAGACAGACAGACAGACAGACAGACAGACAGACAGACAGACAGACAGACAGACAGACAGACAGACAGACAGACAGACAGACAGACAGACAGACAGACAGACAGACAGACCGGTGCAGCAGCAGTAATGCAGAATCTGTACCGTTCTGTCGTGGTAAAGAAAGAGCTGAGCCAGAAGGTCCTGAGCTTTGGGTTGTAACTGAAAGAATGAGATCGCAGATACAAGCGGGAGAAATGAGCTTCCTCTGCAGGGTGTCTGGGCTCAGCCTTAGAGGCAGGGTGAGGAGCTCGGAAATTCGGGAGGGGCTCAAAGGAGAGTCGCTGCTCCTACGCATTGAAAGGAGCCAGCTGAGGTGGTTTGGACATCTATCCCTGGGGAGGTGCTTCTGGCATGTCCAACTGGGAGGAGACCCTGGGGCAGACCCAGGACATGCTGGAGAGATTATATCTCTCATCTGACCTGGGAACGCCTTGGTATCCCCCCAGAGGAGCTGGAGGAGGTGGCTGGGGAGAGGGAGGTCTGGGCATCCCTGCTTAGACTGCTGCCCCTGCAGCCGACCCCGGATAATCAGCAGAACATGGATGGATGGATGGAGGGATAGATGGTCAGATAGTGTTCGTAAGTCATATGTATGTAATATGTATTTTGAGGATAGATGTACACTCTCGAGTTCAGGGAAGGTATAATTATTTAAGCAGGAATACATTATTTCTGAAGGAGCATAATACAATACAATTGGTTTGCTTATTTTTCACTTTAATTTCCTGATAAAAATATCTACCAGTTTTCTTAGAAAAGCTGAAACTGTACCAAAATTAGTTCTTGTTTTATTTCTTGAGTGAAATCAGGTGGCTGTATGTTTTGGTTGTGCATATATTTTTACTATTTTGCTTGTGGCTCAGTGTGCCTGTAATCGGAAGGTCGCCGGTTCAAACCCAGCCTCAGCACGTCTGCGGGTCCTTGAGCAAGGCCCTTCAGCCCCAGCTCCCTGGGCGCCACTGCGGGTGGCTGCCCTTCACAGACAGCTTACTCTGCAAAGAGCAAGTTGAGGGAGGTGTGAAAAGAATTTCCCCACGGGGACAATAAAGGATCGATTTTTATTATTATCAAAGTGATCAGATAGTTTTGCCTGAACTTTGAAAAACACTTCCAAGTACTCAGCATTTTTTTTAGTCTTTGTGTAAGATTGAAACAAAAGATTTTATTCATGTTGGTCACGTTGGGAATGGTGTCCATTGATTGAGCAATTTCTTGGTAAATTATGCAACGTTGAATTACTGCTGCATCATGCTGTGCAAGATGACCATTCCCACTGTCATCTGACCTCAAGTATAAAACCTGGTAGTCAGTCTGATGAGCTTTAGGTGGCTGGGAGTGGCTAATCTGAATGAAGTCCTGCTTGGAGAATTTAAAACTAGAAATAGTTTGCGTGTTACGGGTGAGTTTTTCTGTCATATTTGTGATGGTTTTAATCCATTTTATGGATTGCAATCAATTTTTCTTGGAATCCTAAATATAGCCCTGTCATACGATTAAAGACCTTTGGCGATCGTACCTCAATAGAAAGAAGATCAGTGTTGTTATCTGAATATTGTCAATTTGTGACAAAAAATCTGTATTTGTAAAATACACTCTGGGTCTGCACTGTTCTATACTCTCAACTTCAGAAACAGTAAAGAATGTCCTATGTCTCTGAAATCTGTGAGAGCATACACTTAATCAGCTGGTTGGCATTCATTTTTGTCTGCTTCACATGAGCCATATGACGTAATGCCTTCCAATGGGCTCAGCATTCCAGCAAGGGTTGGGGAATTGCAGGCCGTTCAATACTTTGGGTCTTCTTGCGGTGGGATGTAACTCATCATTCCCTGACTTTATACTGGTGTAGGTGTTTCGTGATTTTTATCTGATGGCTTTTCAGTAAATTTTTCAGTAACTTTCTTTCAGTAATTTCCTGGTAAACTTCTGTGCAAGAAGTCTCCCTTTATACAACCCAGCAGCCTGTTGCAGTGTGTGGAATCTCTAGAGACACTTGAATTGTGCTCAGTCCAGACACTGTTGCCTTATTGTATGTGTGTATGTGTGTATATAAAGAACATTTAATCTATTTCTATTAAGCCAGAGGCCAGTCAGGAAATTAAAAGTAATTTCATAGCAATTTTATCAGTTTGTAATAATTTCTAACGTTTCTTCTGCGTAGAGGTAACGCCAAAACGTTATTTTCATAGTAATAAAGCTCTGCACAGCTGTTTTTCTGGGCTAACGGTCAAGACCTTGATTTTGCAGCGAGTTTTAAGCCATTATTTAGACTATTGTTCGGTTTATCAGACTATTAAGGAATCATGGAGGATGGAAGTTCTTACATCTGAAAGGGTTACATGAGAATCTTTTTAAAAATGAGTGCTGTGTTGTTTGGTTTAAAGACTGTGTGTTTTTTGAAAGAAGACCACCACCACCAACACATGGCACAGATGCCGGTCCTGAGAGTTGGAAAAGATTCATGATTTGCAGAATGCTGCATATCCCACTTAGTCAAGAAAATCCTGGAACCAATTAAACTTGTCGACACAAATATTTTTCGTTTTTTCTGAAAATGATCTTGAAAATTGATATCTCTACATGTTACATTCCATACAGTTTATTTTGGGTATAAAAATAGTCTGGTGTGAAAAACCTTTACTGAATACTTGTTGGATGGAATTCCTCATTTAATGGTAACATGAACATTCAACGGGGCTTTTAATGGGCTGTAAGGGATTTTATGTTTTTTTAGATTTTTTTTTTTTTTTTAGTCATCGGTTGACTACACAAATAGTGATTTGAGCCGTTGAGCTGCTGAAGCCAGTTTGAACTCCGATGGTGACAGATTCCCAGTGCCGTTAAAATTTATCTTAACTTTTTTGCATTCTTACATCTGTATGTATGATTTGTGTTAAATCATCTGGAACCACCTATGGAAAAAAATATGGGAAAAGTTAGGCGTCATTCAAAGTGATATAACTAAAAACACAAAGTGGGGGCAGTAGTAAAATGGAATGACTTGGGGGGGGGGCGTCATTCATAATTACATACTTTGCATAATTTCTTGAAAAATCATACAATAATCGGACCAGTTGAAAAGCCTAAGACAACTTCATACATCTTCATTGCTATCTGCCAGCAGCGAGTGCATGGAACTGATACTGGAATGATTCATCTGTTTGTTTTTTGTTTTTATTTATATGCTAAAGCAGCTTATTTTACAGTCTGCCTTCTTCCACAAACCTACACAGGAGTCAGCATCGGTGCAATCAGTAGTAAAGTTCTGCTGGTACAAATGTTGCAGTAAAATGACAAAGGTGTTTATCACCAGTACCCATTGTGTAGAAGAATAAGACTGGCAGCGATCACGTTACAGGGTAATAGTTTCCCTTACTGAAGAATGTCTTTGTGTTAAGGTCTACATTGTTATGCTATGCCAGTTAATAGGTTACTAGGAACAACCACCTGGATATGCCTCTGGTGGCTCTCCAGCCCCCCTGAATGCCCCAACCAAGCAAAATTCAAACGTCAGAAATATGCATAAGTAGCGCTGTGCTGGAATGGACCGGTGTCCTGTTTAACCTGCCCTTAGGACAGCCAGTGGTGGCCGGCAATGGCCTCGTGCATGTCCTGTTTAGCCTGCCCTTAGGACAGCCAGTGGTGGCCGGCAATGGCCTTGTGCATGTCCTGTTTAGCCTGCCCTTAGGACAGCCAGTGGTGGCCGGCAATGGCCTTGTGCATGTCCTGTTTAGCCTGCCCTTAGGACAGCCAGTGGTGGCCGGCAATGGCCTTGTGCATGTCCTGTTTAGTCTGCCCTTAGGACAGCCAGTGGTGGCCGGCAATGGCCTTGTGCATGTCCTGTTTAGTTTGCCCTTAGGACAGCCAGTGGTGGCCGGCAATGGCCTTGTGCATGTCCTGTTTAGCCTGCCCTTAGGACAGCCAGTGGTGGCCGGCAATGGCCTTGTGCATGTCCTGTTTAGTCTGCCCTTAGGACAGCCAGTGGTGGCCGGCAATGGCCTTGTGCATGTCCTGTTTAGCCTGCCCTTAGGACAGCCAGTGGTGGCCGGCAATGGCCTTGTGCATGTCCTGTTTAGTCTGCCCTTAGGACAGCCAGTGGTGGCCGGCAATGGCCTTGTGCATGTCCTGTTTAGTCTGCCCTTAGGACAGCCAGTGGTGGCCGGCAATGGCCTTGTGCATGTCCTGTTTAGTCTGCCCTTAGGACAGCCAGTGGTGGCCGGCAATGGCCTTGTGCATGTCCTGTTTAGTTTGCCCTTAGGACAGCCAGTGGTGGCCGGCAATGGCCTTGTGCATGTCCTGTTTAGCCTGCCCTTAGGACAGCCAGTGGTGGCCGGCAATGGCCTTGTGCATGTCCTGTTTAGTCTGCCCTTAGGACAGCCAGTGGTGGCCGGCAATGGCCTTGTGCATGTCCTGTTTAGTCTGCCCTTAGGACAGCCAGTGGTGGCCGGCAATGGCCTTGTGCATGTCCTGTTTAGTCTGCCCTTAGGACAGCCAGTGGTGGCCGGCAATGGCCTTGTGCATGTCCTGTTTAGTTTGCCCTTAGGACAGCCAGTGGTGGCCGGCAATGGCCTTGTGCATGTCCTGGCGTTAGTTGAGGCTGGAGGTCTTCCAGTCTATCCTTCCTGGGCCCAGATGGGACCCACATATACCAGGAGAGAAAAGTCTGGCCTAACTAACATAGGGAACATAAGGTCTGTCCAGCAGCTGCAGCAAACAAGTCCACACTGCTGGACAGTTGGCAATAGCACACATGCCCCAAGAACATCCCACACTGTGTAACCCGCAGTACAGACCTGGTAATCCATCATAGGCTAAGCAGCTTTGGGCCTGGGAGACCAACTAGGAAAGCCTAGCTACCGTGTGGTGAGTGCACTGGCGCAGATTCATCCAGGTGGGGGCTACACAGTGCTGGTGGTTGAAGTGGCCCCCTGCACAGTGCTTCTGTAAAGCACTTTCTGAAAGGTGCTATTTAACATGAATTATTTATGACATTAATTCATTCAAAAGTCTAAGCACAGGAAGTATCACGGAGGCCTACTTAAGTTGTTACGTTAAAACTCACCACTGTCAGAAATGAACGAATCAATGAACAATTTGGGACAAAATTTAGTTAAAGGAAAGAAATTCCCGGAAAAGAATCATGATTTCTAGCTGTAATGGACAGATGCAGGGCTGATCGACCCATTCAGGCGACAGGGACGGCCGCTTAGGGAAGGGGATGCTAATCTTTTATTGTCTGCGGACCAGTTTGCGTCATACAATGATTTCACTGGAAAAACTTGTCGACTGGAGGAGGGGACGGGGCTGGAGGGGAGGTCGTTTCTGCTACTAGTCAACTGTGCTAATCCAGGAAAAAATGTAGTCCGACATACAATATTTTCTTATTAATTTTCTTTGTGCTGGCACATGTACTGCGCACCAGGACTCACACTTAGGTCACTTGTTATGTCACAGTTGGTGTCTGTAATTTTGCAGCCTAACTTATTAGTTATCTGCCCCCCCCCCTTGTGTTTAAAATGAAGAATTGCATTTCATATTTCAGCGCTTGTCTGCACTTCCTTTCATCCCTGCGAGATCGATCGTAACAGTGTAGCTCTACATGAAAGAAGAATAAAATCATTACTGCGTCCAAATGTCTGTGAACATTTGCAAAACAGTGTTTTCGAAAAGGGTAAAGTTACAACTAGGAGATCAACAGATTAATGTCATATGGATGTCGGCTGGAGATAAAGGGCACAAATGGCGGAAGAAATGACTCCCCCTGAAATTAAACACAGAAAACATTATTTTCCACTATAACGACAGAAAATAAATGTAAACAAATGCAAAGTGCACATTAGGCTATAAATATAAGGATAAAATATAGCGATGATAAAATATGTATATGTAAAACAAAGGAAGAGTTTGAAGTGAACAAACCACAGGTTATGCAGAAGGACTTTTTGATGAATAAGGCTTGTCTTGTGTTTTTTTAATGCATCCCTGTAGGTTATTAATAATACCGTGTGAATTTGCAACAAAAACTGTGACCTGGCTGGAAAACTCGTGTCTTCATTTCCTTTAGCAAATATTGCACAAGACGAGGCATTAAAATCTGTTGGAAATTTGTGTTTGTCTCCGATAGAGATCTGGTACGTATATAACTTTATAATGCGTTTTGTTTGTCTTGTGAATTTCCCCATTGTGGGTTAATGTGTTTTTCTTTTGGCAAAATATCAATTTATTCTGTTAGCATAATTGATTTAACGTAATACAAAATGCCAATTGTATAGGGCTGGAGAAACACAATACTGTATAATAATACAAGGAGTTGTGGATTTGTGGTAACGATGTGCAATAGAGCAAATTGGGCCAAGGTGGTTGACTGTACAATGTATCTTTCAGTTTTAAAGGTTTTGAAAATGTGCTTTATGTTTGAGTCCACTGATATTTCTTTAGACAAAGGCTATGAAAACCTATTAAGAAAAGGTTCTGAATTAGCAGCTGGAAACCTTTTGTTTGTGTGTTTGGGCCTCATTTCACAGTATGAATATCTGGTAATGCTTTACATTAACTGCACCTTCATAATACTTTTATATTGCATTCATAAAACGTTCAGTGCACCTTCATAATGTATTCATTAAGTATTCATAAAACATTCATAAACATCATGTATGTATACCTTAACATCCTAACATCCCTTAACAGCAGTAATATACATTAATAACAAACATTATATCATAATAACAAACATTATAATTATATAATCATGTAATGTTTGTTATTAATGTATATTAAAGCTTTTAAGGGATGTTAGGATGTTATGGTGTACTTGCATGCTGTTTATGAATGTTCTATGAATGCATTATGAATGCATTATGAGGGTGCATGTGAATGTAAAGTGTTACCGAATATCTCAGCAGAAGCCATAATCTCCATCCCAGTGACTGGGGGCCTGTAACCCTAATGAGTCTCTGTGAGTCTTTGTGAGTCTTTTCTTTGCTTATTTGCTTGCTGGATGCTGATTGAGGTATTTAACTGATCCTTCAGAGCCTGATTTGTGGTTTTGATGGGAAAAATGGGCGGAGAATTGACATCATTGCGGCTTTTTATTTATACCCATTTCATTGGGGATTTTTGGTTGTCACAGTTCTGTTTGTTGCATAAATCCTGTGTGGTTTTCGTATCTGGGAGGTATTGTGACACTTCGGGAAGCACTGCTGCAACTCACTTTCAAGGTCGTGCGTGCGTGCGTGCGTGCGTGTGTGTGTGTGTGTGTGGGGGGCTGGTCTCCTCCCACAGTCCAAAAACATGCAGTAGTACTGATTGTTTTTTCAGAATTTCTTGTCGTGTTTGTAGGCAGGTATGTTCTGGCATCCTGTCCAGGGAACACCAACACTAGCTTTCCATCCCATTATACATGGTGTACAGAGTGGCGTTAATTTTTAACAAGAACATCCTTTAAATATTTTTTCTACGTATTTGGACAAATGTTAGATAACTTCAACAACACTGATAAAGAAATGTGGTAAAATAAAAAAAAGTTGCACTGTTAATTTACTTTGTTAATATACTTTAAAATAATCATTCTATTTTCTTGTGAGGAAAAAGTTAGTACACCTTCGTATTTAACCCTACAATAAACCTAAAAATTAGGCATCAAATTAGGTCCTAGTGATTAGGTCAGTGTTTCCCAGTCCGATGCTCGGGGACCAACAGACGGTCCATGTTTTTGCTCCCTGCTTGAGAGACCACATTTTTGCTCCCGTGTTTGGGGGGGGGCAGGGGTCCCTGAGCATCGGGTTGGGAAACACTGGCTTAGGCTATTGTCTTACAGCTTATATGGACAGCTGGTCTGGTTTGGCCATAGCCATTGAGGTACATGGTACCATCATGCCACTCTCAAAAGAGTTGGTTTTTATGAAGGTTTCAGACCTTCAGATCTTGACAAAATAAGTCATCCCACCAAATTCAGCTAGAGAGCAGAGGAAGTCAGGAAGAACCCCAGGGTCTCGTCAAGGGATCTGCGGTCGACTACATGTGAAAATGCAGATGTCAGATTTGGCCGTATGGGAGGGCGGCGAGGAAGAAGC